>NC_089978.1:36938847-37248014 GCF_036417845.1 Apteryx mantelli
AAAAGGAAAGAAAAAAGTGCTGTGTCTGGCTCTCTGTTTGCCAAGGAGGAGTGTTGCAGTGGCTCAGAAGAGGCAGCATGTTCTCCTGTGCCTGTGTCCTTACACAGGGACGAAAAAGTCCCTATGATCTCCAGTTCACCAAAGTTGCAGTTTTGACAGTCCTTGCTTGAGGAAGGTCCTCACCTATGTTCTGTCATGTAGATTCCTATTAGAAACCAATCCTGTATCTGAATATATATCTAAACTTGTAAGCATTTCAAAATGAATGTAATCCAGGACTTTTATTTTAAATCTTCCAACTAAGATAAAATATTTGTACTCTAAAACAGCAAAAAATCTCAGAGTCCCTCTTAAAAACATACATGCTGTACATCTCAATGTGTTTATGTAGCTGCTCCTGTGGGATGGGGAAGTAGGAATGGGCTGAAAAAGGAAGGAAATGATTGTAATGGTGAAAAGAATGTATCTTAATTTGTTTTTCTCAAATGCAGATACTGAAGTTGCAACTATAATTAAAACTCCATTTAAAAAATGCAGCAGAAACATGAATAATCTGACAAAAGGAGACTTCACCAGTTTACAGCTTTGGAAGGGGTGACAAGACACACAATGTGGAAGTGGTAAACTTTGCACATAGAGTGCTTAGAAAATCTAACAACTCAGATACTCCGGTCTGAAAATGGTAACAGGAAATAAAGGCTAAATGTTTTGGGTTGGTTCCTTTTTGCTTTATTGCTCATAAGAAGCATAGCCAACTACTGGAAAACTGTACAGAGCGCCAAATACTATTTTCTTCATTAATGATGGAAATTGCCTCTGTTCCTAAAATTATGCTATAGCTTTTTAAGGCCAGAGGTTACTATTCTGAAGATATAGAGCCCAGACTCACATTAATGAGGCAAGCTTACTATGGCTCATAAACTGGAAAAAAAGAAGAAAAAAACATGGAAATCCTGTACTGTCATTATTTCAAGTTTCAAGGATATAAACCTTATATACTGAGAGGCCCCTAGTTCTCCTGGTTTATATGAATGCAAGTGCAACTCTGTTGTGTTTAGTTATATTTAAAGATTTAAACCAGAACAAAACCAATTTAACAAAGTAGAGAATCATGCCCTGGCTTTTGAAGGATCAGTGTAAATAAGAATAACCCTTATTCTTCTCTCTTCCCTTAAACCAGCAATTTTCATCCCTTAATGAGACAGAGAACATGTGTAGGTCCTACTTGTAGGCTTTGCTTATCTTTCTCAGCCCTTCGGGCTCCCAAGAGGAACTAAAGCAAATCTAATCAAACAAATTCTTACTAAATTTAACAAATAACTAGGCGATACTGAAGCCAGGATAATGGATGCAACCAATACATGATCTCAGGATATAACTGTAAGATAATTATGGGAAAGAAAAATAGGTCAGAAAAAATAGGGCAGAAAATGCTGTGTTTTTAATGCTGTATTTATTAGCTGTCTGGGTCAGCTACTTTATCTTTTTCTGATCATCTGTGTAAATAAGACTAGCAATGTTATATTCTTTCATTCCTGCACTAAACTGACAATTTTCATTGCTTAATGAGATCGAATGTTTCTAGGTTCTACATATGTATGCTCAGTCTCTTCAACCCTTCAGGGCATCTTCCTTCCAATGATGAAAAACATCCTCAAAGAATAATAAACAATTTGTAGTGAATTCAGCAAATAAGTAAGATATTCATGTAATGCTTTAAACTTTCAGTTATAATAAAATTACACTCAAAAACCACATCATAAATCTCTGCTTGAGGTGCAGTATGACATGAAGCAGTGCACTGGTCATTTCCTCCAGAGTCTACAGTATTGGATAGTATTGAATACAGAATACTGGATTTAATAAACTCTTCATAAGCCACACAGTTGCAAATTCTCTATTACCATGAGCAGTCTTTTTGGAGAATCCCAGTGTTTATATAAACAAATGCTTATCTTGATAATTTTTTAATTGATAATATATTAGCACGCTTTCTACCCTCCTGCCTTTTTCCACATTCATACAGAACACTCTAAACCTAACTTCCTTATACCTGTTTCTCTTGCTCTCCTTAAAGGATCAGTCCTCCAGACAAAGCAGCTCCTACAAATACCAATCCAAAGAACTGGTAAAAACATAAAGTGTTAGCCCAGAAAAGAATCTTTTCAAGACTCTAGGGTAAAGTCCCTAGAATTCAGCTTAACACCAAGCCAAGGCATTATTTATTTTGGATGAAAAGAGCAAGAGAATGGAAAAAGTTTTGACTTGAAGGCAGACTGAAATAACACACAAAAACCAGTCGAAAATCTAGGAACAGTGAGACTGGGACCATCCAAAGTTGGACATTCCCTCGTGAATAGGCATAGTTATTAGGAGAAAGGAGACAGCTGTGCCTTCAGAGAGTAAGTGCACAAAGAACCCACTGTCCACAAGCCATGAACTGATGCTCAGAGAAAGTGGGAGGGGAGGTAGAAGTGTGTGCTAGCAATGCTGGTCTAACTCTAGCAGAGGGCTGTAAATCAAAATCTCTTCCAAAACATAGAAAACATGAGTAAAAGATTTACCTTTTCACTTCTAAATATTAATTCCCGGAAAGTCTTCATAATACTGTTAAAGGTGTCTGGTGCACTTTTACCATTAACAGATGCTTTCTACCTTTGTATTACTCATTGTAGCTTCCATATTGTTACGTTTTTAGGTTTCTTAACCTCTGTCATCAAAAGCAGACCTGGTAATTTGAAATTTATCTAGAACATGAATGTCTTTTTGCTGTCCTTAGTCTACTCTTTTAGTTCTTCTTTTCAATCATTTCTTATTCACGTGAATCAGTTAAACGCATGAAAAGGGAATGATTTGTCTCTGATGATTCTGATTAAGTCAATGCATATTTCATTATCACACTTTATACGTACCTTTTAAAGTAGTTTTACCCACTCACATACTTAATAACAATGACTCCAGATCTTGACCTAACTCCTCACTCTGGGCTTGTCTTCCTCTGCTCAGTTTAGTAAGGTGATGTGGAGTTCTGACATCTCTTCATTAGGTTGCTGTCAATTTCAGTTAACGTGGCCATGTGTGATCTACTGTCCTCTCCTGTCACGTCTGTCACCCCACTTTTTCTTCTGTCTCTATCAACTCCATTGTCACACTCCTGAGCACTCAGCTCCATAAATAACCCATCCATTCCCTTTAACCCTTCATTCTCTGTGGATTTGTACAGGCAAACTGCTTCCAAGTCTTCTGTCTTTCTCATCCATGGCATTTCCAGAACATGGACTCTATTCTTTCTTCCTTTGGGTATTTGAGAGTTAGACATCTAAGTTTGACCTAGTCACTCTAAACTCTTTTTATAATCATTGGAGAGAAATAGACTTCTGTAGAAGTTTATTCACCTCACCTATCTTAAACACCTATTTTAGGTAGAGTTGAATCAACCCCGGATGGTACCTTTACCTCTCCATTTATCTACCTGTTCAGACTTTGACCTGTTCAGACTTTGACATCTTAGATGCATAAATGTAAAGCATATGACTCCTAGTTTTTTTCAATCTCTTGCCTAGTCAAATGCTGGCCAACTTTGTCTACCTATTACTGTCCTAAGTTGGAGATTGCCTTGCCACAAAAAATACTAAATATATTTGTGCTGAGTTGACAATTTGCTTATTGTCGCAGCTCAGCTTAACAGTCCCTCTTCTCCCACCATGGGTCCATGACCTGTTTCTGCCTTTAGATTTCCTTTTACAACCCACCTTCAGATTATGGTCCCTTGATTACAATTGAGCAAAAAATGCCAGCGGCATCCTGGGCTGCCTTAGGCAGAGTGTTGCCAGCAGGTCAAGGGTCCTCCCTTAGTGATCCATCTCCTCTACTCAGCAGTAGTGAGGCCACACCTGAAGTACTGGGTCCATCTCTGTGCTCCCCAGTACAAGAAGGACATGGACATACTGGAGTGAGTCCAGTGAATGGCAGTGAAGATAATCAAGGTACTGGAGCACCTGTCATATGAGTAGAGGCTGAGAAAGCTGGGATTGTTCAGTCTGGAGAAGAAGGCTGAGGGGGGGATCTTATCAATGTTTATAAATATCTGATGGGAGGGTGGAAAGAAGAAAGAGCCAGACTTCTCAGTGGCATCCAGTGAATGGACAAGAGGCAAGGGGCAGAAACTGAAATACAGGAAATTCCATTTAAATGTAAGAAAAGGTATTTTATGGGGAGGATGGTCAAGCACTGGCACAGGTTGCTCAGAGGGATTGTGGAGTCTCCATCTTTGGAGGTATTCAAAAAGCAATTGAACAATGTCTTGAGCAACCTGCTATATTGACCCTGCTTGAGCAGGGAGGTTTGACCAGATGATCTCCAGAGGATCTCCAGAGGATCTCCAACCTCAGCTATTCTGTGATTCTATGAAAATCACTGTAGGATGCAACACTAAGAGTAACATCTTGGTTGCCGTAGGGGAATAACCTATAAAGATGTCATGCCAGTGGTATTTGAATGTTTGATTTTTATTGCAATTCAGATAATTTTTCCAGAATCGTGGTTGATAAGAATTGATGTTACTTGATGCTACTTTTATGAATATCACTTCATGAGTTCATTTAATATTTGGTTTTGGCTACATACAGTATTTCATATTGGCTCCAAGGGTTCAGTCCTGGTGTCAGGTTAATATTCTGCTAATAGTTTAGTAGTATTTGTTAGGGTATTTTACTATAATTGGTTACATGACTTAAATGCATTTATATTGCATTGACATTTTGGCAATAGGGAGTTTTAGAATTTTCTTTTGTTTTTCTAGGTTACATAATATAAGTATAATATATGTATGTAATTATACATACAAATCTGGATTGCCCTCACAACACTGCAGTTTGGTTGATATTCACGGAATCTACATTACAAGTGTTTGAAGTATCGTAGAATCACAGAATCATAGAATGGTTGAGGTTGGAAGGGACCTCTGGAGATCATCTAGTCCAACCCCCCTGCTCAAGCACGGTCACCTAAAGCATGTTGCACAGGATTGCGTCCAGGTGGGTTTTGAATATCTCCAGAGAAGAAGACTCCACAACCTCTCTGGGCAACCTGTTCTAGTGCTCTGTCACCCTCACAGTAAAAAATTTTTTCCTCATGTTCAGATGGAACTGTCTGTGTTTCAGTTTGTGCCCATTGCCTCGCGTCCTGTCACTGGGCACCACTGAGAAGAGTCTGGCCCCATCCTCTTGACACCCTCCCTTCAGATATTTGCATACATTGATAAGATCCCCTCTCAGCCTTCTCTTCTCCAGGCTGAAGAGTCCCAGCTCTCTCAGCCCTTCCTCATAGGAGAGATGCTCCAGTCACCTAATCATCTTTGTAGCCCTTTGCTGGACTTGCTCCAGTAGTGCCACATCCCTCTTGTACCAGGGAGCCCAGGACTGGACACAGTACTCCAGATGTGGCCTCACCAGCGCTGAGTAGAGGGGGAGGATCACCTCCCTCCACCTGCTGGCAACACTCTTCCTGATGCACCCCAGGATGCCATTGGCCTTCTTGGCCACAAGGGCACATTGCTGCCTCATGCTTAACTTGGTGTCCACCAGCACTCCCAGGTCCTTCTCAGCAGAGCTGCTTTCCAGCAGGTCAACCCCCAACCTGTACTGGTGCATGGCGTTATTCCTCCCCAGGTGCAGGACCCTGCACTTGCCTTTGTTGAACTTCCTGAGGTTCCTCTCCACCCACCTCTCCAGCCTGTCCAGGTCCCTCTGAATGGCAGCACAGCCTTCCGGGGTATCAGCCACTCCTCCCAGTTTTGTATCGTCAGCAAACTTGCTGAGGGTGCACTCTGTCCCTTCATCCAGGTCATTGATGAAGAAGTTGAACAAGACTGGACCCAGTACTGACCCCTGGGGGACACTGCTAGCTACAGGCCTCCAACTAGACTCTGCGCCACTGATCACAACTCTCTGAGCTCTGCCGTTCAGCCAGTTCTCAATCCACCTCACTGTCCACTCATCTAAACCACACTTCCTGAGCTTGTCTATGAGGATGCTATGGGAGACAGTGTCAAAAGCCTTGCTGAAGTCTAGGTAGACACCATCCACTGCTCTCCCCTCATCTACCCAGGCAGTCATTCCATCATAGAAGGCTATCAGATTGGTTAGGCATGATTTCCCCTTGGTGAAGCCATGCTGACTACTCCTGAGCACCTTCTTTTCCTCCACATGCGTGGAGATGGCCTCCAGGATGAGCTGCTCCATCACCTTTCCAGGGATGCAGGTGAGGCTGACTGGCCTGTAGTTCCCTGGGTCCTCCTTCTTGCCCTTTTTGAAGACTGGGGTGACATTGGCTTTCTTCCAGTCTTCAGGCACCTCTCCTGTTCCCCATGACCTTTCAAAGATGATGGAGAGTGGCTTAGCAATAATGTCCGCCAGCTCCCTCAGCACTCGTGGGTGCATCCCATCAGGGCCCATGGATTTGTGGGTGTCAAGTTTGCTTAAATGATCTCTAACCCACTCCTCCTCCACCAAGGGAAAGTCTTCCTTTCTCCAGACTTTCTCTCTTGCCTCCAGGGTCTGGGGTTCCTGAGGGCTGGCCTGACCAGTAAAGACTGAAGCAAAGGCAGCATTCAGTAACTCTGCCTTCTCTGTACCCTTCGTCACCAGGGCACCCACCCCATTCAGCAAAGGGCCCACATTTTCCCTAGTCTTCCTCTTGCTACTGATGTATTTGAAGAAGCCCTTCTTGTTGTCCTTGACATCTTTTGCCAGATTTAATTTCAAATGGGCCTTAGCCTTCCTCGTCACATCCCTGCATACTCTGACAATGTTCCTATATTCCTCCCAAGTGGCCTGTCCCCCTTTCCACTTTCTGTATACTTCCTTCTTCTGGTTGAGTTTTGCCAGGAGCTCCTTGCTCATCCACACAGGTCTCCTGCCCCCTTTGCTTGACTTCTTACTCATAGGGATGCACCGATCTTGAGCCTGGAGGAAGTGATGCTTGAATATGAACCAGCTCTCTTGGACCCCCCTTCCTTCTAGGGCCCTAACCCATGGGATTCTTCCAAGTAGGTCCCTGAAGAGGCCAAAGTTTGCTCTCCTGAAGTCCAGGGTTGCTATCCTACTTATTGCCCTGCCTCCTCCTCGCAGGATCCTGAACTCCACCATCTCATGGTCACTGCAGCCAAGGCTGGCCCCAACCTCCACATCTTCAACCAGTCCTTCTTTGTTTGTTAGTACTAGGTCCAGCAGCACACCTCTCCTTGTTGGCTCCTCCACCACCTGGGTCAAGAAGTTGTCACCAATGCTCTGCAGGAATCTCCAGGACTGTTTGTGCCTAGCTGTGTTGTCTTTCCAGCAGATATCAGGGTGGTTGAAGTCCCCCATGAGAACCAGGGCCTGGGATCGTGAGGCTACTTCCAGCTGTCTGTAGAAGGCCTCATCGACTTCCTCTTCCTGATCAGGTGGCCTGTAGTAAACACCCACAACAGTGTCACCCATGCTAGCCTGCCCTTTAATCCTTACCCATAAGCTCTTGACTCGCTCTTCATCCACCCCTAGGCACAGCTCAATACATTCCAGTTGCTCTCTCACATAAAGAGCAACTCCACCACCTCGCTTTCCTGGCCTGTCTTTCCTAAAAAGCACGTAGCCATCCATGACAGCACTCCAATCATGCGAGCTATCCCACCATGTCTCTGTAATGGCAATGAGATCATGGCCCTGCGACCGCACACACATCTCTAGTTCTTCCTGTTTGTTCCCATGCTGCGTGCATTGGTGTACAGGCATTTCAGAGAGGTGATCGAGCATGCAGGTTTCCCAGGATGGGTGCAAGAGGAGGAAATAATGGTGTTAGAGCAAGGGAGTTGGGTAACAAGATGGTTTGCACAATGCTGCTTATGATAATTTCATTGATTACATTCTTTGATACTGAAGATATTACCATTTAATTAATTCACCTATTATGTTGAATTAGCTCTTATATTCTGTCTGCTGTCACAACAGAGAGGGGCATTTAGAATTTATAGCTTTTATTAATGGTACAGAAATAGATATATTTCTTTAAGGTGTGGATGATTATTTTAGAATATAAAGCTATGGTGATGCATGGGTGATAGTCTGGACAAAACTCTGTCAACTTTGTTTTTAATATGGCATAATTTTCACTTTTACTTAGTTTGCTTGTTGTTTATAAGATTGGAGCATAAATGTTTGCATCATAACACATGAAAGTGCATGATTGGTTTTGTTAATAAACACCTGCATATCCCCATAATAGTGTGAATAATCTTCTGCAATTATTTTTCTGGCCTTAGGCTGATAGCCAAGGTCTGGGTAGTTACCTTCATTTTTTTTCGCCATACTTACCGCTTGTTCAGCAATTTTTTTTTTTTGCTTAATCGCCTTAATTTAGACATTTTGCCTTTTACAGATTTTAAATCTTTGAAATTTAATACTTTCATACTAGACTCTGCCTCAACACTTTTCTTATTTGTTAGTTTGCTATTGGGGACTTGCTGTTGATGAAAAATAGGCAGTACACAATGACTCCAATTAGGCTGAACTTTGTACAGGTTGATCTGATGTCACTAGAGTATCATGTAGAACTTTTTATTTGTTTCTTTAAAGACTACAAAAGTTTTCAGGGTTTTTCATACTACTAGTATTACTGTTTTTTCAGCAGGGGTTGTGGTGGTGATGGTGGCATCAAATTACATTGTCTCAGCTGTGGCACAGGAGTTTTTTCTACTGGTATGTTGATGGGTACACAAACTCCTAGGATTGTATGTAGGGATTGGGTCTTGAGTATACTCTTCCTTTATTTGTAATGTTGATATAGCCACAGTTATGAAGCCAGGATTGTCCTTTTCAGACTAATCCACAGAGGCTGTGGTAAAAACCTTGAAATTCCTCTTGACAGGCTTGACGTTTATGGTTAATTATGACTAATGAAAATAGATGATGAAATACAATGTCACTTTGAAATCTTGCATCTATACATAATGCTAGTCTGTGACTCTGTGACTTAATGTTCCTGACCCTATCACCCTCACCTTCCCTCTCTTTGCTCTTCAACTACTTGCATCCTTTAATAAATTAGAATCTGACTGCTTGACTAATTCTTATCATGCCCTTGGAGAATGTCACTGTTTGGTGCTACTGAGTGCAGTTATTCTGCAAATGAATAGAAATGAGAATGTCAGATGTGTATGGCCTATGACATGTAGGTGAAAAGTTCAGCTTCTACCTGGGAAAGGGCTTATGAGCTCTCTGTTTCTTTATGCTCTTTCAGCCTGGTCTATAAATCTTTATTCTTGTCTGAAGTGGCGTTACCTGTGTGAGAATGGGGTTGCAGCATCGACACCATAAAGTTATGAGCCAAGTGATTTGAGAGGATCTGTTGCTAATCAACAGTTTTATGTTATTTAAATGTGAAATACAATTAAACTAAAAATGTACCTTTGAATCTTCAGTACTTATTTTTTGCGATGGTGGGTGGTGAGAGCTAATAGGATTTCTCCTTCTCATCCATCAAACTAACCTCTTTGCTAATTAATGAGAGAGTGTGAGAATCTACAAGACTTGTGCTAATGATGATGTTTCATTTATTGGTGTATGTGAAAGCATTCATAGCATTAAAGCATCATTCCAGATGAACTTATGTGAATGTTTGGCAAAAATTCCTCCAAAATGAGCAGACCAGAACAATACCGTTAAATCACATCCCCATTCCAATGCTCATCTGCAGCCTGCATTTATTCATACCTCACTGCATTTAAAAAATTTGGGACTAGGTGTTATTGTGCTCCAGGACTTGAATGAGGATAGTACCTAGGCCAGATTCATCCCATGTACTTCAGGTAACTGAGGCAACTGAGTTAGGAGGGTGTTGCCTTGTGCTCTGTCTGCAGACAACAGACAGAGGAAGGCACTTCTGGAAGACAATCCAGACCTTAGGTATGATAAATCACTCTCTGACACTGTCTATTCTCTTTATATAATAGAAAAAAAAAAGGTTAGAGTGCCTACAAAGTGCCTACTTCTTCATTACGGGGACCCCAGGGGTGTTGTGCAGCAGCCAGGCACAGGATAGCCCATCCTCAGCACCTTCAGCCTCAGGAATACATCGTCTGCGCTAGTCACCCAGTTACAGGTTTTGGGAGCAGATGCATATTGTCTGTGAGCTAACAATATGGACTTAGAGGTGGGAGCATGACACACCATCCTAAAGGAGATAAGGCTTCCTAATGTGACAGTGGCAAGTCATGAGCAAACACCTCCTAGAGCTGCTTATACCTTCATGTAATATCTCCCAGTTCCCAGTGCAGAAACATCTGGCACAGTCAACTAGAGAAACAGAAGATCCAACACAAATTCCCACTCGTAGCCTTCATCTCTTTTCAATTATGCCTTTTTATTTTTGAATGGGTACAGGCTTTGTATTCAAAACTAAACCAAAATGTTCAAACTTATCATTCTGATGGGGGAAAATATTAGTGCTCTATAGGGTGAGAGAAGGGATAGTTACACATTTTGCTGCTATTTGCAAGAGAAGTTATCAAAAGCCAACCTTCATCATAAGTATAGGAACAAATAGGGTCATTTAGGGTATGTCTATACTGCTGGATGCAGATAGATGCAAGAACCTTTGCTCACGCTCCAAAACAGAAGCCAAGGAGACCTCAAACTGTGGTGTTCTGGCCCAACTTGTTCTTGCCCCTCCAAAGGACTTAGTGCCTCAGACACAGCACTGTACTAACAAGGTTGTATGGCTTCCAAAGGGGGGTTGGCTCTCATCCTGTCAGCTTGGGATAAGTAGAGTGACACACAGTCATCAGACCCCTCTGAGTAGATACCTTAGATACCATTACTTATTGCCAAATGCTGACTTCTTGATACTGTGAACATTTGCCCTTGTGTGTATTCATATACCAGCACAACTTACCAAAGAGCTACAGAAGAAGAAAAAAAGAAATAGAAGAGTAGATATTTAGAGAAATATTAGCAAAGATTATTTAAAAGTTAGCGTTTTGAATGTGAGGGGCATACATACATATTTCAAGTATATGAAGCACTTATACATATTTTAAGCTTATGAAACTGAAATTCTTGTGAGTTAGAAAGAACTCCATGGAAGACAGGCTATCCCATAAACTACTGAAAAGTTTCTGGCACCTACCTCTAAAATAGCTGCTGCTAGAGACTACTGGAGATGAAAACTGAACTGCCAGGCTGGTCTTCTATGGAAATGTTTAAGAACAGCTACCTTATTTAATTTTCAACTACTGTGAAAAAATGGCATATTAAGCAAAACAAAACTGCAATTCCCAGAGAACCTTTTAGCATTGATAGCTTTCTCTCTGACAGTCAAACCTGAGTGGAAAACCCCCATCAACTAGCAGGTGCTTACAGAAGGATGTGGGTGCACAAAACAGCATGTGGTGCTTATACTCCTTTCAGCTAATTTGAAAAACAAGTTTCATAACAAGCTGCATTGACTTGGCATTTTTCCCCCTCCTTCAGTCATGCTTGAGTGGGGGAAAAAAGTTGGAAAAAATAGAAAGGAAGCAAAACATGCTAAATGATGAGATTTAGGAAGATGGGGCACACAGCTGTTTACGATGCTGCTGCCACATAATTTCCAAAGTACAGCATAAATAACATTTTTTTATTGGAGTTAGACACAAACCATCTATTTCCTGTGCACATTTAAGTGGCAGTCAGTGTTTTAATTTTGGCTGTGTGCAGTCAGTAGCATGTCCAGCATACTTGACAGAAAAAAAAAAAAAAAAAAAAAAGTTTAGCTTACACTTTCCCATAATTACATAAAGTGTGGACTTCTTTGGAAAAAGAAAAATGAATGCTTCAAGGGAGAAAAAGAAAAGTTCAAAATAATGGACAGCAGCAAATGCTTCTACAAATAAAAATCACTACAGTAGAGATGTGCATCACCTGTGTTTTTGTCTCATACTTCATACTGTGTGATCAGTGCAGGAGCCTGCCCTGTCTTAATTTGGTCTTATTACCTTTAAAAGAGCACAGGAAGTAGATTATAAAAGGTTAAATGCAGTACCATGGATCATGATCTAGTGAATGTTGAAACGTTAGGAGACACTTCAGGACTGGCTCAACAAAGGTCACAGAGTCCTAAACCTTCTGCATTTCTGACTTCCCTTTGCCTCAGGAATTAATTGATTGGTTAGATCTCAAACTGACTTCAGTTTATTCCACCTAGAGTCTATGTACATTGTTTCTAAGCTAATAAAATAATCGAAGATCTGAAGCTTAGAAGTTTGGCTTTATTACAGTTAACCTTAAGTGATTTAGCAGAAGTACCTGGGTTAGAACAGTTTTCTTCACTGCATATCAGCACATATAACCAAAGAACGACTGAGGCCTTAGATGGCTAGAGGTGTCCAATGACTGTGCAGGCAAACTGCACAGCTATACTAACTTAAACATCTGACCTGAGGATCTAAATTAAGTGGTCTGAACTGAGACCTCCATGTCAGTAGAAACACTTGCTTTCAAATATATAGAACAGGCTGTATGAAAAGTTTAACCTTTTCATAATTATTTATTTTTTTGATTAAAATTTACATCAAAAATGGAAATACAGAAAATCTAGGTTGATCCTAATCAACAACATGTTTTATTTTCAGTGCCTTCCTTGTTATACTGACAACATATTGCTAAGGCATAAAACTAAATAATATAAATTAAAATTTGATAAAAAGGTTGAAAACTCTAAAAATTGAAAACCCATTGTAGTGTTTGTTTAAAAATTATATACTGTTTACTACTGATAAAAGGAATAATTTATCCATTGAATGAGTTAAATAACAAGATTCTCCCTTTTATGTTTGGCTAAAATATTGAGAAGCTACTAAGGTGGAATATGCTGTTGGGGAGTAATTAATCTATCAGATTGTAAAAATATTATTTTGAAAGACAGTGAAAATCACATGTAATTATTCCCAAATAGTCTTACTACTTACAGTATACCCATGAAGTCTGTAAACAAAGCTGTAAGATTTTTGTTTTGTTTTGGTCAGTCATGGACAAACTTAAATTTTGGGTTGAATTTTCATCTCACAAAGCTCTTAGAAAGTAGGAAGGAGTTGCCGGAACATGAGAATTAAGACTGGAATATGGAGGCCAGTCATGGACAAGCAATACAATAATCTTCAGCAAATTTTTCAGGTGACATATAGCCACATTGTCTGCTCTCATTCACAGAATCACAGAATGGTTGAGGGTGGAAGGGACCTCTGGAAATAAGCTAAGTCCAACCCCCCTGCTCAAGCAGGGTCACCTAGAGCATGTTGCACAGGATTGCATCCAGGTGGGTTTTGAATATCTTCAGAGAAGAAGACTCCACAACCTCTCTGGGCAACCTGTTCTAGTGCTCTGTCACCCTCACAGTGAAAAAGTTTTTCCTCATGTTCAGATGGAACTGTCTGTGTTTGTGTTTGTGCCCGTTGCCTCTTGTCCTGTCACTGGACACCACTGAGAAGAGTCTGGCCCCATCCTCTTGACACCCTCCCTTCAGATATTTGCATACATTGATAAGATCCCCTCTCAGCCTTCTCTTCTCCAGGCTGAAGAGTCCCAGCTCTCTCAGCCTTTCCTCATAGGAGAGATGCTCCAGTCACCTAATCATCTTTGTAGCCCTTTGCTGGACTTGCTCCAGTAGTGCCACATCCCTCTTGTACTGGGGAGCCCAGGACTGGACGCAGTACTCCAGATGTGGCCTCACCAGGGCTGAGTAGAGGGGAAGGATCACCTCTCTCTACCTGCTGGCAAAGCTCTTCCTGATGCACCCCAGGATAGCATCGGCTTCTTGGCCACAAGTGCACATAGCTGGCTCATGTTCAAGTTGTTGTCCACCAGGACTCCCAGGTCCTTCTCAGCAGAGCTGCTTTCAGGTGGTCAGCCCCCAGCCTGTACTGGTGCATGGACTCTGCACTTGCCTTTGTTGAGCTCCATGAGGTTCCTCTCCGCCCACCTCTCCAGCCTGTCGAGGTCTCTCTGAATGGCAGCACAGCCCTCTGGCGTATCGGCCACTCCTCCCAGTTTTGGATCATCAGCAAACTTGGAGGCTGAGGGTGCACTCTGTCCCTTCATCCAGGCCATTGATGAAGAAGTTGAACAAGACTGGACCCAGTACTGACCCCTGGGGGACACTGCTAGCTACAGGCCTCCAACTAGACTCTGTGCCACTAATCACAACTCTCTGAGCTCTGCCATTCAGCCAGTTCTCAATTCACCTCACTGTCTGTTCATCTAGCCTGCACTTCTGAGCTTGCCTATGAGGATGTTATGGGAGACAGTGTCATTCAGCATGAGCAACTCAAATCTCAGGGCAACTCATGGCTAAATAACTTGTGGACAGGCTTGTCAATACTGTCCATCTCAAAAAATTAATGATGAAAGATGTTTGTTATGAAATAGTCTCATTAGATCATATATTCCCAGCTGGGATTTTTTCTGCAGCCATTTGTTTCTTTTCTCTAAAGACATCAATCTTTCAAATCAGCTTTGGTGTGGATGATAAAATGACTGTGATGAGAAGACATATTGGACAAATTTTTGATGTTAGTCCTCAGTTCATATATTTTGCATATTTAAAAATGTGTCCTGATTTCAGAATTGCTGATCACCCACCAATTTTCAACCAATTATCATGTCAAGGGTTTTGAGAGAATAAGATGAGGTTGAGAGGGGAAAGACGGCTTTATGAAGAAAGAGTAAAAAAAGCCTGACAATGGCCAGACAATGGCTACTAGAGCATGCAATATCTGTTAACAAGTATTTGAATTGTGTAAACACCTAGGAGGCACAGGATTTGCTTAGAGATGTCCAAGGGAGCATAACTAGGAATAACGGAATGAAAATGAGCTAAGAAAAATGCAGGCTTTACATCAGAAAAACTTCCTGTGAGGTCTATTAGTCTGTAGTAATCTCCCCGAGGAAGTATTGGAAGCCCATCGCTTGAATAATTTAATACTAAACTGGATAAAGCACTCGAGAATATACTGTAGGGAACAATCCTGCACTGACTTATTACAGTTTATAGATGGATAAACTACATGCCTTCATTGCACAGAGTTTCCACAGATTTGGGGGTCAGGCTTGTTCTGCCTGAGTATGACAGGGCTGCTTTCTAGAAAGCTGCGCCAGCTCTTCAGTGAAAGACTCCCTGGGTCTCAACATGCATCCACCTGCTGTTTTCCCCATCAGAACACCTTGAACAATCAGTGGCAGAGGAGATGTCTTCCTTTTTGGATAAACTTGCTTCTTTTTTTTTTTTTTCCCCCCCCCCTTGATGCCTGCATTGCTATTTGATTGAAATTCAGTGCAGTTTGAGGCTATTCACATTGTTGACACATTACCTGGCCTATGTCCATTATGAACTACTGATCGAGAGTCCAGTAAGATCTAGAAAAAGCTGTGTTTAAAATAATTTTTTTAAACTTTGATATACTCCAAAGTTGTGTCCTGAACATTTGGGAAGAAAATTAGCTATAGCCAACTCTACATACTCATTGTGAAAACTTCCATTTTGGATGTTCTTATTATGTGGCATTTGTTTTTATCATTGGCATTGAGTTTGTATTAAAAAAATATAGGATAAGTGTGCTCTGTGGCCATTGTTTTATGTAGGCAGTACATATCTGTAAAGTATTTTAACAATACTGTTCATTAGCAATGAGGCGTTTGGCCTTCAATGGCCTAGTTTAAACTGAAAGCATACTTACAAAATCTCAGTGAGAGTCTGGCTTTTAGCAGAGTTAAGAGCACAGCAGATCTGCCTTTACAAAACATAGTACAGATAAAGCAATAATGCAGTGTTAGAGAGTAACAGTGTTAAAAATCATGTTCATGTCCTCTGTGGCCAACGACCTACACCAGGGTCCTGTGTTTTATAGACTAACATATCCGCTAGGGATCACATCAAGGACATTTTCAGTGTTTTCCACTTCAGCAGTCCCAGGCTAGTGGGAGGGCCTCCAAGAGGATGACACAGCTGATGTGATTTTATGTAGGCTCAGGCAACTTTGACTGATATGATGGGGAGGTCAGGCCCTGAAGGACTTGTCAAGTGGGCAAACAAAACAAGCAGAGTGAATCATTACTAAAGCATATTTACAAATCTAGTTCTGAACTACTTTTGGGAACCAGTTTATCAAAATAAGTAATAGCTAAATATTGCAGAGGGTACATCTAGGACCTCAGGTGTGATTTGGCTGTATAGTATAGCATTATTTGTTTGAAAAATTAAGCTACAACCCTCTCAGTTCACAAGGCAAATCCTATCATTTTTGTATGGGCTGTTTTGTTTGAGTGTGCTTTGCAAATGAAAGTAGTAGAGATTACAGGAAAGATGGACTAATGGTTATTTGCTAGCCTACAGAAAGAGAGATCTTCAGTTCCCTACATGGTTATTGATTTGCTTGCTGCCGTTCTACAGGTCTGCTGGCTCTGTTTGCTTTAATTCCTCATCTGTGAGATAAAGAAAATGTTTCACAGAGTTGTTAAATACATTAACTATTGTAAAGTACTCAGACACTACAGTTACAATAACTATAAAAAGGGATGAAAATGTATACTCAAACCCTCTAATAATTATTCTGTATTTTGTTTTGAGATGTCAAATAAAGAAATAGAAATGGCTTCAAATTATATAAAGTATCTATTATCTTTATTTCTCATAATCTATGAGAAGTAGAGGAGCTAATACTTCTAGAGAACATACTATAAAGATTATAACTCACTTTTCCAACCTCAGTCTTGACCTACAGACATATGGTAACTTTGATTAGATTTTATCATTACCCTTGGGTGAGTTTGTGGCACATTCAAAATATTCACATAAACTGTGATAGAGAAGTTTCCTCAAACAGAATAATTTCCCTGTTTATCAGAGCTCAGTGAAGCCAAAAAAAATTCAATAAGCGGTACACTTCTCCAACTGCTGACAAATTTGGAAGTTCAATGATATTCTCACCCAGGTTGTTTAATTTTCTATTATACAGAACAACAGAGCACAAAGTTGAATGAGGTGAACAAAATTGAAATGACCTGTTTTTTATAAATCCTTCTCTTTTTTTACTGAAACATTTATAGGATGCTTTTTTCTTGGTAGATTAAAAAGTTTTAGAAACTGAGATAGGCATTTCCCTGCCCTAGTTTCTTAAGCATTCTCTCATGGTTAGAGGTCTAGTTGCAAAACTTCTTCATACGGTAAGAAAAGGATATTTCTATGAGCAATAGTTTGCAGGGTCAAGGCTTATGGTTACAATAGAATAATCAGGCAGAACTAAATAACAAAGAATAAAGTGAAAAACACCAGTAAATTAAAATAAAGCTGGAATATACTCAATTAGCTAAATTACTATTGATATCTGTCATTATAAAGTACCCAGGGCTGTATAATTTTGTTCTAATCCCCCAAATGCACAACTAAGCAAGTGAGAGAACATATATTCCTACAACCCCCAGTGGAGACATTGAGATTATGCATGCTCTCACTAATTTAAAGAGGGACTTTCACACTGGGATACATTTTAAAAAGAGAACATTTAAATAAAAAGCAATTTGGTCTGCCTGTAATTGTATTCCCCTTGCTGTTATTGCTAATTATTGAAGATATTTGTGCTTGAATGGGTGAACTCCTTTTTTTTTCTTTTTAATTTTAAACAGCTCAGTTTCCACTTCCACTCAATCCTGCTGAAATCACAGGGTCAGGGTCTTTCTTTCATATTTCATTTTACCAGCGTCAGTCAAGAGCGCAAAGTCAGCAAGCTCAAAGGGAGGCATAAAAAATGCTTGGCTAAAATCTGAAGACAGTCTTAAGCCAGACATATTCAAATCAGAATTAAGATCAAAAGTTCCAAAGTTTGAACAATAAGGGTGATGAGGTTCTGGAACAAATTCTTTGCAGAAATACTGGATTCTGTCTCTTTCTTTATGACTCTCTATCAAGACTGAATGTTTTTTGGAGCTTGACCTTTTAAA
Source organism: Apteryx mantelli (assembly GCF_036417845.1). Classification (NCBI taxonomy): domain Eukaryota; kingdom Metazoa; phylum Chordata; class Aves; order Apterygiformes; family Apterygidae; genus Apteryx; species Apteryx mantelli. The sequence continues at coordinate 36,956,853 of NC_089978.1, forward strand.
TCAAGTTACATATCAGCCAAATACATGCTACTGGGCTCAACAGAGGGGTAACGTGGTTATTTTTAACATATAGGCAGCTAGTTATCTAGTTGCCCTTTCTGGCCTTAATGTGGGTGAATGTAAACTTTGACCTACCTTACTCTAGTGAAACTTGGAGTTGATAGAAGTGCAGTGAAGATGATTATGTTTAGAAACATTCACTGTTATTTCATTTTATGATTCATGTCTAATAAAATATGTAATACCTCTTAAGACTTTCCATACAAAGCAGAAAAGCAGAATGAAAACGCTGTGATGAGTGCAGCGGATAGAGGGCAAGTTTTTTAACATTCCTATCCAAACTGTGGACAGTCCTTTCACAGCCATTTTTTGTAATGTGGCCCCTGACACATGCCCAGACCAGGGGTAGAAGACTATAATTCTTTGATGGTGAATTACTTGCAGAGTTCTCTTCTTATTATACTGAAACGTGGTATGCATTTTATAATTTTTCAGCCATATGAAGGTTTTCAGATGTGGTTAATAGGATCAGAGAGCCTGGCAATCCTCTAAATTAATATATCTGAAGGTTGAATTTCAGAAAGCATATTTTGTGTAAAATGTCACAAATACTTCCTAACTGAATTATCAGATCTAACAATGTGCTAGGATGTTTTTAAAGAAATGCTTCGTTTTGTAGGCACTGTAATTTCCCTTAATGTATTTCATTATTTTCCTGATATGTTATACATATCCTGATATGTTACACAGATGAACACTTTCTCAATATATTTCTGCTAACAATAATAATTTAATAAATCACCATGTTTAAGTAAAGGTACCTCATCTGATTTTAGTTTTCTGCTACATTAGCCTCAGATCTGGCTATTAGATTACTTCTTAATATTGCAGCTATTTTATACTTCTGCTTATGTAGCTTAGCAGTTACATGAACACAGTAAATAAACAAGAACTAGGGAACATGTAATAAAAATACATTTATCTATATATCTCTATATAGATATCATGCGGTAGATTTGAAACAATCTGAAAAAAGATACTTTTAGTACAAGTCAAGAATAAGCTGTGGAATTCCTTGCTATGTTAGGATTTTAAGGCTAGATATGCTAGACGTAGATATACTTAGCATCATTTTTTGGCACTGAGGCTGACTGGCAAGGAACAGCTAGAATATGTACTACTAAACTCTCATAGCCGCCAAGACAGAGTGACTGCATCCAAACTACATATTGGGAATGGTGCTAGCTTGTGCTAACTCCCAGACTGAGCCTGGGAATTACCTGAGAGAGCTCTAATTGGTATGAGCCAAAGCTGTGCTAGGGACCGTTCCAATGGTTTAACAGATGATCTCATTCCAGTGCTGGGAGTATTTCCTGGCATGGTTTAATTTCTTAGTAGTGGCATAATTTATGGATGCTAAAAACCATAAATTGTTCAAAAAGGTTTCAGAAAAATTCATGGGGATAAAAAAGATCTATTACTTACAAAGATACGTACAAAATAAGTACTATGGTACAGAGTGATGGAGATTGGAAGAATTTCACTAAATGCTTGTTTTGGTCTCACATCCTTCCTTGGGGATCTATTCTCAGCCATAGCTGAGAACAGAATACTTTACAAGATAAACCTTGGTTTTTATTTTCAGCAGGGGCAGATGTGAAAAGGGGGTAGGATTGAAGGGAGTCCCATGAAAGGGGCCTTTCCCAATATCAAGACATAGGGATGTGGAAAAGCATGGGGGGTTACTTTTAAAAAGGCAATCTCTCCTGGACTCCTGAGAAGAAATTCTGCTTGTTGCTGATTTACTGCATCCAGCCCATAAGATTGTGGAACAAGGCAGATGTTGGCACACGTTGCTGGGAAACTGAGTCGTATCTGTGTCATAGGAACAGAGCAGGAGACAAGACCTAGTGGATGGTGCATGAGAGGGGATTAAAGGTTCATGGCAAATCTATGCCTGGAGCTCTAGAAAAGCAATTATGGAGGTGAGTTAAACACTTTCCATTACAGATGAACTGCTATAGCACATAATCCTGCCACTCTAATACTTTTAAGAAGCAGCTGTATGGAAAATATGAGATAACAAGAATATCTGGTGACTCAAGATATTCAAGAAATACCTAGATTTTCAAAATATTGACATTTACTACACAGTCCTTTGAAAATCTAGCAGCTTTGGAAAGTGCACTCTCCCTCTCTCTCTCTGCATACATACATATATGTATATGTGTATATATATATATTTATGCATATCAAAATAATGTGCAACCAAAAGCAAAGAAGCCAATTGATGTCATATAAAATTGTGCGATGGAAGGATGGGATATTGTGCACCCTTTAAAATTGGAAAGGCAACTTTAGACAGCATTGTTAAATATAAACAGAACAGTTAACTTCCATATCTTCTGGCTAAATGTTACATTTTTCATACATTAGGTATGCATTTGCTTGCAGATAGAGTACTGTGTTTAATTTCATACTAATGTTCTCTTTTTTGTTTAGCCATTTAGTTTTCTGATGAATGAAAATGCCTTTGTTTTGCACCCACCAGCATATCAGTCTTTTGTGGAATGTGTTAGAAAGTCAGTGTGAGTAACAAAAACAGCTGAATGAGCAACTGGAAATGCAGATCAGTCTATGCCACAGGCCTGATTCTCCTCTGCCACTGGTGTGATTCAGGGGTAACACTCTCAAACTCAGTAAAGCTGCACTAATCTAAAATCTGTGCGCATGTGATGAGAATTGGTCTTTCAAACAAACACTGCATTGCTTTATGAATTAGTGTACACTTCAAAGGTATTTTTACTAGCTTTCTCTATGAATAGTAAATGCATTTACTGCTGATACAATGAAGAAGAGCGGTAATGTTCATCAGAAGCAGATTTAGCATGGACAGATGTCTTGCAAATTCCAAACAGTTATATCTTTAAAACATGCTAGTTCTGTAGCACACCTGGTATTTCAGTTTGCTATTCCAGTCCTGTTTTCCTTTTCAACAATGACTGAAAATTGTGCCTGTATTTACCTTTATCTTTTAAACTGACAGGAATGAACAGATAATATGTTGTTACTCAGGGACTGACAGGTGTGACTAACCAACCGGAGGAAAAAAAAATCCGTTGCTTTTAGACTGATCAATATTAGCCTTCATCCCAGTTGCTTGATCCTGGATGTTGCAAAAATGCATCTGTAACCACTTTCAAAAGGGACACTGCACATTTATTAAATCTGAGACAGAACCATTACAATCAACTAAAACTCAAGATCTGCTGAATACTTGAAACTCTAATTTCCAAATATCTTTCTTTTCTTTAATTGAGGTTTGTTCTGCTGACAGATGAATGCACCCTCAGCTGAATTTGAATAGAACTACTGCAATAATCAGTGACTCTATTTGAATGAAAAACCATGTAGTTTGGCTCTCTGCATGGGTATGTCTAGGAATGTCTCTCAGGCAGACCCGACTCTTACTTTTCCTAATTAAAAGTGGTAATAACTATTTTATTGGATCTAAATTACACTTTTATTTGACAAACTTAATTTAATGTGTGACCTATCAACTTAATGATATTTTGATGCTGGGCACAACTAAACATAAATTAGAAGAGAGTGAGACATGTTGCAATAAAGGGGTAAAGTGAACAGATAAAAAACAAAATAAAAATGAAGGATAAAAACATGCCAAAACATCATAGCTAACGAGGTCTGCAATTAGTCTGGAATGGAAATCAGAGCACACTTTGCAGAATATTGCTTGCCAGCCTAAAGTTTAAAATCAAATATGTGAAACTTTGATGTTTCTGATAGATGGGATTTGATTTCTGCAAGAAGTTTTAGAAGTGAATTTACAAATAGAGAATGAAAAGCTTGCCTTAGTTGTTTGAATTCTAGCAAGAAGAATACCTCCCTCACATGTGCTTTTCATCTGTTGTTCTTTATGCACTTTCAGCAGGCAGTTAAGTATCCTCATCCATGTTGTCCAACTGAGGGAGCTACTAAGAATGTACTGCACACTTGATGAGTATTTGAACCAGATGTATCCACCCTAAGAACCAGATGATGCTACTAAGGTTGACTTGAGAAGCCCCATGTAGGGCAGAGATATTCTGTGGGTAGTGGTATCCATCACATCTTAGGCTCTGGCACAATGTCCCTGACTTGGCACCTTCCAGCTCTCTGCTGCCACTAGCAGCATGTGATCAGATTAGGAAAGCAAGAATTACTAAATTGTTCTGAAAGGAAAATCCAACTTTGTTACCACAAGGGCAGATGAGATTTTGTAGTCAGCTTTAGTTCAGATAAACAGATATATCCAAACAGTCTACAGGTAGGATGGCAGTTGGCTTCCAAAAAAGGCATCACAATGTTTAAAAAAGCATTCTAACTATCACCAAGATGATCCAGCCACTTTAACTAGATTCGTGGATTCCTTTCCAAGAAATGTAGAGTAGCAAGCACCCCTGAAAAGCAATTCAAAAAGCTAAGACTGAACCTACATCATTGCCCAAGTGAGCAGCTTTCTTCAGCCAGTCAACAGCAAACATTAGGCAAGGCTATTTACAGGGATTTTCCCCTGTTTCTGACATGAACAGGAGGCAGTTTTGTGCCTTTGGAATTCAGAATGTGAACTCCTATCTAATGGTGGAAGAAAGCATTCCCCAGGGAAAGGAGAAAACTGAGTTCTGAATCCTCCTTACTCTTTACAGTTTTATCCAGAGATGCTCTAATGTACAGCTTTTCCAGGAGAAGGCAAAAATCAAGACTGCCTTCCTGCCAGGCCATGCCCTTCTCATAATGAGGCAGACTCACTCTCCTTTTTCACTTGTTGTCTTTAAGGCATGAAACTTGTACTTCTTTTCTGCACAATAGGAAGGCCTTGGAGGGACCGCCTTCTAGTCTAGTTTATTAACTTTTAGTACTTGCTTAGGATATGGGGTCCAACCCCCCCACACCAAAGAAAGTCTAGGTTTCACAGTTTAGGACTTCTAAGCTAGGAAAGCAGTAATCTCTGGTCCTGTTCAGAAGTGAAATCAGTGATTGTATAATCACCTACCTACTGAGTATGTAAAAAAATCTAAGTATCTCTCAGATCTTTGGGTGTCTGAAGAACTTAATTGTCTGGAATAAATGAGTTTTTGGAATTCAAGCACCCATAAGGCCAAGGACCCTGAATAGTAGGCTCTGCCCACAGTTATAGACTGGCATCTACACTCTGCTACAGTGTGAATGGTACTGTGCTATTAGTTTGGCCTACAGTGTTTATAGCACTAATGTGGCTTCATTCAAAGCTCCTCCAAATCAATGAAAAATACTGTCCTTACACCAGAAGAAATTCACAAATTGAAATAACAGTGGTTGCCTGTTTTCTTTTGTTTTATCACTTGTTTTCTTTTGTTTTATTTTAAAAAGAAAAAAAAATCCCACAATAATACATGCAAAGGATACACATTTTCACCACATCCATGGGACTGCAGAAATACAAATCATCACTAATCTGAACAGTGTGGATTAGTGGGCCTCCACTACTGTTTGACTTGTGCAGGCTATTGGACTATCTCTTTGGGTAATTATGGATTTATTTTTGTTTTTATTTACTACAAGAATGCATAGTTTAACCATCTTTTTACAATAGGAAATACTGATAGTATAGGAAAGTAGGTAAAGCCTTGTATATCCAAAAGAAATAATTTATCCACGGATCCAATAAATTAATAAATGAACATCATCAAACATCTCCAAGTGACTGTAAGGTGCTAGCGAATGAGGGATCATTTCCTCTTACGTATAATAAGACAGGCTTAACAGTAGGATGTTTGAACACACCAGTAAATCAGGAAAAGGGAAAGTTTTACCATAGAAAGAATATCAGTATGAAGTCGAATTTATACTACTGTTATAAGCAGGAATCCCAGCTACCCAGCTGAGGAAAAGATTGAAAATGAAATGAAATGTAATAGAGATTTTTTTTCCTGGAAAGCTTTGAAGACAAGAAATTGGAAACTAAATATGTATCTCTCTCTCTGTCTCTTCCTTTCTGTCTTTCTTGTTGATATGCTTGTAGGTGCAGATAGAAAGAGGTAGAAAGAAAAAGAGAATGAGTGTGTATAATACACACTTTCATTAGTATATTTTGAGGGGGGCAAGGCTGAGTTTTGGCAGAAGCACATACTTAAGCCTTCTCCCTGCCACAGTCGCTGGCTAACTTTCCATAGTAGCTACATAAAAAATTTATTTTATTCACTGTGAAGAGGCAAGTGGAGTTTTGCCACTGTACAGCTTCCAATTTCAGAACAGATTTGGTCAATGGCAATTTCTCCACTCTCCTCCATTGTCAGATCTGGCCTTGCCATTGCCAGTCTCCCGTAGACTTGGATGGATGCTGTGGTGTTTCTTCTCAGCTGCTTGTAACTTCAGAGCACTCAGTTAAGAACAGACATCCAAGCTGCTAGTACTGAGGTATGTGGCCTTACATTTGGTAAACCCTTGCTTAAAGGTTTTTGTGATTCAGGATTTAAAGTTTCTACACCTCCCCAAACCAACACACAAAATACTTATTTCACATTTCTCTCCTGAGAAACTGCTTCACACATTTGTCGACAGGCTTTTTCAACCTTCTTACATGTCTTTGCTAACTTCCCCTGCAAATCCAAGCTGTCTTGGCATTATGCATCGTTTTGTAGATCTCTTGGAATTAGAAATGACAACTACCATATTTTTAATCATATAATCTGCAAGTTATCTATGAGGAAAACAGCAAAATCCCCTTCAAGAAACTCTGCTTCTGCAGTGGGGTGGCCCATGCAAGTGCAGACAATACAAGAGAGGGTTTCCTGCAGAGCTCACTCTGTGTCAGTAGCTCTCCAGTCTTTTCTTCACCATAATCTGTCCTCTGTCCCCCAGTAGTTCCAACATCTGCTTCCATTATCTTGCTTTCCTTCTCCTCTTTAATAGCAGGGATATCCCACCAAGAGGGGGAAAACTGATCGATCAACTGCTGCCACAGTAGGCAGAAAAGAGTGGGATAACCAAATGTATCGATTATCAAGGAGTAGTACTTACAATGAGATGGGGATAAGTCCATGAAAGCACTGTCATCCTTTTCTATATTTTCTTGTACATAATACTGCTGTGAGGGGAGAAGTATGGAAAATACACTTTTTATGTACTTTTCTGAGGATTTTTTCTGAGTCTTGTACAAGGGAGAAAGCTATCTGGTTCATGAAAGCAGAAGCAACTGGTTATACAGAGATATATAAATAATTCCACAGACAGGTTACAAAAGATCCTAATATCTGTCTAAAATAGACTTATGTAAGATATTGACAACTTCAGAATTTCTTATTAGCTGGAAAATGTTCACAGACCTTGCTTAGGGCAGTATACATAACTGATGCATGGCTGTCACTCATAAAACAGTCACAACTTTCCAGTATGGTATTATTTCAGGACAAAGAGAGAGTGGTGGGTTGCCTGTGAAAAATCAGGTGAAAATCTGCCTTTTCCATAGACTAAATCTTTTCTTCTGCAGGATTTCAGAGGAATGAATTTTTAGAACAAGACTGTTTTTCTGTATAGAAAAGGTTATCAGAATAAATAGGATTTATGATTTATAGAACCATAGAATTATAGAATAATTTATCTTGGAAGGGATTTCCAGAGTTTGTCTAGACTGACCACTGACTCAAAGCAGGTTCAACTAAATTTGGTTGCTCAGGGCCTTTTCTAGTTGAGTTCTGTGTATGTCTGAGGAAGGAGATTCAACAACCAACCTTTCTGGGCAGCTTTTTCCAGTGTTTGACCACTCTCAGTATGATTTTTTTCCCCCTTATCCTTGGGTTTAAATGATCAAAATGTATAGATTTGTGTGTTTGTGTTTGTGTGTGCGTGTGTGCACATGGGAACAGTAAAGTATAAAAAGCATTTAATTCTTCATCTGTCCAGTCTCAAACACCAGCATAAAGACAGACTGACAAATGTGTTACTATCCTTCATTTTACTGTGTTTTATGGAAAACTGATTTCTAAATCAGCATGAAGTGCCACCAGGTCAAGATGGTAAAGTGTCATACTTACCTTGCATAAAGTAATTGCTTCTATAAGATATTAGCTGAAATTCCATAAAAAGCTGTATGTGAAGACTGGGGGTCAGAATCGAGGTGGTGCATTTGGCCTTAATTGTGTGAAACTGTGAGTGTGCAATCTAAGGGTTTCTTTACTGAAGTTGAAAGCATTTTCCCCCAAAGCCGAGTCCATTTAGAATCGATGGAAGAGTGAAACTTCACATGAATTGAGATTGGTATGAATGTTTATGCTATATTCTCTGGTGGTGTCCTTCCTTTTAAATAGCTGACACACATAGATTGACTGCAGCTAAAGGTGGAATGGAGTTAATTATGATATTCATAAACATTTTGAAATGGTTGCTTAAGACAAGTAAATATCCACTGAAAGTTGAATGCAGCTTCTAATGTCCTCTGCAGCCCCTGAGGCAAAAAATATACACATATATATATACCTGTAAATTATTGGTTTATCATGATAGAAGAAGTGTCTTTAAATTTCACTGTGGCATTTGAATAGCTTTGTGATAAGCATGCAGTGAAACTAAGTTGATAGTCTTGCGGCACGTGTTACAAATGCATTTTTTCAGGCTAAAGTATTTGCTTGTTTTATCATCATAACGGCAGTGTAACTGTATTATGTTTCTATGTTTGTCCTATTTTGCTTCAAAACAATCCCAGACCTACCCACATCAATTTATCTGAACCAATATTATTTAAAACAGTTTTTCACAAGTCCTAAGAAGGCTTTTACAGTGTGATGAAATTAAGATGTGTATATAGCATCTCTAAACAGCTTGCTTACCATCTCCTCTGAGTCTCTACCTGAGTTAGAAATGCCTGCCAGTCCCTTGTGAGATTCATGAGAGTTTATTAAAGCTTGCTACGAGTTACTTCTAGCGAAAATGTCAGTGGTTAGTATATAACTATGTTAGGATAACTTATAGCAAGCTTGAAGCAATTTATGGCTTCTGTGTGAGGGGGTGATATAGAATCTTATTATGTAAATTTGTTAAACCATATTTCACTTGAAAGTTTTTCCTCTTTCCATGACCAGCAGACTGAGCAGAGAGAAAGCACTACGCCCCTTCCTGACACTCTTGAACGTGATGATCATATTAAACACTACAGTTAGTTTAATGTGCTCTTTTAATTACCACAAAAAAGTGCAGTATTAAATCCAAGAAGTGTGTGGAGGAGAAAGAAAACATTTGAATGCTCATTTTCTTGGTTCTTTTTTTCTTTTTAGTTCTTTGCCTGCTCTTGATTATTTAAGAGTTTTATGCTTGCCATAACTCATCTCTAATATTTAATTGATTCCTCCAGTTGTCTCTTACTGCTGTGGGCATTCTAATCAATTAAGGATCTTCATTGAACTGTGGCCTCCTAGTTTGCCTCCTCCATTAAGTCTCTTGAGCGTGACTGCATGCCTGCTTATGTTTACGTATAGATGTGCTTGTTTGTTCTTTGAACTTGAATCAGGTTCTTTCATTTTCTTTATCTTAAGGTTGCTTATCTCGGTCTGAATTTCTCCAAGATCCTGTATTCTCTGGGGCTCACTTGAATTTCCAACTAACCAAAAAGCTGCTTGCACAGCACCCAATAGCATAAATAGTATTTCTGTAGCGTTTATCAGGCAATCTCGTGATATTATTACATCAATATATCTATAATGATTCAGTGTCATAACCAAAGTTATCATCAGGCAGCAAGCACCTAAATAATCCGCTAAGATCCCATAAAGCCTATCAGTTTATTTAGTTCCTTTACATGTCTCTAAAATTCAACTGGATAGCTAAACTTCACATGTTTTCTTCCTTCCTTGAATACCACTGTTTCTTTTTCTTTGATAACCTATCTCCTGATTTAATCTCTGTGTATTCCAAAGCTGTAAAATTCCAATTGTTAATGCCTTTACTGTTTGATTATTGTTGTCCTTGACTTCAGGTGTGCTGAATATTTAAAGATGAGGAGTCAAATTCCCAAACATCCCTCATCTCTGGCTTCCACATTTGAAAAATGCACTTCAGTAACTATGAGACAGAATAAGGAACTTTATTATAGTGGCCCTTTTATGACTAAAGAAGAGAAACACAGAGACTTTGAGGATTAAGTAATTTGATTGTTCTGCTGTGTTGTAATACAGTTGTTTGTCCAAAACAAAAATCTTTCTGCCAATAACCTTTACATTTTTTGATTGTATAAGGAAAATATATGTAGTATTATTGCTGCTCCGTACTTTTGTATTATACATATCACAGATTAAGGGCTCATCTGCGTGCAGATACCTTTCCTTGGTCTCTAAAGGTTGCATACACTTTTCAAAGGCAGCGTACAGTGCTGGCTGGCACATAGCAGACAACATGTTGCACTCTCCGAAAAAATGACTCAGAGTGTTTCCTTCCTCTAACGCTGGGAGTCGTAGGAGAGTCTAAGCTTCTGGAAACACAGGAGCTTGCTAAAGCTCCTGATGGGGCAAAAACTTTTTGTTATCTCTTGTATTGTTCTGCATTTTATTCTTGCACACTTGGATTCAGGAAGTTTCCTGGCTGGAAGTATCTGAGGGGGGTTAGTCTATGCTGGAGTTTGCATTGGATCAAAGTCTAGGTATTCCTCCTGCCCTCCCCCCTGCTCCCAACCGCCCATTGCATTCATTTTCCCTTCTCTAGAATCCCCAGGGAAAACTTAAAAAATAGTAATACTCCTCTGCTGGCTCATGTTTTTTTCTTCTTGAAGGGATGGCATTGAAATCCTTTCCCCAGAGACTTCAGCAACTGTTAGTAAAAATAAAATTTATTTGATCGTCTCTTTTTTCTTTCTTTTCTTTATAATTGCTATGCTGGTCAGCAATGATCCTTTTCTTCTTCTGAGTTTTTCTTTTTTTCCTCTGTTCTTTCTTTTGATAAAGTTGTAGAAAACTCATGGGAGACAAGAAAAGACCTAAAAGACTTAAATTATTTGACTGGAAAATGTGCTGCCTTTTTATGACTTCAACCTTCCAAGGAAAAACTACTCATTTTACTTTTATGCAAGATAGCACAACACTTACTGGATTATGGTACTTTTTCAGTCAAGTACACTTGTGTTTCATTAATTGAATGAAAACCAAATTTATTTGGCAAGAGTAGATAAAGTGCTCATTTAAAATTTAGGAGTTTATACAATAGCTGTTTCCTTCAACTTTCACTGACTGCAGAGCCCAAGGTCTCTGTACACTGATGGCAACTGGGAACAGACTTTGGCTGCTGATGGCTTCAATGGACAGTTACGGTGACTAAGCAGCTTGGGTTACTGGACACTTTCAGAGCTGCTCCCTTTCTCTTTTGTAGAGACTGAGGATGACAGAAGAGACATTATGGCAGTTGTATATGTCCTGACATTTTTTCTGTATAAATGGACTACTTCAGTGATTGGCTCAAACTAGTTATTAGAGTATTTTGGTGCTAACAGAGCTGTGTGAAGCAGCCCTGAGTCAGCCCTCATACAGTCCAGCATCTAGGCTGATGTTTCTTTAATTTGTCAGTGTTTGATTTGTCCTTCAGATAGATTTAGGAGCATTAGAACAGAGCAGCCATTCACTTGAAAACATCATGCATATACCCTTACAAATGTAATATCCTCACAAATAGTGTTTAGCTGGTTGCTGATTTTGAACCAGACTCAAAAAAAGAGAAAAAACAAACAAACAAACTTGAACCTTCTGACTTGAACATCATCTACCTGTGAAAATTTTCCAGTAATTGTCATAATGATAACTCAAAAAGATATTTTTGGAAACAAGTGTAGACATGTCCCCTGTGTAGATGGGGGCAATGTATTATAAAATGAAAGGCAAAGAACAATTCTCACAGAATCACAGAACAGTTGAGGCTGGAAGGGACCTCTGGAGATCATCTAGTCCAACACCCCTGCTCAAGCATGGTCACCTAGAGCAGACTGCCTAGGACACTATCCAGACAACTTTTGAATATCTCCAAGGAAGGAGACTCCACCACCTCTCTGGACAACCTGTTCCAGGGCTCTGTCACCCTCACAGTAAAGAAGTTTTTCCTCATGTTCAGATGGAATTTCCTGTGTTTCAGTTTGTGCCTGTCGCCTCTCGTTCTATTGCTGGGCACCACTGAAAAGAGTCTGGTCCCATCCTCTTGACACCCTCCCTTCAGATATTTGCATACATTGAGAAGATCCCCCCTCAGTCTTCTCTTCTCCAGGCTAAACAGGCCCAGCTCTCTCAGCCTTTCCTCATAGGAGAGATGCTCCAGTCCCTTCAACATCTTAGTAGCCCTCTGATTTTATTAGTTTAGCGTGGGACCCACCTCACCTAAATTTGTCTGCCTAAAAGTTAGGCAGCCACTTTTAAGCTAGTCATTCAGAATCTTTCTGTAGGCAATGGAGAAACATTGTCATTTCAAAGAGAGAGCTGCATACCCAATCTAAAAACATGTCATGATTAATTGCTCCATGGAGGTACTTATCTCTTCCATTAACATTAGAAAAAATTTTGAAAATTAACTTGGGCTAGTTGTCTAACTTTTAGACAGACAAATTCAGGTGAGATGAATCCTATTTTAATCTTCAGTTCAAGTCAAAGTCAACTACAGGTATGCCATGCCTAATTCCACATAGTCATTGAAATCAGAAATGAAGAGTATGAAAAACCTACTTATACCAAAACACACCAACCATAGGAAATCCAAAAATGATAGATCCAATACATCATTTATCAGACCTACTCTGCATATCCAACAGGTCTAAGACATTAGTCTGACTGCATATGCTGCTGCTGTGTGCAGTCATTCATCCAGGAAAGAACCTCAAAGTGACAGAATGGTATATTACTAGAAAAAAGCGAAGTGGGAGATTTGTCATTCTACCAGTCAGCTACAATCCTCCAGTTACAGAACCATAATCATTGACAGGCTTTATCTTAAATTTAGGGTCCTCTCCAAATAGGAACACAGTTGTGCATACTTTACCGTTGTCTTGATGGAAACCCCAAGTCTGTCTCTGTAACACTGCTAGAGCATAAGATCTGAAAATGGGAAAGTAATAGAATTTTACCTATGTAGTGATTTTTCAGAACTGTGATCGATTTAAATAAAAGCAGGAACAACCTGATTTTAATGGAAACTCCTTGAAAATTACTCTGGCTTCTAAAAATAAAATTCTGTTTTCATTTTTGTTGTTTGTTTATCAAATAATTTTGGGGAGGGGGGAGTGAAATATCTTGATTGATTCAACCTAAATTAAAAATTGTAGGATTTGTATATTAAAAAAAAAAAAGAATACTGAGAGTATGGAGTCACAGGATTTTGGAAGAAAAATACATTGCTTCCTAGTGTACTGGTATATTACACTCACTGCAGTTCACTACAGTGTCTATTTTTTATTATTTTTGCAAACTGATCTAGCATTAACAGAAAAGACTGGGAGAATTCTAACTCCAGCTTAACAGCTTGCATTGTGCTGGTTTGGACACTCACATAACTGCTGTGAGTTCATATGCCCTCAGACAAAGTACTAGATAATTAAATTTAGGGCTTCAACACCACAAATAGGTGCTTGGACCATAGTTTCCGCTGGGTAGGAGAATGAGAGCCTGCACATGACTGGAGAGCCTTCTCTTCTCTTTGCTTCACTTCACTTTGCTCAGACAAAGGTGTTCCACAAATTCAGGTCATCAGGAGAAGTTAGTCGCCTGAAGCTGAAAATGCAACCTCCATGTACATCTTTGAGACCATAATTTCTTTTCTTTGACTGGAAGTTGTGACAATTACATTTGCTGGGTGATTCCTTTACACAGGTAACAAACTTCTAGTCCGTTCGGCTAAAAATAAGCCCAGAGGGGTATTTTCTAAAAGACAGTATGTATGCACATGAGACTTGACTGCAGTATTTTCATATTTAAACTGTTCTGAACTTCTTAGATGGGATATCATCTCTCTTTGTAGGTATCAAGAGCAAATGTTTAGAGAGATCAAGAAGGTATCTTACCAACTTTTTTTAGCTGGAAACTTCAGAAACCAAATTTATAATTTGATAGATAACTTTTTTATTGTATTGTAGGAACATGCCACCCTTCCCTTTATGATTTGTTGGACTGCAGATAGTTGACTCTTTCCATTTATATAAGTACATTGGTTAGCTTGCAAATCTCGTTAGTTATCTGGAGCTACTGTGTGAGGAATTGCTGGTGCTGTAAAAGAAGAACCTCAGCTGTAAATATGTAAGATTAGAAATAGCAGTGCTGCAACTTGCAGAAATGAACAGACTTGGAGTTTTTGTTTAAGTCCAAGAATACTGCAAATCTGGGACATTCATACAGAAAACAAATTCCTTTGATACATTAAAAAAACCCCACTCTTTTCTGAACTGTTTAATTAACAACCTATGAAAAATATATGCCTGAGACTGAACTAGGTAATAGATGTCACCTTTGTTCTGTAAAAATGCTTTGCTACTAGGAAAACGATTTTTAAAAGAGTAGTCAGCATCTGAACCAAACTATTTGCCAAAAACTTGCACTCTTGATGTTCTGACATTAATAGCTGGAAAGGGCAAAACTTGCCCTCCTCACACCAATGAAAACTATATTGGGTTTTATTTGTTATTGATTCTTAAGGTACAGTGCAGTGCTGTCTCCAGAGTGTGCTTGCTGACGTGGCAGATGGTCTTTATTACTCCTAAAGGTCTGTTTGGTTAATGGCACTCTAATTCTTTAGTACCATCATCTATCTACCCTTCCCTTCCAATTAAGTATTAGTGACACATTTTTATGGTCTCTAAACCAGCATATATTATCATTAACTATGGACACAATACGGTACTCCACTAATTGCAATTCTGATGACTGACTAGAAGATGCATGGAAGAGATACTGCAGTTTTAAGATTAGAGAGATCACTGGAACGGTATTTCAATGTGAATGGCATTAAACATTGTAAATGTTTTAAATCCTTACATATAGGTAGTTAAAGGATATACTGGAATACCAGCTTAACATATATGTGTTGTTTGAGTTTGACCAGAAGCCCGTATGCTGATGGTCATATTCTAGAGGCCCACTATAAACAGGCATGTTTATGTGCGGACACACTCACCTCATATCCTACAGGAGATAAATGCACTTCACTGGGGTCTGAGCAAGGCCTGATCCTGAGCGTACTTAAGTCGTTGCATGATTCCATTGCCTTCAGGGGGTTTACGCCACATCTGTAATGACCATTTTAAGTCACTACAGAGAATGCCATAAAAGTTCCACATCTAACCATTTTTCATCAAAGAGGCCACACTTCAATTAAATTAACTTAATTAACTTAAAATATAATAAACCATAGCTATTTCATCACACAGGTAACTCTTTAGCTATATTTAAATGTCATATTTTCATAAAGGTTAACTATGTCTTCCTACTTCCCAGAAAAACTTCCTCTTCTTCAGATGAAAAAATTGTGAGGAAGAAGACTATTATTTTGGAGAAAGTGGAATGCCTCTCTTCTTGGCACCCTTTAAAGTGAGTGTTCAAAATCAGAGGACGCTTTCAAAGACTTAGACCAAAAAGTACTGACTGCTAAGCCAAATCATTCATATTATTTTCCTTCCTACGCCTCATCTATCAGATATTTTTAATGCCACCTGAACATGATACTCTCTCTGTCTCACACAGTTACTGAGATTACAGATCACTGCATTATAGCGTAAACTTGCCCTGTATGTTTGCCTTGTTCTAATGCTTCTTCTTAGGCCTTCAAGGTTGCCCATTGTTGAGGACAGGATACTTGTCTAGAAGGAATTTTGATCTGACCGTTATGTCCTCGGCCGTAAAGTGAACAGATGTGTGGACAATGGGTTTCTTGTTCTGTTTTTACACATTTGTTTGGTCCTTGGCCACAATTTTTTCATCACAATTAGTATCCCTTCTGAACTATCTAGAAAGCACTTCTGCAAACAAATAGCAAAAAAAAAAAAAAAAGTGAATCACTCTGCCACTGATGGTGTTCCCTCCATTAAAACGTTAGTTTTAAGCTATACCAGATAGACTGAAAAGGAAGGTTCTTTTTTTCGCTTTTAAATGTTATCCTTGTGGGAAAAAGAGAGAATTCAAGGAGAAAGATAAGGGGGCACAAAGGAAAAAACAGTACGTGGCAGCCAAAGCACACCACCCTTTTGCAACATGAGTAACGAACTAGCTGGTGAAGGCCAGACAGCTTGTTCCAGCTGCTCGGTGGAGGAGGGAGCGATATGGAGGTATCACGGTCCGCCCTTGACCACAAAGGGTTGCATCCCAAAAAATAATTGCTGCTCACGAACTAAGTGTGGACCTGTAGTACCCCTAGCCTCATTATCCCTGCTTATCATATTAAAAATCATGCCCTTTGCTGCATAATGACATGTAAATAAGGGGGGCATACCCCCAACAACCGCGCAAATGGCAATCTGGCCAATGAAGTATGTCTGCCGCACTTCCACATCCCACCCTCAGCAACTATAAAACAGAGGACAGCTCACTAAAGTTTTTGGAAGGGAAGAAAACTGAACTGCCGACCTGTTCACTGGAGATTGCTGACGAGCGAGCCTCCTTCTCCCTCCCCCAAACAGGGACGCCTCTTTGGTAAGACTCGCGTCTCCGACAAATGTCGGACGTTACCCAGGAAAATACATTGTTATTGAAAGCGCTTAATTGTTAGTTTGAGCTCATAGAAAGAAAATTTGTAGCAGCAAGTGCATTTATCAACGGCAATTCCGAACCTGTTGTATCTTTCGCTTTAATAAAATCTTATTCTTTTTACTTTGTGAAACTGTCTCAGGGAAAGTCCTCAAACCGGGAGGCTCTGGCAGGCAAACGTAAATTACAAAGATTCTTTTTACTTTGCGAAACTGACCCAGGGAAAGTCCTCAAACAGGGGGCTCTGGCAGGCAAACCTAAATTATAAAGATAAGGAAGGGCCTTCCGTCCCTCCCTTTCACGCAACAATCCTCTACCGCTCTAAACAATTATGTATCCTGTATTCATACACTGCAAAGGGATTAGCATATATGTACCTACAAACTGAATAATATTTTGTCTGGACAAGCAAAATGACCTACCTTTTTGTATGTGCATCCTTGAGTAGTATCCTTTGCATTATCTAAATTATTGGAAAAGAGCACCAATTTTTACTAACAATAAGAAAAAGAAGTAAAAATTTCAAAGGCTTATGTCAATTGTTATGTATGCTCATGTATCAGTTGCTTATATTCATAAAGGAAAGATTACTGTTAACAATTTTCATTGCTTTATACTTTCCAAGTTTTCTTACCCTAGTTCTGTGTCACTTTAAAACCAGATATCGTTTTGCTTACAGCTGCTGACAGTTTTGATATTCTTAAAAGTTTTTGAATAAAATACACATAGTCCCATTCCTGCCAACAACAACAACATCAAGAATTATCAATTTCTTCAGATTTTCCTCTTCTTTATTCAGATATTGCATATTAAAAATTGCCACAGTTAAAGTTTGTGGGGCAAAAAAAAAAGGCCTGTCTGAATGGTATATGAGCTAGCTGTGGATGTCACTTATAATAGCATTTCTAACAAATGACAGGTCAAAGCCTTGAGTTTCAAAGTACTTATGCAGGGTGTCAATCATCTACTCTTTGCCAGTCCACATGCACAGTCTTCTAGGCACACCTTTAAGGGATGCCCCTGTCTTTTTATCAAAAATTCCTTCTGTCCCTATCTCATCTAGTGGGCCTCTAACTTAATGATTGGAATTCAAAAAGAAGAAAATAATGACGTATTTGAAAGGAAGACTTGAACAGCTATACTTTTTTGTTACTGTTACTCACCATCTCCTAAAGTGCAGTTTGACTCTTTTCCCCTCTCTACTTTTTTAATAAACAGAATTTCCCTGATTTTTCAACAGAGAGCCACCTTAGGCTTTTGAGTTCAAAATAAGGAACATCATTAAAGAACCAGCAGAAGCTGCAGCATAACGGAGGGTCATGGCAAGACATTAATTTAATAGCATCCTACAGAAAGCATGTAATCAACAGGAAGGATGAAACTAACTAGGTGCATAGTATACAAGATCATATTTAGAAAATAAATTGTAATGAATAATTAGTTTCTGACTTTCAAAAATATCTATGACTAGATCAAATAGTCAAATGTTTAGCTTTCAAGTGCCATTTTCTTGATGGCACTCTCAAGTATGTCTGAAATATGAAATGTGTAATGAAAGATCCAGTAAATCGTGCAATATAGGTTATATTGCAGAAGCTTCACACTGTTTTCTATAATTATCTGCAAATTTTTCCAGGAAAACTCAATTTCTTGAGTGTTTCATTTGCAAGTAGCACAAAAGACAAAGAAACATGCTTATTTTTACTTCATTACCATATTGAACTGAGCATTTGTAGTACATATTAGCTAACCATCTCTATTAGTCAGGGACTGAACTGTAAGGGTTGCAAAAGTCTTCCTTTAGGCAAAAAATAATTCAGAAATCTTCAGCATTTTACTTATGCTTATTGATGAACATTAGCTTATGATGAACGTACACCTTTTTGTATAATTTTTCAGCAGGACAGTAGCTTATTTACTTTGGTGTTTCTTGTTCATCTTTAGCAGATGAGATTCACCAGCAAAGTGCCAATGTAGTAATTCTGGGTTGAGGTTTTCTAAAGTATTTAGCATTTGGCCTACTTGGCTTCCATTGAAGTCACTGGAAATTATAGAAAAGTGAAGTTACTGGAACACATGAAAAATACTGGAACACATGTTCTACGCTCAAGAAAATCCCACCACTATGCAGATTCTGGTCATCCAAGGTTTCATTGTACCTTAAGGAAGTTTCCATTATAATCTCAGCTGATTTGGGACTGAGCGCAAATAGTATTTTGAGATTAAACAGAGGTACCAGAAGTCTCAAAAGACAAAGTATTTCTCCTGTATGTCTTAAAAGGTTTGTTTTAAAGTCTTAATGACCCAAATTTTATGACATTTCTACATCATGCCTTTATGTATTTACCCTTGTGAAAATCCTAGTTCTGGCCAAGAATTTAGAATTAACTTTCATGTTAAGTATCATGAGCAGTAGCTAGAATTTAATATTACAATCTGACATTATTGAATCCTATTAAATGTTAATTTCAATCTACTTGGAGAATGCCAAGTCTCTTCCTCCTTTGCATTCACACACTTCATTTGCTGCCTTTATGGAAAGTAGGGGGTTCCTAGAATCATTCTAGTGTGTTGGTCTTATTGCAAAGACACTGTTGCTCATGAAGAATGCTATTTATGCAAGTATTTCTGCAAAAGTCCATGGGACAAGTCCCTGCTGTAAGGTTGCATGCAAAGGGGAGGGAAGAATGAGGCCTACAGACTTTAATGATTATCGTACACCCTAACTTCAATACAGAAAGCAGGTAACTTAATTATGTAAATCAACAGGAGATTGACCCTGCAGTGAATTTTTAATAATACACTAATTGTCTGATCAAGAAATCAAATTAGACATTAGTGGTAAATCTTCATCTCAGCATGCAGAAAGTTACATGCTCAAATCTTGTTCCTAATAGAAGGACTGCACACAATTCTTCAGGCAGTATGAACAAGATTTAGGTTGTATTTTTTTTTTTTTTTTGGTCTCTTTTCGCTATAGGAAGAGAGTTGATATTGAGTTTAAGTCTGTCACAACTCTTCTTATATTGATCTTGAGAGTGATTCTCAGCTGTCCTTAAGTATTATCTATAGTAGCCTCCTACAGCCTGTAAATTGGTTGTGGGAAGAAATGGTCAAGACCTTTTTTACAATATAGTTTTCCAGTGGAAAAAGCTGTTTTCACAGATGAGAAACTCTGTAGAATCAATGGACAAAATTCATTCTGAAAATAAACAAATATTCTAAAATTCCACAGAAGTTCTCCAGGAAGTTTCAAAATTACTTTTTATATTCTCATATTACTTAATGATTTATCTTTAGTTATAACAGACATATAAAATACTTCCACTACGGCTGTGTCACAACAAGGAGATGTGCTATTTGTAAAATCATTTTTTGTAGCTATTACTGATAGAAATATCATCTTGAGATCAAATGTTTTTGTCCTGTTCTGAAAAAACTTCAAACTGCTGCTTGAAACTTTAAAAAAAGAACTTTTTTAAGATACTGTATTTCATATACAGTCTCAAAATACCTGGTTCTATTTAGGAACATTGAAATTTTTAATGGCATAGATACTCTGATTTTTCAGCCTGCTGGTTACTAATATTAGCAGCTTGTAATTTATGATTGAAATAATATTTCCAAACAAAAGATTTTACAGTCATGAATCAGGTTTAAAAATATCTTAAAATTAGTTATGAAATACTTAAAGAATAATTTGGGGGAATCAATTATCCTGCTTTTTTTTTAGAGTTTTTAGTGTCTTCTTCTCAAATATAAAGATTAGTAGTGTCTTTAAATATCTTAGAAAGGCCTGAAAGCTGAATTCTTATGTGATTCCAGCAGAAGATGGAGCTTTAATAAATCAAAAAATCAAATACCATGATAAGATTATCAGTAATAGTAACTCCGAAGTTGGAAAAAAAAAGTTACTGTAAATTTGTCTCTATTCACATGGCTATTTTCTCTGTTTAGCAATATTCTAACGGCTTGGAATCAATTACTATTGATTTAAATGATACTACTTATTAAAGGAGAACTCCAAGTGGAGAAAATAATTAGAGTTTGGTTTCAAGAACCAAACTTGAGTTACATACCAGGATAAAAACCTCTTTGAGTCCCACTGTACTGGACTCAGCTTTGAGATTTTAAAATAACTTCAGCAGAGACTCATTGCATGCTTTTTAAACTTGCATTAAAATTTAGTATTTCATTATTAGAAACAAACTACTTGTGTTTAGTTTTGGGATCTTTTTACAAAAAAAATATGGCAAAATTTATTTTGATCAGTGTTAATTTACCAGTATCCTCAATTCTCAAAAGAAACATTCAATTACTATTCAGGAGAAAAACTTTCCTTATAAAAAGATTTGTCCTTTCCTTATAAAAAGATTTAAATTATATCTTCTTTCTTTCCACAGGATTAAAATATTTTGTTTACAAACATTACCCTCAAGTAGTTTCAGGATTTAAACAATTAATTAGGAAATTGTCTCCCTGTCACAAGACTGGATTTAACTAATTCAGATTATGTATGAAATGGTAGCTACAATATTTAGCTATATCCAGCTGTAAACATTAATATCTCTTCCAGAATTAAGTCCACTTGATAACTGCCTTGTTTTCACGTAACAATCAAACTCTCAGTCAGAGTCCCCACAAAATAATCTACATGGACTTTTGGCTCTCTCTGCTGCCCTTAAAACAAGAAGTGAAACAAGATTTCTTTCCCAGGAATCTCAGCAATGAGGACTTCTAGCTCTTTCCAACATTTGTTGTATGATCTGGAGCTTTAGGCAATCTCCAAACAGTGTAGGAGTGGTGTCTTACAAATTAAACAATTATTTTGACTTGTAAAGTCCTTTGACAATTCTTCAGATGGCAGTTATGGATCAGCTGGCAAATGAAGTCTCAGATATGTTTTAGGTGCACAAGATAAAAGACCTGAACTACACTTGTCTCCATTGGTTTCTTGTGCACTGGAATCCAAAAATCTGTCTCTCCTCAGTCTCTGAGTGGTAGCTGACAGCGTTACTGAAAGTCTCTCTCAAAGCAGTTCTGGATGGGCTCCAGCATTTCCCTGCTTTATCCTGTTGTCTCTTCTCATTAACACAACTGTGGGCTTCCCAGTAGATCCCTGTCTCCATTTCATTCCCACAGAGCACCTCCATCAGGCATATCTAATCATTTACCTTGTTTGACTCTCCTCTGAATTTCCCTTTCTTTTTCTGAAGTGCCTTAAAAAGGTTGGAACATTTCCTTTAAAAACCCTAATTTGTTTGAGAACTCAGTTTTCCTCTTTCTTTTCTTTTCTTTTTTTTATTCAGGATTTTTGAAAGATTGTTTTTTCGCGGTAGGACTCAGGTATCCTGTGTTCAGCTTTGTATTGGGATATGAATGGCAGCATGCTATGTTCTGTGTCACTATTCATTTTGTTTACTTTTTTGACATATTTTCTTCTCAGTTAAACTCCTTTGTTAGTGTAGAACTTTCCAGCATGGTTTTATTGCTGTAATATCTGTCTGTCTGTCTGTCTGTCTGTCTTTCTATCTCTATCTAGATATCCATCTGTCTATCTATCTAGATATAGATATAGATATAGATAGATAGATAGAGAGATAGATAGATATAGATAGATAGCATTACATTTATATATATCTTCATTCTACCTTTTTCCTTTTCTTTACATGGCAATGGTTCTTGCTTGTTTAAACCCAACACTTCTTTTATTTATTTAAATAGAGTTTGGATCAACAAGAATGTTCAAAATCTTAGAACAATTTTTTTTTTTTTTTACATATAAGGAGGAATATTACTAAATTTCTCCCATACCTTGTTTAGCCAGAGTCAACATTCTTTCCTGTTTCCTTTCTGTTTGAGTGGAATTTGTTTGAAAACAGCTTCAAAAAAGGGTGAGAACATGGTCTAGTCACCGGGGAAATATTCTCAGTTCTGCAGAGTGCCTGCCCCTTTGGGATGCAAAGCAATTCCAAAATAGAGTACTTCCTGATGAGATAGATTTAGGCCTGGGTTCATAACCACAAAATTTTAGGAACCTAGCTAGTACACCTAAAAGTGAAATTTGTTTGATCAAACTTATTTTAAACTAATCTGACTTTGAAGCTGGTCCTATTTTGAGCAGGAGCTGGGACCAGATGCCCTCCAGAGATCCCTTCCCTCCCTAAACTATTTTATGATTCTATGACTGGTGCTCAAGCATGTAGGTTGTGCTGGGGCAATGTACTAGGATAACCTTTTCAATATTTCCTCTATGACATTTGCCTTAGCCGTTTACTCTTACTATAAATGAAAGCTGGTGTTTAAATGATATTAGTTGCACCCAGAAGACTGGCCTCTAAGAAGGAAAGGAGAGGCTTTAAAGGAGAAAACACCAATAGACATCAGAAATGTCACTAGCAATCACAAGCTGACACTCAGCTATTAAAGTAGTAAAACTTGATGCCCTACATTTACCTTCCCAGTTAATGTCCTGCACTCCTTTGAGTCTGAGGAGAGAACTACCTCTGATGGCATACATACTCGTGGATTTGTATCTCTTCCTAGTTTGCCAGTGCCAGACCAAAGAATATGTTAACTCACAAAGGTTTGGAAATTTCTTGTTCCTCACATGCAGCGGGTTGTGTTTAGAAATATTGTACGAACTCCACCGGTTTTTATATATATTTCTTATTTTTAATGAGGGACATTATGAAGTAAAAGTAAGATGAGTAAAACTTGCAGGGGATGTCTATCTTCTGATACATCAGAGCAGTAAATCCAAATATATAGGCATATACATATACATACATATGTATTCACATGTGTAGGTGTGCATGCACACACCAACATGCAAACTCACAGACATACCAATATATACATGCCTATATACAGGCCTCATACATGGCTTAACCTTAAAGGAAACAGATGAATAATTATCTCAATTCTGCCTTTAGCTATGGATTTGTAACTTATCAAAGAGTAATGCAACAGAGCAATATAACATAGTCTAACAAAAAAGAGTGGACTACTGATGTTTGAAGTAATTCTGAAAATGATTGAAATTGCATTTCCTTTTTATTACATTGAAATCCATTTATCTGAACTTGGCATAGTTCTGGGGCAAAATTTTGCAGTTCTTACATTTTGAAAGCATAGCATTCCTGCTATGAAATAACCAAAACCATGAATTCAGTTTGCATTTCTCTAATACATATCCACAATCACAAGGAGCTATAAGAAACAAGAGAGAATGCACTTTTCAATATTTTCTCTGTAGCTTGCAGACAAAACATGTATCTTTAAAAACGGAAGCTACTAAATACCCTGAAGCTGTAAACTTAGAAAATGAAGAGACCTAGGAATAGGCACATGAGAATAAGCAAGCAATAGTTGCAAATGCAGTGGTACTTGTTTATGTCAGAACATTTGTATTTTTCAGAGAGTGCTGACTCACCAAACAACTCATCTGACAAAAACCTACTTTTACATTCTACCCATTATACAACCAAGATATTTCTGGTCAGATATATATCAG
Source organism: Apteryx mantelli (assembly GCF_036417845.1). NCBI lineage: Eukaryota > Metazoa > Chordata > Aves > Apterygiformes > Apterygidae > Apteryx > Apteryx mantelli. Next base: position 36,981,093 of record NC_089978.1, read on the forward strand.
ACAACAATAATTAACACCTCCACCATTGCCTCTAACAGCATCACTAGCAAGAATGCAGAACATTCATGGTACTTATAGCAGCTGAAAATACACTGAACTTTTCTGAATTAATTAGAGTTGCTTTGAAATGCAGATGTTGGATGCGCATGGACAAGATGAGCACTAACATCCTGTGTCTTGTTGCTGTTCACAAGTGTTCATTTTGCAGCTTTGCCACATGCATGCATTATGTGTAATGGTTCTGAAAACTCCCTTTCAAAGATCTTAATGATATTATGCGCCTCATGTAAACTGGAGTCAATGAGGAAAATAAAAGACAAAATAAATCAGATAAGCTTCTTCAGTATTCCTCTTCAGCTCCCCCTTTAAACCTCCTTATTGCTGTGTTGTTTACAAAATACCAGCTGCAGTACTGAAACTCTATCATGCTGCCGAACGTACTCCTTGTACTCCATCTACATCTCTCTATCTCTACATCTGATACAGATTATCTGATTGCAAGCCACATAAAATGAGGAACACCATTCAGTTCTATGCCTGAATGCTGCCTAGTTTTAGGGTCTTGATCCACAATTAAGGATTATAGTAAGATAAGTGGCTACTAGGAAAAGACGCTATATAATGTCATATCAGATTTTGTGAAGAACATAAGATATTTACAGACATACAAGAACATGTTTTCTTTAGTATATAATCAGATAAAGCAAGGGCAGTTTGATGGAAAGAAGATATACAGCTAATCTGATACATACAAACACATTCCTCCTCAAGGAGTACTGCTTAGTGAAGTCATTGGCTTTTGGTCAAAACTGATATTGAATAAGAATTCATTGCTTGAGCTGGAAAACATTTTTCTTTGTTATAGCTGTTATCAAAGACAATTCTCTTGAATGTGTTCTTTATTCAAAACACTGGGATCCTTGAGTGTTCTCTAATCAGCATGGATGGCGGTCTCTCAGTGCAGAAAGTTTGCTCCTGTGTTGTTTATATCGCTTACATCCTGTCTGGATTTTGTCTGCAGTGGAGTAGCAGTCTAGTTGTCTCTCGTGTATTATGGAGAATGTCTCGCTCAGATGGTATATTAAGAACATGAGAGAAAGAACTAGCTTTTGAACTATTTCTGTGTGGAGCCAGAAGTCTCAGAATTTTGCAGTTTCTGTCAAAGGAACAGAGATGCTTCCTTTCTCACACTGAATGACCGAACATTTCTAACTAAGCAGTGAATAACATACATTATTTGAGTCCATATGTTTGTAGGTATAACTGTACTGCCATGATATTGCTAGCTACAGTACAAGCTAAACATTTAAACCTCTTCAGAAAGATAATACAAAAAATGAGTGAAGGCGTCCAGACTGAATGACTAACTAAAAAGGAATATTTCAGTCATTTTCTATACTATAGTATCATTCTTTTCCAGCACTTGTCTGCCTTCTTTTACAAAATACTTTTTCCATATTTTGCTACTCCGTATGGCAGAGAGAATAATTTGATTTTGTTTTTAAAAGACCTTCAGAATTTTCTGTTCCTCTTTCAGTGGTCTTGCTCCTTTGTTCTGGTTTGCTAGAAGCTCTTCAGAACTTGTTATAAATTGATGAGGCCAGCATATGGATTGTTTAAAGTCTTTTTACCAAGCTTCTTAGTTATGACATATGCCTGTACTTCTTTATTTCTGCACTATCCCTCTATATATCATTGTCCTTCACTGCTGTATCCCACAGGGCTTTATTTAGCTTTTACCTCAGTTCTTCCAGACTTCCATTTGAAAACACTTCTCCTTCCACGTTATCTTTTCCCTCTTTAGAACCATACAGTTCACAAACCTAAGGCCCGCAGCTTTGTCTTTTACTGAGGTGTGTAGTTCTTAATCACTACAAGGACATAATTAGGAATAACTGGAAAACAACTCCAATAAGAGAACCTGATTAAGAGACTGGAAAAAAAAAAAACCACACACACACACACACACTTTACAATCTATTGTGCTGCACACAAAACTGCACTGAACTTAACAGATATAAGCAAGTATTTGCTAATAATAAAGCACATACGACCTCCTTGTCCCTTCTGCCCCAGATTATGGACTGAAATAAGCTTTCCAGAAGAGCATGATTTATTTTGGAGTAATTTTTGTATTGATCATGGCTATTAGTAACTGATCCACATATGGAGAGATTATAAGAAATCCAGTTAACTTAAAGGAGTATTCTGTGTTTGAAGTGCTTGTAGGATTGCATCAGAGAAACCTTTGGCTATTCCTCTAGCTTGCCTATTTCAAAATCAATACATTTTCTGATTATAAAGTAAACTCTTTTCTTCTTTTTTTTTTCTAATGTAGCACTTCAGACAGCTGAATAACAACTTCCTTTTAAAAATATTTATCTCAAGAATATTTATAGATCCTCAATCTGAATTACTGTACCAGCACAAAGACTCATTTGAGAAGTAATGACTTGTATTCACACATTTAAAATGTGTGACTTTATGGAAAGACTTCACAGATCTTGCTATTTGTTTCCCAAAAAAATCTTCTGTCCACTGCTGGGATGCATGTTTGGCATGAGAATTTCTCTTCTGGCCGGCACACACATTTCCTGTGTGATAGGACTGCTGAGCATAGAGCAAGAGGCTGGACAGACACAGGCTGCCGACTGCAAGCTTGATCTTAGTCAGGAACACTGAACATCTCACAGATACCAATGACCAAGGCAGCAGCAGGCAAATTTCATGCAAACCCTCCAGGTTATGGACAGTGAATCTAAAGCAGCACATGGCAGTGGCCAGCTACAAATCCTCCTGTTCAGGACTTGGAAATCCGAATGTGGCATCTGGGCCTGGCAGTTGCCAGCTCTACTCTCACATAACCTCAAAGGCTGACTCATCTGCAGGCACAAGCAGAGGAAAATGAAGGCCAAGGGGTCCATGTACAGCAATCTCCTGCCAGCTACATGAGGAGGGAGTGCCAAACACATTTTTAGAGTATTTCAGTTGCAATCATGTTGCTGAGGTCTACCTTAGTGTCAGATGAAAGCTGGGGTGCATATATTGGCTTTATTAAAACTGTATTAGGGATTACATTCTCAAAACATATTATGTTTGAAATAATTTTTAAGCTTACCTTTTCTATCTGTCCTTGACCAACTTTGTGATCAATCACTACTTCACTTCTTAGAATAGATGTTGGGCAAGTCAAGAGGGATTCATGTCAAAAGATCAATAAGGGACTGAAGATGGAGTCAAAGGAGCTGTGAATATAAAAAGGAAAATCACATAAATTCTGGTCTCATCCCCATTATCCTTTCTAAAAACATATAAATTGTGCTTACATGACAGGTGTAAAAAACAGAAAAAAACAACACCCAAACTGCTCTCTCTCCCCCAACAACCAAAGAAAATAACAAAAGCAGGATGCAAGAGATGTGCCTCTCAAATCATGTCACTTAAGAGAGGATCTGCTCTCTACCATAATGTTGTCTCTTTCAACAAAGGACACACCTGTTCACTTTATACTGTACTGCATGAGCATGGACAATTAACTGCCACCTTTCCACCACGTCTTTGAAACAGGGGGTATTCCCTAGTCCACAGCTTGAGAGGGAGAAAGAAATAAAATCCTATTTTACTGACTAAAAGTTTATAAACTGTTGCTTTTTTTACATGCCATCAAAACAAAAATCCATAGGAAAATAGCAAACACTTCCTGAGGGATGCTGCAACAGAGATCTGAATCCCAAGTCTGCCTCAAACAAACTCAGGCATGGTCATTTTTAACAAGGAAGTTAATCAATGATTAAAGAGTGATTAGGATTCAAAGTATTTGGGTCAAATTCCTCTATTTGACCTAAAGCAAAGCAGTTAATCTTTTTCTTCCTCATTTCTAGAAAGAAAGAGTAAGAATTCTTTCCTTCTTGTCATTACACATTAAAAATTATCTTTAGGACAGTGATTGCCTTGCTATAGGCAGGTCCAATATCCAGAAAATAAAGTCATAATTTTATTTGTTCCTCTAACTGTCATTGATATTTAAATAACCTAACTCAAAAGTTTATTGGAATAAAGCATCTGAATAGACATTTCAGACTTTAGTTGAATAAGGCGGGAATGCTCTTACTTAGGCTTGAGATTTAGGCTAGGCATCTAGTCAGTGCAGAGATTGGCCCCTCTATAGGTAACACAGCTATTTTATTCAGTTTTCTCAGAACACAGTGAAGCACTTTACCAAGGTGCGTTTGCATTGAACACATAAGCTTAGACTATTGGCTTAGTCTAAAGGTCTCTATCCTAGACAGCTAACAAGAGTTGAGAATTATTTTGGTCATATAATCTCTCAACTTACAAAGATGGTCTGGAAAGTACTGCAGTACTAATAATTTCCAGTTAGAAATAATAAAAGCAAAGAAAAGTCTATGCCAAAAAGCCTATCTGAATTCAGAGTTCTACACTGAGCTTTGCATCTCCTATCCTCAGTAGTATTCATTCAATCAATATGAAAAATTTGAGCTTTTTCCAGAAGGAAATCACTCATAAAACAGTGTTGTTACCTCTGGCTATACATCAATCTCTCTATATAGTATGTAGTCACCAAACAGTTTGACCTAAAAATTTCAGATTGCCAACTGTTGATGAACTACCAACTTAATATTAAATATTAACTAAAGCTGGTCAACAAAATTATTAGAAATTCTGATGAAAAATGGCCCCCTTATAAAACAAAATTTCCAAGGAAATTTCTGCTAGTAGGAAAAAAATCCAGCCCGCAACATTTTTTCTCATTATTCTCTCTGCCACCATTTCTCAATGACCACTACAGAAAGGGATGTGGAAGAAAGGAAACACAATGTATTGATATTGTTTGTTTGTTTCATTTAAAGGTGCAAAAAATTATTGCTATTTCTGCCAAAGGCTCAAGAACAAACTAATAAATTGCTACAAAAGTCTGTCTTGCTATGGCAAAGTGTATGGCAAGGGGGGATGCAAATCCAGTCTAAATGGGGCTTTTGTGTAGCTGTGGTATAGGATGACAGCTCATGGTAGAGAAAAACATGCATGTAGTATCAGGGAGAGCTCAGGCTCCTGAAGGAGTGACTAAAGCACTTCTAGTCCCTATAGCAAATCCATTCTAGTGTATGGGATCATTTTTTGTTTTATTCATAAATAATATGAGCCCGAGATACCAGTAGCTCTACTTTGAACTCTTTATCAGCTAATACTTTTGGGCATTGCTGTGATACTCTGATCATGCAGAGGACCTGGGTGAAATTAGTAGCTCAGTAGCTTCCCATTCAGCATAAACATCAGTGCTGGTCCCTAAGAATTTTTGAATCACTTTTCTCTGCACTTAAAAAACCTTTTGTACATCATTGCACAATAAATTAGGTATATAATGTGGTTAAAGCTTTTGTCATCTCCTGAAGCATTAAGCATCAGATGCTACTGCATGCAGGAAGTGCATAAAAATTGATGTTCTGATCTGAGATGTCAGTGTCTGAATTCCTAGCTGAAAAGCGACGGCATCAGCGCTCAGCCTTAAATTCTGCGTTTGTAAGAAGAGCTTAAGATTTTCATTGTAAAACTGCATTTTGCCATGCACCAACCCTACAAATCATTCTGACTTTGAATCTGACTCTCCTCTACAAGTGATGTCAAAGGAAGGAAATGCAGTCAGAGATAGAGGAAATAGAAACACAGGGAAAACCCGGCAAAGCTCAATGCATTTCAAAGGGGCTTTACAATGATGAGCAGTCACCTGCTATTAAAAAGTCAACTGTTTTTGTTCTGAAAGTACTTTTCCTTACGTAATGATGATGCCTTGAATGATGATATCACCTTATCCTCTTTGACTGAGTCTGCTTTCTAAATCTCACTTTCAGGTAATGTCTAGGTCTCGCAGATTCGTTTTACAGACCATATTTAAGATGTGGCTTTTGCTATTTATCTGCACAGCTGAAATATCTCACGTCTCACTTACTGCAACATCCTTGTTCCCTGGCCTTGACAAATGCAATCTTGCTCAGCGGCTGCGAAGATCGTTTTCCTGGCCTGTCATTTAGACCATTTCACCTCTCTCTACGCCTCCCTCCGCTAGCTACTGCTTCTCTGCCACTTCAAACACAAGCTGCTTGACTTCACTTTCAAAGCCCTCTCACAAACTGTCTCCACCGCACAAATAATCTCTTCATTCAGTAAAGAACAGTTGACACCTGCCATTGATTGGCCCAGTCCCTTATTAGATTTTTAATCAAGTGCCCTTCTGATTTCTCCTACTGTCTTTAAGCTTGGGTAGCCCTTCCTGAAAAAAATCCCCATGTTTCCTCATTGCTCTCCTTTCTATACTGTCATTAAAACTTTCCTTACTGTGATGCCAACAGAAACCTGAGGACAGAGAAGTGTTAGGAGTACTATGGCCCATTGCCCCAATATCACCTCACTGATTCCTCATTTCTATTTGTCTGAGAGAAAGTTTTTTGGAGGAGGGACTGTATGAGGTTTATATACTTCCTTTTACAATGTTATCCTAGTCATTATAAAGATTCTTATATTCTAAAGCATAGCAAATGAGAGAAATCTGCTGTGAGTTTCTTAAATGTCTTTCTATGCTTTTCACATTAAGAGTGATTTGAACAATGCTTTTACATTTCCTCGACCTTCTGATCCTTAAATGTTGCTATTGTAAACTTCTGTCTTCATCTTCCAGGCTAAATATTCATCAGATTCATTTGGGCCCTCCTAGGACTTCAATCTCATCTTGGTATAACTGCCTGAGCTGAGTCTATCAACATTTACACAGAATGGCTGGGTGCTCCTTAAATGTAGAATCCTAAGCATAATGATGGTATCTGAAATAGAGATTTCTTCAGAAGTGATACCATATGCAGGGTAACTGGCCGACTCCTTCTGTCTTGCCTCATTGCTCAGATAAAAATGAAGTAGTTCAGGCATTTTATGGGAAGGACATAATGCCTGTAAAATTTATTCCTTTCTTCACATGACAAGGGAACACTCCAGGGTGTACCAGACAACTTGCTCAGCTCAATAAGGGATGTAGTATATTGGATGCAGGCCATTAAATTAGTACTTTCTGAGCCATCTAATCTCGCACAGCAGGACCTTTGACCATTACAAGTATTAGTTATTAACATGTTTCCTCTTTTTTCCCTCCTTGTGCTTTTAACTATATCCTTAAAGCAATTCTGCAGCACGGGTGCTGTTACATTGATGGGCCCTTTTCTGATGAGTATGAGTACAGATTACAGCAGCATACTGCAGGAAAAGGGCAAAGTGCTTTAGTGATTTAACTGTCATCTAGGGTGTTTGCATCCATAATGTTGTAATTATTGTCTTTTAAGGGCCAGTGCTGGGGAAAAACAAATCTTTCTTTAGCTAATCTGAAATACAAAACTGAAATGCAAAACTCCTCCTTCTCCCCAAATACTACCCCTCACCCTGAGTTTTCATCTAACGGTCTGAAGCCATTAGATGGATAGGTGCGCGCTAATATGAATTTAATTTTGGATCTGATTCTAACTCACAGAATGGGTTTATGTGAATCACTCATGCTGAAATTTGAAAACTGATGTGTATGGGTGAGTATCTAAATTCATGTACTTATATCCGTGGCCTGATTTTTTTTTTCCCCAGAGTCACTGAGGTGAATAAGAAGGTGAATGCTGATCCTTAAGCACACATGAATGAAAATTTTGGGTTGGATGTGAAGCTCATTGTAAGTAACGGGAATTTTCAAACTGTGTAAACATCTTTTAGTGCCTTATGTGGCACATCTTGGTGTCTTGGGCTTCTGATCTTACAGATAAAGGGCCTGTTATTTTGTGCTTCAGCTCACATCTTTTGGTGGGAAAGGGATCAGAGCACAAAAAGGGGCTGTATGTACACAGTTATATTTATACAAAATCAGGACAAAGTCCAGGATCAGGAAGTAGGAAGTACTTCTGACATCTGCATGTAAATGCAACTTCAGTTCTGTAATGAGGTCTGGCCCATTCATTTGGAGGATATTGAGGCAAAAAATTGAAGAAGTAATTAACCATTTTAAACTTTCTAAAGATCAATGTGTGAACATAACTGTCTGACAGTGAAAACAGACTAACGTCTTACTCAAAAAATTTCCTTGTTATATCCTTAAAAGCGCTACTTCTTTCTAATTACTAATTATTTCTAACTTTTTTTTTTTTTTTTTTTGTGGATAGCGTTAAGTAGCGTTGTAGAGTCAGGACAGCTATAAGAGAAAGGGAGCTCAACTGTATTTTTGTTTGTTCATCTGTCCTGTTCAGCAGTTCCATAACCAGAATCTTTACTCCTGTTGGTTCTATGCACTCAAAGTACAGACCAACTTTTACATCCTGAGTAAATTCAATGCCTGGAAGTCATCTTAAGTACAAATTTCTTGACATTAAGTCACTGAAAGATAGGAAACATAAGATTTCAGGTTGTCACTATTATGTAGTGAATATTTAAAAGAAAAAAGGTGAGAATGAGGTGTTCAGTAGCTGACCAGGACTAGTATTTAAGCTGCACATGTTTTCATTCCAACTGCTGTTTCAGAAGGATAGTGAAATCATATTTTCATAAACAAAATTATAAGTAAATAGAAGGGAGGGAGATGCTTGTGGGAAAGATGAATGCAGAATTCCCATCCAAGACTGAAAGCTGAGGACTGAAATATCTTTGAATGGTAATTGCTAGGAAAATCAAAGACACAGGGAAAGTTCTAATAAACTTATGAATTCACTCCACATGATATAAAACATACCTTTTGTATTAAAAAACTCATGAGATATAAACAAAAAGATAAATGGAAAGAGGATGCTTCTTCATCATCCCAGTGAGAAAAAGTTCTCTAACACATATAGATCATCCTTCACATATTCCTATTATCTACTCCGTGTTTGAAGTTATCACATACACTCGCATAATAAGGAATGTATCAGTTGGTGAGTGAAATTCACGGCTAAATTCACCTAAATCCTGAGTAAAAACCTTTGTGAAAAAACTCATCTTTTTGCTGGAAATGCAATTGGAGATTTGACCAGGTGAAATCCAGCCTCCAGTGTAGATCTGGGCTGCAGCTCACCTTGCTCCTTCTCTGTAGTCTGAACTTTATATGACACATTGTCTAAGTAGTAAGTAATGGTGTTTTGGAACGATTAGCAATGACCAGAGGTGACAGGACTGATTTTTGTAAGTGTATGACTTGAAGAATGTCACTGTACTTTGTTAATTTTTTCTTAAATTATCAATTACAAACAGATCCTGGATTTTGCTAGGGCATTTGTGCTTTAGTGTACGAGTTAAATCCTTGGAAAGCAAAGTTAGCAAATTTTTCACGTGAATTGCCCATTGTTTGTTCTTGGTGACTGGCTTCCTATACTAAACAGTTTTGCCTTTGATCCTTTGTCTGGAGACTGAAGCTTAAACTGAGAGACATTGACTGATTCAGAGCAAAAAAAAAAAACAAAAAAAAAAGGGGGGAAGCTCCATTCACGTATATGGCTACATTACAACTGAAAGTAGGAAGTACTACAAACATGGTAGAATTATTCTGCTGTTTGAGATAGATAGAAATAAATAGCTGTGAACCTACTTTCTTGGGTGCTTCTGGCTGTAGCAATTATCTACCCATATTTCTGTAGAAATCTTTTTCATATTTAAAATATAAATCATTTTCCTTTTTTTTTAATTTTTCATGAGAGAAAACATCTCTATGGTGTACAAATTAGCATTTTAGAGAAGTGAATGTGTCTGGACCCCAACAAAATAACAGAGGATGCTTTGACATTCAAAGACAGCACAAAGTGATCTTTTGACCAGCTAATTAAGTATGCTCAGTTTTTTTATTTCATTTTGCTTCCTGTGCAATTTGTGAATTTGACTTTACAGCTGGCCAAGGTGGATGGCATGACACAGCTTGACAATTTGTGTCAGAACAGTAAGCATATTTCTGAGTCAACACATGTCAAAAAAAATGTGTCACTGCATAGACAGCAACAGTATTTGTAAAAATATTGGCATAACTCTCTTTATAAAGACAACATGCAGGTCATAGATAATTACAGCTACAGAATAACCAAAACCTCTTCTTCAGGTTTGTATCACGACCAAAAGTATTATACTTGTCTTTCCTAGCAGAACAGACACCGGTCATGAAAAGTATCTTGCTTATTCTCTGCTGTGCTCTAATATCTTTCATTCTTTCAATATATCAAAGCATATTTGTGGGACAGTCTGACTGGATGCTAGCTGCACTGACAAATGTTGACACACTCCTACACAGGGTGATTTTTTAAATTATTTTTCTATAAACTGCTATGCAGGAAAAAAAACCTTTGTGTAGTTATGCTAGGACTGAAAATCATCAATAACTGCAATGTGAAGACTAGAACTTATAAAACATAGTTATTTAATTTTAAGATCGTATTTACCTAACTAGTAGACATTGTGCATACAAATGTATTTTCTAGTAATTCTGTAAGCCTCTTAGACAAATGTAAAACCTAGAGTACAGAACAATTGTTAGGGGGCACAGTTACAATAAAGGCTGATTAAAGTATTGTAATGGAAATTTTGGAGGATTTTTTTAACTCTTTTTGTTTTTCAGATTTCCATCCCTGAATGGAAAAAAAAAATCTAAATTCTGAAAAATGTGATTTGGAAATGCCACTACAGTGTTTCACATGAGGTGTAGTAGAAGTGTCTCAGTTTCTGTTCCCTTCTATATAACAGACTTTATGATTGGCAGAAATCTGACATGGTTCACAACAGCCTCAGTATCTTCATGATTTTTTATATTGACACAGAATGATAGGAACCTGGAAAAGATATACTGGGACTCATGCTTAGAATGAGTGCACACAGAATATGTCAGCACTATGTCCTTGCAGCAAAAAAGGCCAATGATATTCTGTGCTGCATTAAGCAGAGTGTTACCAGCAGGTTAAGGGAGGTGGTCCTTTCCCTCTACTCAGCCCTGGTGAGGCCATATTTGGACTGCTGGGTCCAGTTCTGGGCTCTGCAGCACAAGAGAGACATGGAGCTACTGGAGACAGTCCAGCAAAGGGCTGCTGAGATGATGAAGGGACTGGAGCATCTCTCCTATGAGGAAAGGCTGAGAGAGCTGGGACTCTTCAGCCTGGAGAAGAGAAGGCTGAGGGGGGATCTTATCAATGCTTATCTGAAGGGAGGGTGTCAAGAGGATGGGGCCAGACTCTTTTCAGTGGTGCCCAGTGACAGGACGCTAGGCAACGGGCACAAACTGAAACACAAGAAGTTCCATCTAAACATGAGGAAAAACTTCTTCCCTGTGAGGGTGACAGAGCACTGGAACAGGTTGCCCAGAGAGGTTGTGGAGTTTCTCTCCTCGGAGATATTCAAAAGCCATCTGGATAGTGTCCTAGGCAGTCTGCTCTAGGTGACCATGCTTGAGCAGGGGTGTTGGACTAGATGATCTCCAGAGGTCCCTTCCAGCCTCAATTGTTCTGTTATTCTGTGGTTCTGTGCTATATCATCAGTTCTATTTCCTTTATTAATGAAAATTCCAATTTAATTGTCAAATACTAGTTAACAACACCTATTTTCCAAAAATCAATGTTAACTAGTGCTAATAATACCTTCTATTAGTTATTACCTGCATCGTGCACCAAGTGTTCCACTATTTCAGTCACATATTGGCATGCCCATAATTACTTGGATTCTCCCATTTACTCTTTTACAACGTCATAGCATATTAACTTTGCTCCACCAATGAGCATGATGGAAAGATCATGGCTTTCTAAGCCCTTTTGCAAAAGGTCATACAAGTCAGGCTGTTGTATTTGTAAAGATGGAAGCTATATGACCAACTATCACAATATGGCTTACTCTTTGAATATCCTCTTGGTGGATCTCCTTTGTTAATATATGTTTTCCACTTTACAAACGGAAAAGATTTGGTGTGTATTCTGATGAATTGTTGAGTATCAAAACTAATCTAGAGACCAAATATCCAAACCTATATCCCTTTTGCACCCACTGACTTGAAATGGAATTGGCTTAATGTAAGGTTTTACATGCGGGAGGAAAACATGGCTGAGTCCTTAGAAGTAATCTAGTAAACTGAAAACAAGTTGCTGGTGAAGCACTGGAGAAAAAGTCTGTGTGCAGAGCAACCCTACATATGGAGCTGCTTAGAATGGATACAAATTATCTTTACACTCTGTGTTCTAGGTTTGATTATCTAGAGGCAAATATCACTGCTTTAGCATTCTTTCCAAATTCATCTCCAGGGTTAATCATCCATGCCTAAACATTGCTGATAATGAGATTCGTAAACTTTTAGAAATCACTTAACTAGAACTCTGTGAATAGGTTTGTGCATAAAGCAGACTGGGAGGAATTTGCTTTTTTTAATCTAAAGAGTTAGAAAGAGTTGATTGACTTTTTTTTTTAACATGTTGTACTTCTGAAAATTTCATTGGTTTCACTATGCAAAGAGCAAGCTTGATATGCCATGGTGAAAGCAATAGAAAAGAAACACAAAGAATCTACTCAGTTTCCTGCAGTATCTGAATATTCTTTACACAACACTGATTTCTACAGTTTTGCTAGTCAGATCACACACCTATGTGCAGTTTCTCCCTGATAGGGGTCCTTGGAATGAAGGAAGTAAATTAAATCTCCAATCTCTGCAAAATCTGGCATTTTCAGATACTCCCTGGTCTTCTTACCAGGAAGATCCCAACTGACTTGCATTTGTAAGATTTCTCCTATTACAGTGATTCCCAAATTGTCTTAAAAGAGGTCTCCAAAACACAAAAGGAGTTCAATGCAAATGCAGTCTTTGATTGCCTTAATTTTTGATTGGATTTATAATTGCCACCTCATGGTTTGGAGGAACAAAGCTAAAGAGTATAAAGAGAATTAAAGTATATAAAATTGAAAGGGAAAATCCTCTCTTTCCTCTTGTGGGTATTATATGGAAGAAATATCTTCTAAAGGAGGAGAAGGCTCAGCTGACACACAGGATCAGCAAGCTAACAGAAAGAATATAGGGCTGAATTCAAAGAAGAATTCAAAAAGTAACTAGCAGGAAAAATGATGGTGCTAAGAGGAGTTATAACTATTGTTGGAGCTGCATAAGAAGAGCTCAAATTAGATGTGGAAAATACCAAAGCAGTGAGAACAATGGAATAAGGAAATGACAAGAAATGAGCAGCTGGAAAAGGAATATAGTGGAGCCATGAATAGGAATAGTGGAGTCATGAATTATTAGCATCACTTTCCTGGTGTTCTAGGAAAGATATAATTAAAATGAATATCCTGCACCTTGGCTAATCTATTTATCTGAGGTTGTATCCATATGACTCCCAGAAAAAAAGATATAAAGATCCCCACCAAGACGCCCCAAAATTCCCACTCACAAACTTTGAAAGATTACTTGCTCCAACAAAGTCTACAGAATTGAAGTCTAACAAACAAACAAACAAACAAACAAACAAAAAAAACCCCCAAAACAGTGCTAGGCGATTTTCTTCCTTAGTTTGTCTCTTTGCTTTTTATTTACTCACCTAAACCTAGTTGACTTCAGCGATATCAGAAATATTCTCAGAAGCACTGGATCTAGATCAAAAACTCCAGGTACCAGAAATAGCTTTAAACTTTTACAGATCTTCTGTAGTTTTTCCACGTCCACTATATGGAAAACTGTGTGTGGTGGAACATAGCCAAATCGCTCAAACATGCTTCATTTGATCTTCATTTCTCCTCCTCCCTTTGAGTTTTTAAATTATAGAAAAACACTACTTCCAAGCTTGAATTAACCTGGACCTTGACAATTCTAAGCAGTACATATACAGACAATATTATATTACAGACACAGTGTGTGCAGGGACACACACAAACAGCATGCTTACAATAGCACTGTAATATGTATTAAACTTAACACACTGGAGTGTAATACCCAGGTAACTTTCAGTTTACTCAAATAATTTAAATAAAATCTTTTAAATGGACTGGTACTTGGGATGCTTTATTTTTCATTTCCTATCTTGTGATATATAAGCAGTTGTCTGAAAGTACTGAGGCACATGATGAATTCTCTGCCCATTTTCTGAAGAGTGAAAACATAGTTGCTAATCTGAATGTGTTGCTCCACTGGTGAGCCTGAAAGCAGAGTTTAGCCCAAACGCTACTTACCCAGAAGAATCACTGACATCAAATTAATGAAATTTTGAATCAGGTGCTAAACAATTTTCTATACCTTTATTTTATTTGTCTTGGTAGAAGAGTGACATAATATGAAGTTTTCAAAAGGATGATATAGAAAGAAAGAAAATTATAAATTCTTCTTTTAAATCAAAATGATGAATATAGTAAATATACACAATTACTATTCTCATTCTTGAAGAAAGCTGTTCTGACAGAGAAATTAGCTCTATTTTGTCGCCTCATTTATCACAGAGAATTAAAAAAAAAAAAAAGAGAGAGAGAGAAATACTGTACCTTGCCCTAAGCCTTTTTCAACTAACTTTGAATTGTCATTGGAGTTCTACTTTGTTCTACTCTAACAGCTTAGTGATCTGCTGCTTCTTTGCAGTTTCAAAGCTTAATTACTACAGCTCTATCTAAAATATAGAATTCAATATAAATAAAAGTGTTACTTTGTGCATTTGTTGCAGAGCATCATGTCATGTGTATGGTAAAATGCCAGTTGCTAGATGCTTGCAATGTTTGGTTTGCTCAAGTAAAATTCCCTTCCCTTCCCTTCCCTTCCCTTCCCTTCCCTTCCCTTCCCTTCCCTTCTCTTTTTCCCTAAAGTTTTAGAATATAAAGGATATTGCTGCAGATATTATTTTAGGCTCTGTTCTTAAGTTCTCTGAGCAAGAGTCCTTTGTCAAAATAGTAGCAAACCTCTGTTACTAATGTATCATGCTTTAGCCCAAGTTGTTAGATCTGATGCCAGTGGTATAATGTGACAAGACAGGCAAGGCTACCTTTTCTTTTTCTTTGTAAAAGACCTTGGTTTTTCCCTAACTTCCCATGACAATTGTCATTGCAAGCCACAACCATGTTCTCCCACTTAAGTCCTCATCAATGACAAAAAGAATATTTCTGACTCTAAGAAGATCTTACGCTCTCATGCCGAGGAACCCTATTATCTGTCTCCTTGAGAACATTCTTGGCAAGGAAGTCAGCCTTCCTATCATTGAAAATGTTTCTCAGGTCTAGCTGAAGCCCTAATGCTTGAATTTATACTACAATGTCACAGACACATTTAAAAGCAAATTGATTCAATAATGTTTTCTGTTTTCCAGAGAGCATATGCTTTTGGAGATATCATATCTTGTACATTTTTGCCATGTGTTGCGGCATGAAAAACTTTCTATGAAAATCAGGTAATTCATATGCACATAACAACATAAACAGAGTAGGACTGGTCCTCAGTGCTAACGTACATAGCGAACTTTATCACTGTAAGGGGTGATGCAGTGGGCTTTTCACTTTGTTGAAAACAACCATACCAAAATTTGCCCTATCATTGTTCTGAAGGGAAAGCACATTAGGGCTAACCAGAAGTTATCCAAGAAACAAAACACTGTAAAAATGTCAGTGTTCATGTGTAATGGATTTAGAATACTGAAAGGAAGTAATACATCAGAAGCAGACGTAATACATCAGAATGCGTTCTAGGGGGACAGAGCTGTATTTTAATATGCTGGGGTCATCCCATGCTGTAGTTTCTGCTCCTGACCCATCCCCTGATGTCCCCTGCCCTGACTGGGTGCTGCTGGGGACTGGGTGCCTCTATGCAGCAGCCGGGCCTTGCTTGGCCAGCCCTTGCCAGCCCTGCCAAAGGATCTGGAAACCATCAACAGGGAGAGCTAAAATAGTTTTTTTTCAGCTTTGAGCTGTTCTGGTTTGCCATTCCTCCCTTTTACTGTAAGCTCAGTATCTATCCTGCCAGCCATGACAGTAATCAGTCAGGAGAGGAGATGTCACTCTCTGTCTCCACAGACTGAAAAGAGGGCATATAAATGCCAGCAGCTCTGTCTTCCTGCATCTTGGGAAGCTCTTTGGAGTCCCAGTCTATTTCTCTATGCTTTTTTTTGCAAGGTGTTTTAACTCACCCTACTCTGTAATCCATCATTTTACATGCATAGCCTGTGGCTGATTCATTTAAAATGTCGCTGGGTAGCACTGTGGCTTGTATAATGATGTGGGTGATAAATGGGAAGTTTATCCCCAGAGCTTTTTCTTCTAGATTTATAAGGGGTCAGTTCCCCCTCCTTCCACCCCTTTCAAGTAGTGTCGTTGCCACCCCTCCCTGATGCTTCCTTCCCCATGTTCCTCCTGAGGTCTTCTGGCCTTGCGAGCTGCAGAGAGGGAAGGGTCTGCATGTGATGGGTGGCTGCTGTTGGATGAAGAAGAGGAGCAGACAGAGCTGGCTGTCATCTCCTCAGACAGACTGCTCTTGAGGCTAGAAGGGGATGTGACCTTATGCTTTGGAGAAGACAGCTGGCCCAGTCTGGTAGAGAGAAGGGGAACAGAGGCTTGGTGTGTAGTCTCAGGTCTATCAGTTGCAAGACTTAGGGAAAGAGGGGGGCTGAAGAAAGTAGCAGGGAGGGAGCTGGCTACCACAATAGTCTGGTTGGTGCCCTGAGTGCTATTTTCACATCCATGGCCTGCACACCTAGATAATCCATAGGTTATTTGAATGCATTTGCAGAGAGAATAATACTTTTACAGGGTGTCTCAAAGGGGCAGGTTATACCTGTGAAAATACAGTTTATTGGACTGCTTTAATGCAATTCTCCCTTTTAAGAATAGTTCCAAAGTGATTTCTGCTTGTAATCTAACTGCTTCTGCCTCTTGAATTAATCCAACACATTTGATCATTTGCTGTTCCCTTTTTGGTCTGTTCTTGTTATCTCCACTGATTATTCTCATCTCTCTGTGCTTCTATAAACCTTCCCCCCTCCCCAAATTGGATCTTAAATATACTTTTCTTCTAACTCATCATTTTACCTTTCCTCTTAATCGCATTCTTCTATTAGTTCTTTCATTTCCTTCCACTACTTCCATCGCTCTCATCCTTTTACCTTTCCCCTCTTCTGCTGTCACTACTAACTCTGCTTTCTCTCATTTTTCTCTCCTGCCTGCTTTTCTGATGCATAGAAACCTTTCTCTGCCTTTTTTGCTGTTGGTGACACTTGTTTATCCTCATCCTCTCTTTTTCCTTCCCAAACTTTTCTCACCTCCCAGTTTCTGTCCTCTCTCTGTTTCAGAACTTGCAACTTTTTCCTGCTCGCCTGTACCTCAGGAATGCCTGTCTTCTCACAAAATGTCATTAGCTTATGACAGTTAGCTTGATGTCTTCCTCTTTGTGCAGCCTCTCCTTTGTGCAGACCCCACTCTTCCCCCCACCCTCCTTCTCCTGGACTCTACCATATATCTTTATTCTCAAATTGTAACCGCTGGAAAATTGTATCTTTTTTTTCTCATATATAATTAACTAGGAGAATGTCATATTTTCTGCTTGCAATGAGATTGTGTTGAGAATCAGTAGATAGAATAGAATTGCTTAGAATTAGCACTTGTACAAGTTCCTAACAGAAATGTCATGCATTGGTTTTCTAATTCAAATTTAATTGTTCTTTACAAAGACCTGAATAGACTGGCTCCAGGTTTCCTTTCCCCTATGGTTGTGTATGTTCCCAACAATTTAGATTACCTAACATCATATTGTAACAGCTGTGATACTTATATTCAGGGTGATCTGGGGGGCAAAAGCAATGTCTGTCTTAGCAGTGGAGTTCCTACAGAGGACACGGGGCCCCATTTGTTTATCCAGAGACTTGTTTTAGGAAGAATTTATGCTGAGAGTATGTTGGGTCTCTTTTTTTTTTCTTTAACTTTTTGTAACTGTAAGCTAGGACTGACTCACTAAAATATAGCATTATACCAGTATAAAATGGATGTAGGATGTAAGAGAACTGTCTCCCTATCATGGCTGTATATGGTGTTCTTTTTAAGAGTATGAGGATGGGAAGAGAATTATTGGCATGACAATTGGCTTGGGCATTTTATTTTATTTCTTATGGATGACATTCAAACAAATTAGATTATAAATACTGTATAAATTATGTGACTGAATACTTGGATGTTAGTAACATGCTTTATTATTAAAAATGTTCACAGTGAAACATGAGTTCCTTTCTACCAATATTAAAGCTTAGTAACATCACGTACTATAGATTTTTGTATGTGACTTTATATATTTGTACACAGACATATAAACAGCTTAGAATTCATTATGTATGTGTGCATGTATATATATATGTGTAGGTATATACACATGTGGTTTTTTAAACTCTGGGTTGAATTTCTTTCATGAAAAGGACAGAAACTCAGTCCTGTGCTCCTTATTTCTCTTCTCTGATATTAGTAGAATTTTCTCTTTCGGTGTTCCCTCAGTTATCTCCTATCACTATCAAATAATAACAGCTATCGATCATTCTATCAGTGGATTCAAAGTCTACCATTTTTGTGTTTGGGCACTGCAAAATAATATTTCATAGAATGAGTAGCTTTTGTTTTGTACATAATAAATCCTTTTCAATTACCTGTTTTAATATTTTAAATCTAAAGACATGAAATATAAACATTTTCAGTGATTCCAGATTTTTTCAGGTAGCATTCGTAACTATATGACAAACTCTAATTTCAGCTTAATATTTTTGCATGCTCTCTAATAGAAATAACTCCTATATTTTAGAACAGCCTGAGTAAGTGGGTTTAAGATTCACCATCCTTAGAATAATCCACAGCAAGTTATTGGTAGTCTCTCTGAGTCATATTTACTGATTTTCTATCACTCTGGTGGTGAAGGTATTAGTCTAACTGCTCACTTGTATCATTTCAACCCAGGTATACCTCAATGAAGGATAACAAAAAGAAAATTAATCTTCCCTGGGGAATTAAAGAATTAAAGAAGTGCATCAGTTTCTCCATTAAAGAGAGAGAGAGAAAAAAACAAAAAACAAAACTATTATCATGCAAAGAGAGTAAGAAAAAGACAGTAAGAGTTAGACAAAATGATGGCAAAGGATACCAATCAGCAGCTGGGAAAGACAGGCTGTTGACAAGGTATCACAAAAATCTATCACTGGTTGAGTTATGGAAATGATTGGGGGACTATTTATTTACATTGGGTAAAATATAACAAGTAAACGTTTAGTTACAGTTTAGGTCTAGTACTACACAGAGATAATGACACTTATTTGAGGAGGATTCTTCTCCCACCAGATCTTCAACTGGATGGAGTGCCTAAGACTTAAGAGAAATAGTGCCCAAATTAAAGTTAGGTAGTTCTTGCCCCCTATTACTGGAATATCAATCCCATTCTCATAACAACATCAAAGGACTCTGAAAATAAAGAACTACAGGTTTACAGAAAACTCTTGGTGGCATGGGGAAGAGGTGTTTTATGATGAAATTAAAAAACCTCCAGTCCGTTCAATTTACCAGAGAGCAGTTTAAAAGGGTGGTTTGATTACAGTCTCCAAGCACCTGAATTGGAAAGAGATTCTGGATGTTCTTCAATCTATCCAAAAGACATACTGAGATGCAACAGTTGCAAGAAGGGCCTGAGGAAGTGCAGACTAGAAACAAGGGACACATTTTTTAAAGAGATGTCAGTTTTTTATTGGAATAACTCAATTACATGTAGGGTAACTTTTCTGTGGTTTCAATCAAAAATAGTGCATCACCTCTGAAAGTTCATCTCTCTCTTTCTATTGACCGAAGAGACAGCAAGGCTCCTCACTGTCTAAAGTTAGGTAATATAAATCACAGTTAAAGTGTGGATATCCATTTACAGAGTAAGGTATTCTTCGGGTATTGTACTCAAGACCAGGTTTACTGCCTTATATGCTTCATCCATGAGATGTAAAACAAAGTAATTTATGGTCTGGATTTTAGAGGTCTTTCTTATATTGGTGAACACCTATACAAATGCTCAAATGTAATTCCTTGTGTCTATTCTAGTAATTAATACTTCACCATTATGAGTAAAAAATCCATAGATTACCCTAAAGTTTTAAAAACATCTTAAAAATCTACTCCTTACCTTTCACTGTAACCTAAAAGTAATTTTTCTGGCTGCTCCCTGGTGCTCTTTTTAACCAAGTTGATAATTCAAATTCTCTTTGGCTAAATAGATAGCAATCTGAAGACGGGCTTAGCAATTTTGTCTAAATTCCAAAGCATTGTATAGAGGATTTGCAGAGGCTCCAGAGAGAGCCTCTTATCTTTCTCCACTATTGTTAAACTCCAAATTTTTGTGATAAAAATATAAATAAAGAAATAATAAAACCCCCTTTGGTCTCAATGGAAAAGCAACACTGATAGAAAACAACTCAGAAAAAACAAATTCAAGAAGAAAAAAAGTAGCAGAAGATATTACATATACATAAATGCATAAACCTAAGAAGCTGATAGAATATACCAACAAACAAAGAATATATTACAAAGATATCATATCCCACAAAGGAGATAAATCATCCATTTTCACTTGTTGCTCAGTGAGGAAACAATTCACTTATGGATGTATTTCTAATCAGACAACCTCTAACAAAACCTTCCCCATTCTTTCATTTACTTGGAGTACAAGATAGACCTGTTCTGCGTTCTGAAACTGGTACCAGGTAGAAGTTATTTTCAACATAAGCTGGCACTGGGCCATGTTGAAATGATTTGGGAGCAAAACCTGACTGAAAAAAAATGGTTTAGAAGTCATCAGGACAATCCATAAGTGATTCCGAGCAAGGAGAAACAAGTTACAAAACAGAAGCATTAAAGGAAAATAAGATAAGCAATGACGACCAAAGCAAATCTTTATCATAGATTACTGTGCTGCATCCCCTGCTCTCCTTGTGTTTCTCTTCCCTCTCCACTTTCAGCGCATCAAGACCTTGAGGATTAATTAGAATTGCAAACAGTTTTATATCAGTTAAGAATTTTGGATGCTATAATAAAAATAAAAAACCTTCCAAGAAGGGGTTGGGCAGATATATTTCTTGTTGCACAAACAAATCTGCTCCATATAAGGCATTAGTCCTTCAGGGAACAGAAAGCAAGTCTCAAAATTGTTACTGTCCGTTGTTTTACTTTACTCTGTGATGACCAGTAAAGCACAGTGCCACATATTTATTTCATAAAAATGACAGAACGTTATCCAAGGACAGGGCTTGTGGTCCTTGCTGCTAAGATTTTCTGCCTTAAGTATAAACATAACACAATACAGCTGGAACCAAATCATGAAGAGAGAAAGATATGGAAGCATCAATATCACAGAAAGCTGAGAATTCTTAGAGTTCTTGTTGTCCTTCAGACATCCAGTTCTAGCACATCTTTGAAGAGTGTTGAAATTCCTATTTTGCCACCTTAGCTGGGTCAAACAGGAAGGAAAGCCAGAAACAGAATGGGTCAAAGGAAGGTGTTTACTTCTGGGTTTTCACCTGACACTGAACTGGGACACAACAGAAGCACATAACCAGATTCAGGAACTTGGAAGCTCAATCATAACATATATCTTGACTCAGTTAACCTTATCTGAAGGCGACAGAGCAGAAGTGAATCCTGTGGATGTGATGAGGAAATAAACACAAGTGGTTTTACAGAGTAGCAAGGCCACTCACTCAGAGCAAGTTGTGTGGAAGAAAACGAGAAGGTGCATTTGAGCACAGTAACCTACAAATGCTGAGGCTGCTGCTATGGGCAGAAGGTGTGTGGAGCAGAAGTGGTGGGAATGACAGGTTGAAAGACAAGGGCAAATAAGGAGGCAAGAGAAGAATTACACAGATAATTATTCTTCTTGTCCTTGTCTTTGTTGCCTCTGCTGAGCAACAACCTTAAACACCTAAGCTTAGATTTAGGCTTCTCTTCACATGACTCCCCAACAGAGGCTCAGCCCAATAGACATCATCAGAATATGCTTAACACATGCCAAAGACATTTAGCCATGGTCTCTTTCATTCACAATTGTATCTAGTGATTGCAGAGCTCATTTTTGCATGATAGCTTAGTTTTCACATCAGTCACTCAGGAGATGATTCTAGTGCCTTTCTAGGGGACAGAATGGAGAATTTCTGCCTAGACATTCACCTGGGTTTTAGAGTCCTCTGTCAATAGATAAGAGCAGAGAGCTCAAAACCTCTCAGGCTAAAAAGTTGGGAGCTGGCTCTTTTTCTGATAAGTGGTCTAACTACTGGGGAATTGTATACATGAAATGGATTGCTGTTGTTCTCAAGACAAAACAGAAAAACAAAATAAAGCATGTTACTGAGATCCATTTCCTTGACAGATGTTAGACAAAAGAATAACCTCCATAATGCAATTAGAGTTTCTTCTAGATTGAATGTGCTATATGAAAGTAAGCCCTGGTTTTGGTATTTATATTCAAATTATTAATGCTTGGTGTAGTACTTAACGATGCTTCTGCTTGAATAGCAAGGTGTTTATGCTTAGTTTTACTGAAAGGTAAATTTGATTTTATCAAATTGCTTTATAAGACAATGAGAAAGGAAAACTGATGACTTTTTTTCAGTATTTATGTCTAAAAAAGTTATATCCATATATAAGACTGCTGCAGTCAAATGATTTAAATACTATACATCACATCTTTAGGCCCCTACCATTTCAGTGGCATCTCAGATACAACTGTGACAGGTGGCCATCTAATTCAAAAAAACAGTGGTAGTTCTGAGGCCTGATAATGCAGAGCTCACTTTATTTTTCCTCCCAGATCTTCCCTTTACACAGATGGTGGTTTATTTTACCCCTCCGAGTCTTACCTCTGGAAGCTATTTTTATTTATTTTCTACAAGTGCACCTTCAGGCAATAGCAGTAGGGAGGGGGAAATCCTTTATATTGTACTGTCGATACTGATACGCTGTGAGTTATTCACATCACTTTCTGAAGTGCCAGTCAACAGCTTCAGTTTGGAGCAGTGTGAACCACTAACAGAGACTCAGAAAAAGCTCTGGTAGCACCAGAGTGGGAGTTAGTAAGAAAAAAAAAAAAGAGAGAGAGTCCTTTTCGTTGTTGGTGCTGAAAGTTTTCTAATGAAAGGAGATGAATCAGGAGCTTTGTAATAACATGTGCCTGGCTACTTAGCTATAGCAGCAGATCTGGAATGAAGCTTACCCAGCACAAGTTTTGGACCTTTCAGACCCTATGTATCATTTCTCATCTACTGAGCTGCTCAATTTGTACAAAATAAAACAGAATAAAAAAAAATCAATTATTTTTCTTTTTAATACATTTTGAGTACAAAAAGAACACACATATTCAACCATTAGACTGTTGGTACGCATTCTGATTTTTTTCACACAGAGTATTTGTCAAAGTCTTCAGAGCTATCAGTTTTAGAGACTGATACTTCTCTGTCTTTTTTTTTTTAAGAGTTCAGCTCAAAACAGCAAACGAGAAAGTGAAAGAGCAAACATTAAATAATGAGCCTGTAAAAAGAATATCTGCCAAATTTCTCCACTGCATGCTGGAAGGCTGCTGAAATCTGAAACTGCTGCTATTTTCCAAGCAGAGAAGTAACTTATCAGGTCTTCTGACAATGCAGAGGCCTCAAGACAACATTTCTGGAACTGCTACTGCAGAGTCTTATAACCACAATAAATGTATCTTTTTTTTTCTAAGGGCTGGGAAAAAAAAAAAGGTGTACAAGGAGGGAGTACTAAGAGGTACTGAAAAATCTCTTCCAACTGTCTGTGTGCTGAGAAATGTAACCTTCCTAAATCCTACCTTCAGGTTGAAGCTGACAGGAAAATCTGTGGAAAATTTACCATTTTATCTAGGGAGCTGCAGCAGTTCAGTAGAATATAATACTTTTCTATATGAATTTACAGCATACCAGCCGTTGGAGATAGATAACTTGGTACATGTCCAGCAAGCTCGATTATTCAGGATGTCTGAGGTATGAGAGGACTATGAGCAAGACAAGCACAGATGTTGTTCTTTAAGTGACTTATGCTGACAAGGTTTGCTTTCTTACTTTCAGTGTTGAAGCAGGGAGACACCTTTTAGGTCCCAGTTGTACAAGTTTTACAAGGTGGGCTAACGGAAGAGTTCAAACAACTTACAGTTGTCCCAGATTATTAGTATGGGGTTGAAAGCTTGAAAATTTTTCCTCATCAAACCACTTATAAATAGATACCTTTTGCAAAAGCAGGAGATTAACAAGCAACAGAATGGGATGAAAAGGACATTTTTTTTCTCTTCTGTATTACAGAAATTGGTGTGCCCACAGTTGATACTATCTGGATAAAGAATCTAAGAATAAAGGTTAGGTGAATCCCTGAAAGTTCTTTCTTGCATTTTAATCCATGTAATGGCTGAGATCTTGGCTTCGTTATAAGGTGTAAGAGTCTGCTTTTATAAAGCAGTTCATAGGATTTGAGTCTTCCTGTAGTATTGGGAGAGTCAAAACAATTCAGACTTAATAATTTTCAGTCAAGTCTTGGCTGCTATGATGAATAAGAATAATGGATTTTTTTTTAAAGTACTAACCCAAAAGAATAGTAGACCTACAGAAATACATCAGAAGCTACTTTTGTGTGAAACAGCAGAAGCTTTACTGCATAAACATAGACAGGAAATTATTTTTGTTTCTTTAATTGTCTAGACTTCTGTACACTTGGTAAAATGAAATTATCTTTTCTGATCATAATTTTATGGGGAAGGAAGTGCTACAATGCTCTAAGCTGTGGTCTTCTTTGAAAGTAATTTCAGAAGTGATATTTTGGTTATGTTTTACAAATGACTGATCAAAACAGACATGCAAGGCTTCCATAAAATTAGCCCTTCTCTTCTGGTTAATTTGGCATAGAAAAACATTATTATTTTTTTTTTGGTACAAATACAAATGCACCTTTATTTATACAACATATTAAGGGACTCCTAGTATGAAAACATTACGGATCCCCCAGATGACTTCAATTTGAGTTATTCAGGAGATTCCAGATTTATATATTTTTTAGGAAGGAATTTATGTTGCCAGGAAAAAAAAAACGAAAAAACCCCCACCCCTCTGTTCTGTATAGACAATGCTCTTGCCCACACTCAGGAAAAGGGATAACAGCGTACTCATCGTTGTGGCTTTTATAAAAATCAGACATATTGGCACCAACTAAATTAATCATCTTTATTCAGGAAAACACGTAGTCGATACATTTCAGACCTATTGGAGAAAATGGTCCTTAAGCACATAGTTATGTTCTTTCCCACCAGAGGTCTGTGTTGTATCCTCATTTATTCTTTGATTATAATTTTATCATACCCCCAGGAAAAAATAGTAGTTATCAATTATAAAGAATTGTATATCTCCTCTTAATGTGAATTCAGCTCTCACTCAATACATATTATTGCTTTGTCAGTATTTTGTAAATATAAGGATGAATAAAGTTGGAGAAAAGGGGTTACAGAAGATGGAAGCACCCAGGTTAAAGAGGAATCATTCAGAATGATAATACTTGAAAGTGCAGTGACAATGGTAATTAGCTGAAATGGCAGATGTGTTTAAACTATTAGACAAAAATTCTGATATCGTCTGTAAATTGTGATGCCTTGACATTTTGTACTTTTATAATTGGCCTGGAGAGAAAATGTGGATATCAGAAGCAAACCCACATTATTTGTGGGTTCAGTTAAGGTCTCCATTTTACTCCTATTTACTGTTTAGCTTGTTAGAGTGAAGAATGATTCCTCGATCAGGCGCAATCAATGAAGCTTGGCAGAAAACTTTTTCTGTCCCTTACAGAAGGCTACAAGATTCTAAAACCACAAAAATCTTTTGTAAATCCACATATATCCTCCAACATAAGATTCTAGCATATTGCAGATGTGGATTAACTTCCTTGCAGTAACCGAGATAAAGAAATATCTCTGTACTTCCATTTTACAGTTGCATAACCGATGAACTGAGGCTGACTCACTTATCCCTTGTTCTTAAATAGGTGGCTTTCTTAATTTCCAACATTTCTGAGCTTTTTGGTTCAGAAACCACAACATGTTTTCTAACTTCAGATTGAAAACCTCTGGGGACTTGCTTGTGTAATGATTAATTGCAGGGTAAGTACAAGTTTAGATGCTGCCTACAGATATAGTATTTGCTTATAAATATCTAAAAATGCTAAAATGCATGCAGTTTCAATAAGGTCATCTGTTATGCAGTGACTCAATGCCAAAGTGTCCAATCTTTTATTTAAACACTTGATTGCACTGTGCTTCCTAAATCAGAGCCCTTGATTGTAATAATTGGTTGTGATAATACAGATATTAAGTGTACCAACCCTAGTCACTGTTCTATTTAACCGTCTTGTTTGAATGCCACGTGTGCAAGGTAAGTCATCTAGCTAAGTGGAAGCTTGATAATCTAATGCAACAATCTTTAACATCAGAGATGATCAGATAAAATATTTTATGTGTCATTAGCTCACAAAAGTCTGCCTGGGCAGATGGTGTTGGTTTTATAAGGCAAACATACTTTGCTCAAAGAATTTTAGAGAAATATGGGCATTATTTTCAAACTCCAGTAAAGGAGAAAGGTGTCATTTCACTGACAGCCCCAGAGAATATTTCCCTGTTACTGCTTGCTTGACAGATGCCAGGAACAGATTGATGTGCAGAGAAAGGCAAGGTACAAGGAAACCGTACATTAAAACTCATTAACTTTAGATAGGAAAACTCTGTTGGGAGCAACTCTAGAGCAATTTTTGATGTACAGCGAATGTTTAACATTCTAAATATATGTGCTTTTTAATGTGTTGGGACTGCATTTACATATTTGGTGTAAATCTGAATGAAAATGAAAGCAGTGACAAGGTAAACACAAGAGAAAATACAATAGTAAAATGAATCATTAAGAATCTGAAGGAAAATACATGAGACATTTTTCATCCTCCTAATTCTTGATCCACCAGAAGCTATAGGTGTGGAGCCTGTAGTGGGTCACTTAAATTTCCAATGTTAATTTTCTCAGAAGGACACATTCATATTTGTAACTCCTATTTATAGGGAAAAAAAAAAAAAAAAAAAAAAAGAACTGCTTCTCAGGCCAGACAAACTCCTAAGCATATCCTTTTACCTCAGACCAAAAGGAGCTGCAACCTATTTCTCTCACTTACCACACAAGCTAGTTTTGTAGCTAATCAGTCTATACATGCTACCTCTCATCCCACTGGCCCCTACTAATTGGTACAGCTAATTCCTTAATCTTAATGCATAATATGAAACTCTTTTTAGGCATTCTCTGGGGCCAAATAAAACTACCCTGAGGCTGGACTCTGCCCCAAAACTGCCAATTGTCCATTCTTGTGTCTGATGATCATATACAATTTTTTTCTTCTCCTGTCCAACCACGATGCTATTGCAGGGGCTAAGTTCCCTTTGGAGGTTTGTCAATAAGATGTGAAATTGAGAGTCCATATCAAAGCTCATGATTAATGTAATAATTATTTATTAGATGTAAAAAGAACACTAAAAGATGAATGGAGCACTGAATGATGAAAATTAAAATATTGCATTTTAATATGAATGCTATAACTATATTATATGTATACATCTATAACTATTTCATTATGAGCATCATTGTCCCTGTCCATTGAATGGAGCACAGATTGGAGAAGATATTCTTAGTGGATCTTGCAATTAGAAACAACATACATTTACAAGGAGAAGAAAGGTGTATGTGGATGTGAATTACATAGGCATCCCTAATTTTGGTAGTTCTTAATCTGAGCACTTGACTTTTCAACCTTAATATTCTTTTAAGGTAGCTCTTAGTAGGAATTTAATTTATATAATTCTTGTTTTGATATAACCAAATTTGATGGTAATTTTGTAGATGAAAACAAAATTTAAAAACTAAACAGTGTAGCTGAAAGGAATATTTGTAGGAAATTCTGTTTTCAGTGCAAATGGTACAGTGCTTAGTGAACTGAAAATGGAAAATACAAATAAACAGTGGCATGTTCTTAGTCTGTGAATATCTACTTATTCTATATCTTCATGTTAAGTTTGAAAAAGGCTTCTTTTAGACAGGTAGAACTTAATTGTTTTATTAGAGATGTGTAGGTACTGAATTATTGAAATATTCATGCATAATTCAAATAATTGCTTCCAGTAGATATCCAGTCTGATAAATATCTGACAGAAATGCAGATTGAATACTTTTTACTGATATGAGGATTTTTAAATTTCAAATTCATGGAACGTTGTGTTAATTTGCATAATGGCATAACTGTCACAGCAGGTTACAGGTGATGACTTGGAATCTGATGCTACCTGATGCAAAATGACCTATCTCTTATTTCAGCTTGCAGACTGCAGCTAATGGAATTCAAACCTGTAAATATTGTGCAATTATAAAGATGAAAAGAAACTATCTTGAAATGTAGTAGCCAGTTAATACTCATTTTTCATTGTAAGAAACGCAGATGCCTGGGTTAGATGCCATGTAGGTCTGTGGTATAGAAGTTTACCTAGAGTTGCTTTCTATTTCTGAATAGAATCATATATGGCCATCAAAACAACAAAGTTTGAATAACTTCTAGAAGTGCATTGAAAAACATTATTAATATCTGTTACACATGCTTTGCTCTCTCTCTCTCTCTCTCTCTCTCACACACATCCTTTCCCCAGGAGGAAGAACTAAATAGGCAGGTTAATATTACATGTGTTAAAATGGTGTTCTGTCTTCAATGTACTCACTGCCTGTGTCTATGATAGAAAAGGCAAGATCCTGCACTCACAGTAGTACATTATGGGGTTTAAGAAGTCCCCAGTTCCTGTGGCAGTTCACAGTCTCAGACTGCCAGCCTGCCCTTGGAAAGATCCTTTTCCTGCATAGGTAATCGTTACCCTATGGCAAAAGATTCTGCTGTGATTGAGGTTAGACTGGACCACAGTCTTTTAGCTATACGGGATAGAGATCATTAGAGCATCTTGGATAAGGAGATTCCAGGTTAGTTATGGCTGTCAAATGGTTAAAAAGAAACACTTCTATCCAGTGTTTCTGCATCTCCATCACCAAATGGTGGACCTTCTCCAATTTCATCAGCCTGCAAGGTCCTCTTTTCCATTGACACATCTTTAAAATCCCATCCCTATCCTCTTGGTTACCTTGCTTCTTAATGTCTCAGACTAAGAGAAACCTTTTTCCTTCTTTCTAACATACAGAGACACAGCTAGAAAAGAACGTTCACTGTTTGTGAAGCCTCTCGTTTTCAGTCTTGGATGAAGAGGGGGAGGCAGGGGAGAGAAAGAACAAGAATCTGAGGAATGGGTATGCAACAGGAATTTTTTGGAGTTGAAAGCTCTGATAGAATTTTGTGAAATTGCCTGTGGGGCAGTTTCAAAATACCTAGAAGAACCAACAAATATCCCTAGTAGGATAAATAGAGAGATAGATATCCAGCAGAAGAGTTTAGGAAATATAAACTTCTGCATTTCCTTAGTGCATTATTAATAAGGATGTCTACTTATTTTGCTTATGAGCATGAGTAAAGAAAAGACAAATCCTAAAAATTCACATGCCTGAAAATTCTATCATGCCTTTGTAGATCTAAATATTTTAGATAGAATTGGAATCCCTCTCTGAATCTGGATTGCTTAAATGATCAAGGTAAGGATTCAGCATTTTTAGGAAACTTATTTATCCCTAGGTTTTTGAAACTGAAGTAGTAAATTTGAACCAGCATTGCTGAAACAAAATTGTCTATACTCTGTTCAATTTACAATTCATTATCTGTATCCCTTGCCTAGGCTTGTAGTGACTACTATTTTCTAGGAAATCCTGAGAAGTATATCAGGCTTGGAATGTAGTTATTGTCAGGAAAATCAGAGAAGATAACTAATTTGTAGCAACCCTGTCTCTTATAATATTCCAGGACAGAGTGGGAAGTAGCTGTGTAGCAAGTGAAATTCAGAAGGTTCTTAAGGCCTCTTAAAAAAAAAAAAAAAAATTAAACATAATTACAGTTGTATTGAAGTAGCAGAACTGTAAAGCTGTCAGGAAATGCTGTGGCAACAACATTTCTTGAAGGAGCATATTAAATAATAATGATGTCAAACATCTGAAAGAGTGAGCAGACCTTGCATGCATAGTTTTCTAGTCATAGGAAATTAAAAAGGGGTTGGAATATTGCCAGTTGACTGACTATGGGGAAAAAAAGGGACCCATAATAAGCAACAGTTGTAGTTACAATATTTGCTGAAACCAACACACATTAAATAATAATGAAAGCAACCATCTAAAAATGTTGGCAGACTATATGGAACAGCTGAACTGAAGAATCTGTAAAAAGGAAAAAAAAAAACAATAAAAAAGGGAACTAGGATAAAGCTAATGTGCTGCCAAAGTATAAAAAACTCCATTGGAGATTAAATGGTGAGATTAATTTCAGACAAGTATTTATAAAACAAAAAACATGAAAGGAAAAGAGTTAATTCCTGGGCTGCAAATGGCAGAATCTTCACAGATATCTCTACAAAGAAGTTACTTAAGTAGAGTTCTGAAAGTTTTTTTTATTTTCTTGCAATTAATTAATTAGGAAAAGGTGTGTACAGGGAAGACATTTGTTAACACATTGAAATATAGCATGGTGATGATTTGTACAAGAATCTTACATGGAATTAATTTTTAAGGTTTATGGAAGACTTTAAATTTTCTTCTAGTCAAGAGAACGTTATTATCCTTACACTAAAGAACTTCAACCTAATACCCAGTGACACTGGGATCTTGTGCTTGCTTGTAAGGATTTAAAAGGAAATTCAAGAAAAAGGATTAGCTAAGAGGGATTGTTGAAAGGATTCCATATGAGTGCTAGCAGTGGAATTGCTGAAGAGCTGTTATGTTTGTCTGTTTTTTGCCTTATATGTACTCTAATAAAGTATTAGACTATCATAGCCACTTGGAAAAAAATTCTCTCATTTACAGTGTTATAAAAAGGGCAGATAAATTTATTAAAGTCCCTGGAATTTGATTGATAACAACACGACCCAGATCATTATTAGGCCTTATGATTATATGCAGAATATACATTTCTAATAAATAAAATATATGTTCACCTTTAGAATGGAAATGAGATTTTGATATGGACATCCAAATGCAAAAGGCAGATTCTCTCAATCCCTGTTCTGCTGCTGTATAACCATGGCACTGTCTAAATTTGGACAGTACTTTGAACACAACTGACTTGGCCCAGAGGCCTCCTGTTCTGTTCTGGACACATCTCCAGCTTGGTGGAGATGCAGCCTCACATTTCAGCCCATTGGTGCTTGCACTCTCAGCTTTCCTCTGTCCATGTTGCCCTCAGAGTCTGATATGGTAAATGTTCCCAAAGAGATGAGAGATGAGAGATGAGGTCTCTCCCTGGGAGAGAACTGGGTTCCACTTAAACATCTCTCTCAAGGTAGTTCTTGCAGGTTGCTATTTGCAGATAATATTTGAATAGTTTTGGATTAGAGAAAGCATAAAACACACAGGTTATTTCCTTATCTAAACTGTTAGGGCACTCACCTCTGCTAGGAAGATATTTAGCTTCCTACCAGAAGTGAGCGTCCTAACTGCCAGGTCTGGCAAGAATCTAAACCAAAATATTCACTGGATATTTGCAGGAACTTGCTCCTAACCTTGTCCCCTGGGCTTTGAGGATTCGAGTCCTATTTACCCCTCTCTAATCCAGGTATTGCAGAATGAGACTTAGGATTTGGGGTGCTCCAGGTGCTCAGACTTGTGATACTTAAATTTCTTTTAGAATTTAGTCTTTGCTTTTCAAGGGTTAAATTTATATTACTTGACCTGAGGACACTACAAAATGCTCAGGTCTCTGAGTCTGACTGAATCCTAACTCCATACATGTAGATAAATACACACACATACATAGACCAAACTTCCCCATGATCTGATTTCCTTGGAAAGGACACATAGGTGAATGGGACAGACACAAAATGGTATGATGCAATCAGTCCATAATATGAATAGGCAGGGGACCAGGACTCAGATACTCAACGTTAAATGGCCCTGCAGATAAATCTGAGGTCACTGAACATGACCAAAGTAGCTCCCCATTACTCCCTGAAAACTCTCGTCTCTCTCTTTATCTCTGCAGATAGTCAAACCTGATATCCTTTAAATGTTTATCTTTTAGGAGAAGTTACTCTCTACATCTTTTTTTCCATGTATTAGTTTTTATGATGAATAAAACAAAGAACACGAAAATAAGTTTCCATATTTTGAGTCCTCTGCTAGAAGTCAAACGGCCTCTGAAATCCTTAAAATCACTCACAAAACCTTCTGAAGGTTATGACAGACCTCCTGCTTCTTTGTTCCTCTTGGTAGTGGTAAAACTGGACCCACGCCCAGTGCAGGGAACATAGTGTAAATAGCTTTGCTGCAGATTGCTACTAGATTGTTCAAAACATCAGATGGCTAGAATATGTTATTATCAACAAGCTGTTTACTGGCCAATCAATTACAAACTCTGATGGAGCACTAGGCAGTTTATTGTAGACTAGCCAAACAGATGCTGAAAACATATGTCAATCTTGCTGATACTTTAAGGGGCAAATCCTGCCTTCTACTTCAAAACGTGGAGAAACTTCCCCCAGTGGAACTACATCAATGTTAGTATACAAGGACAGGGTATAATGGCAGTGCTGTGGGCATCACTTGGGCAATGCAGATCTCAGATATTTGGGCAACTTTATACCAACACATATTGGCACAATAAGAGTACAGCTGATGGATCTGTGGGTGGTGCTCCCCTCAAAGTGGGTTACGAGTGCTTGAGTTTCTCAGTCTCTGTGCAACACAGAGACAGTCAGGAATTGTTTGTTGGATTTGTTTTAGCTTTTAAGTGAAGTGAAGTGAAGTTTTGGGTCTTTTGTTCTCCTTCTACTTCCTGTGCTTATTGTCCCAGAGTTTATGAAATGAAAACTAGTCTATTATCTGCTATCTCAAACTGAAAAACAGTAGCCAGAACCAGATGCTTCAAGAAAAACAGTAGCCAGAAACAGTAGCCAGAAACAGATGCTTTCCAGTTTAGATGGGGAAAAACGTATCTGTTTACTAATAATATCTTAATCAACAATATATCAGCAGTGTGGAAAGGAGATTTATTTTTAACACTACTACTTCAATTCCCCTCTAAATTTCCTTCTGTGGAGAGTTTGGTTGCACAGGGAACAGAGAATTTAGAGAAGCGGAACATAAAACCCCCCCAAGAGTGTAACTACTTTTACACTGAAAATTGTCCATGAATATACCCTGCAATGAAGAATTCAAATCCTTGCCAAAAACCCACTACTGAGATTTTAATTCTTGTTAATTTGAGCAACAAGTAACTAGGAATCCCTGACTTTATTCCTTCAAAATGTCCTGAAATGGTGCCTCAGCTTTTCAGTTGTTTGTAAATCTGCAAAGTTTTATTGCCTTTGATAGGCCAATACCAACAAGACCAGAAAATCTGGAGCCCAATCAATATAAAATTCAGTGCCATTGAATTATGCATCAGCAAAACAGATTTTTAAAATATGCTGTTAGTCTCAATTAAATATTTTTGTTCAGAACACAGCTGACGCAATTTTCTTAAGTACATCTTCAGGAGGTGGGCAGATATGAAAAATTTTGAGCTTCAAAATGCATTTCCTCAGAAAGCAGAGACAGAAATAAATTTTAGCCACTATTATTATTATTTTTTTTACAAATAAAAGAAAACATAAGGCAAGCATCAGTGGTTATGGTTGTAAACAAATGCCAACTAACATACAGAAGCCATACCCTGCTCTCTGTCAAGGATGCATTCCATACAAGTCAATTTTCTCTGTAAGAATTATTATAATATAGTGATGGCTATAAACAGGAATTTCAGGAGTATACACAGTTTAAACACATAGGATAGCATGAATAATGGGAAGGATGGAGAAGCAGGAGCAAGATCATCAGGACTGTCATCTGGCTTTTTGCAGCCGGCTTCACAGAGCGGTTCATTGTTCTGACAGAGCTCAGCCACTTCCTCTATGAGATTGAATGCCTCATGTAAAACTTTTAGTGTGACTGTTCAGGCTGCCTTCTTTCTGAATGGGTACATTTTCACTAGTGTCATCATCCTCTTCAAATGAATCAGAGCCAATAAAATCATTCAAGGGTGAAGGGTGGAAAAGCAGGGAGATGGTGAAGGTCAGTGGAGCAGGGTATTAAACGAGTGGTAACAGAGCTCTGAAACAATGGATAGAGACGTGCCGGGGAGCATATCCCACAGCAACAGAGATATTTAGGAGTGGGAGGTGGGTAGCTACCTATGTAGTTGATAGAAGTTGAGGAAATGGTACTGGGTCATGTAATAGCATTTTTAGCCTATCCGAAACTTGAGAAAAGTGTAGCCCATTTTCTGTATCACCTGAGATTTTCTATCAAACAGGACATGGATGATCTTCCTCCCTCTGCTTCAAATGTTTAAATAATAATTGCTACAGGCCATTCAAGTTTTTAAAGGATGTCCTAAATTTGCATTTGAGCCCACATATTTATTGTGACTCAGTCAAAATTTGAGGCACTGTGCAAAAGATATGCCAACATGACCAAAGTCAGGGGATATCTCACATTAAGCAGCAACTTCTACAATTTAGTACAAGTGTAGGGCAGATTCAGTAACAAAACTTCCACTGATAGCACAGTGCAGCCCTAATTTCCTTTGTTCAACAGTTAGATGTTAATTAATGCTATAAAGAGGTTTTCAAATAGAAATCAATGGGAGTTTCACTATTCACTTCAACAGAAGTGGGATGAAGTTCTAAATAGCAAATTGAGCAATGAAAACCTAAGAAAACAGGAGACATTTTAATGTGTGTTTTGTTTAATAATTCTCAGTTTCATAGGCTCTGTTTAACAAGCAATTCAAGGCAGTGTGCTTGGAGGTGTGTGAAAGTATGCAAGTTTCTCATGTGAATGGAAGACTATGCACCTTTTCACTAATCTTGGATAGAGAGAAAAACTAGAGGCAAATAATTTACCCTGCACTGAAAAAGTACATCCGGAATCTCTGAGGTGTTGGAACAAGTATCATCTAAAGCAATAAGAATTTAAAGGTGTGTTGTGTTGTGTGCATTTTACCAGCTTGGGTTTTTGGAACCATTTAATACAAATAGAATGAATAATTTAGCATTTTCCTCAGTGTATGCATCTTGCACCACTGAGTTTTTGGAACAATTTCAAATAGCGAAAATGTAGTGGGTGCTTGCCTTGCTGTTCTATAATTTTACTTTGTCCTTATTTCAATTATATTTCAAAGAAAATAGTTTTGCTGGTTGTGAAGTGAATTTCATTCTGGTGAGCAAGGGCAAGGGTGTTTCTCTGTTTTAGAAATTCAAAATATGAGAGAGAGAGAAGAGATTGAACATTTTTAATGATCTTAAGCTAAATGAAATCCTTTTCTCTGTTCATTCTTCTGTCCAAATTCAGTGGTGCACAGAACCTGTTTTACTGCATGCTGGGACAGTGTAAACCACTTAGCAGTGATGGTGTGTTTACAGATGCTTTGTTTGGCAATAGCCACCCCAGGTCTCTCATTTCTCAGATTCAGATTCATTCTGCTTCTCCTCTTCACATTTGCACAATATCCACCTTCACAGTCTCATTCCCCTTTCCCTCTGTCCTTGCTGAGTTATTCTGCTGCAGTCCTGAGTTTTGCAAAGAAGAGCTTAAAATTTATAGTCACTTTTGGTTATTTTCGTAAATAAATATGTCTGTCAGAGGATCTGAATAAAATTTTCCTAACAAAACCTCATGAAAAACTGCTTCTTCATGAAGATGTAAAGTCAAACTGCTCCTGGGCATAATTGTTCAATCTCCCACATTTTGATTCTATGCCACAACAGACTGGGAGGTACACCAACACCCTCCATATCTTGATTTTTAAGGGTAGAAAACCTAGGACCATGGGTTGCAAGAGAGCTATAGCACGCTCTGAACAGGGTCTGAGGGCATGCTTCAGACTAGACAATAGATCAGTGGGAGAGGAATGCCTTTCTTAAAGGGGCCATTGACTCATTAGAGCTGATTAGAAAAGTTTTTGCGAACTATTTTTGGTGGGCAAAAAGCAAAGACATATTACTTTACAGAACTAACGAAATAGGGGTCAGATCAACCAGTCTTCAACCTTAGTGAAAAGCTCAAACATTATAAAAAACATTAGATTAACTAAATGTCACATTTAAATTTTTCAAACCAGAAATCAAAATATCTTTCTCTCAAAAATGTAGTACATTTAGAGAAAATGACTTAAATAGAAATGGACCATTTAGAAAATACCAAAAAGAAATGCTTGGATTTATTTACCCTAATCAAAGTTCTTCTGCATATCTTTATTTTCATAGAATTTTCTGAACGATGACTCTTTCATCTTAATATCAGATAAAAAATTCTGTCCATGTCTCAAAAATCTCCACGGAATGGAAAGACTATTTTCAGCCCAGTTCTGCCATCAATCCTCTGAAAGCTTTTATTTTACATATATACGATCATGTCTTCCAGTGGCAAGGCTGAGTCTATTAACTTATTGTTAAGATTATTTGAGACAAGAACAAAACAAGAAACTCTGCACTGGATATTGCTGTATTAAAGGACTCTAAATTATTTTTATCTCAAAGCACATCTGCTTATCTATACAGTTTTTACTGAGAATGAATCACTATGCTCAAAAAATATTGTATTTGGTGGGAGTTCTGTAACATTCTCTTTCTACCTGGAAAATGGTTGAATCCTTGCACTGAATAAAAGTTTAAGTTGGTCTTTACTGTGGAACTGGGAGATGTACTTTCACCATGACAAAATGGTGACATTAATATTGTTTCCAGCACAGTTCCAAGAGCTCTGAGTATTTCTGTTTTAATCATTGTGAGACTTCTAAACAAGTAACCTGACTGACACCAGGAAAAATCTACTGCCCTTTGTTTTGTCCAATTTGGCCTTGAAACTCTGTTCTTTTGAGCAACAGTTGTTTTCCAGAGCTTGCTTTTCTGTTCATGTAAGGGATCAATGTAACTCTATTGCCCTGATGTAAAATAGCACAGAATGTCGGGCTGCCAGGTCTGAAGCAATCAGGTTAATGTTTACATGGTATACTAAGTGCATGCTTTTTGCCTAGCTAGGCCTCTCACCTGCTTCTGTTGCAACTGCAGCTAGGCATGTTTATCGCAGCTGAAAGACAGTAACTACCTGTTGTCCAACTAAGACTGAGGTATAAGATTTCTACCTTTTATTTATGTGAGGCAGAGTCTAGGATCAGCCGACCAGCAGTGCTGTAAACTCCTGCTGCTCATTTGATACCAACATGTCTCCCCAGTGATGGAGTTAAAGCGACAGCAGTGGTGTTGGCTCTCATCTCCCATCTGGGACCCGCGTTTCACTATAGACAGAGTCAATAGACTCACCAAGTGAAAGCCCAGGCTGAAGGTGGGCTTAATGAGCAATGTAAACAGAGGCGGGGAGTGATCCAGACTGACTTTTGAAATGTCTTGATCCAGCCAAAGTGCATGCAAGAGTAGAAAGGAGTGAAAACACACAGTGATAAAAGCAAACTGTTAATATTCATTTGGAGAAAGCCTTTGGGCAGGAAAGTTCAGTATGGAGACTGAGTTAACTGGTATAATTGTACTGGCAAAGATGATAGAGGTTGCTCACGTTACAAAGCCATTCACTGGTCTGAGGCCCTGTTGAAATTGCTGTGGGGAGGAAGGAGAGGTGGACAGCTAAGTAGCAGAAACAGAATACTTAAAACGCATGTGAGGGGGATGCGTATTAATCAGGCTGTTTTCACTGAAGGCAACGGAGTAGTTCATTCTATAACTATCAGACCAGCTGGTGACACTGGCAAACACCAATCCAGCGTTAACAGAGGTAATGAGATGAATTACTTTTGGACTCAAAGTACCTGAAAAAATAAAAGCTGTAAATATTCTGACTGTTAGTGTCTTGCTTCCTAATATGAATTCTAACTTTTAAAGTGAGTTTAGTATTTATTGTTCAGCAGGTTAAGATAAGGGCCTATATGGGATGTTTTGTGAGAATTCAATTAGCCTGTGTTGTGAGTTAACTCCATTTGCATTGTAATGAAATATTCTTTCAATGAAGTGTTGAAGGAAAACACACTGATTAGTTTTTGAACAACACCTGACATTCATAGGGCCCAATGGTGGCATTGGCTAAACGCCTGCATGACTGATGCTCCCTTTTAGAGCTGGCCAACATTTTCCTTCTATGAGTTTATGGGGGTGGGGAGCTCCACATAAAACACCCACTCCAACAACAGCCTCTTAAAATGATGTAAAGACAATCTAATGAAGCTTGCTGGTCACCTGTGTTTTTCCTTTATTTGGTTCCCTTTTCCTGCCTTCTTTTTCTTACATATATCAGATGTTGTTTCTTTTCACCCTTACAGACGTAGGTTACTTTTCTCAATCTATCACTTCTTGTTCTGTAGCAAGAAGATGACTGCTACCTTCTAGTGTCCTGCTATGATCCTGCACACACTACTCACCTGTACTGTAGAATTCACCATAGCAGCAGAACAGCTGCCAATAAGCTGCTCTCTCTTTTTTCCATTCAAGTGGCCTCCAGATTGCTGACCAGTGAGAGAAAATAAGTTACATCCGAAAATCAGCTGGCACAGGTTACTTCCCTGCTGGTGTTCCTGAGAGCAGCACAATTGTATTTAGCCCTTTCTCGAGGGTAGATGGGCAGGTGCCAACCTATTCCACAATATTCCTGTTTCAAGCAAAGCAGAATAAATAAAGCCAAAATATTCTTTCAACCATCATCACTTACCTGAATAAAAAAAATGTTATCTTTTGATCAAGTTTTGCTCAAATTCAATCCCACAACATTTCTAACAGGCCTGTCTAATATTCTCTTTTTTTCGCCTTCCATGTGTTTGTTCAAAAGCTTTTCGGTCATGAAAGGTCTCACAAACTCAGTTGCATTTATTCTGAGGAAATAAGGCCTGCCAGAATTGCCTGCCCTGTAATTTTTTTTACTATCTTCCCTCTATTTGTAAATGCTTCTCTCTCACACTCAGCAAATATGTGTGAACAGGGTAACTAATGAAGAAACTGCAATAGCCACATCAAATCACCTAAAAGTTTTGTAGACCTTTTGGAACAGACATCTTTTATACATGTGAAAATCATGTTACCTCACCATGATTTACTGCTCCATAGATGGTACCCTAGTGAAGAAGAAAGGCACTAAAAGGCACAATGAGAAGACAGTCATCCACTGAAACCTGGGACAGGCCTGCAGCCACCAGATGACTCTACATAACTAAAGATGCAGCTATCTTGAAGGTCTCCCCAGATGGTTTTCCAATTACTTCAGAGGTCTCCTGATCACAGGTCATGCATATAACAATTACAAGGAAAAAAAGCAATTTGCTATAATGAGGTATTATTTCTTAGGTACACTGTGAGCCAATTTAAGTGAAAGCTTATCAGCTCTTGGTTGAGCTCGAGTGCTCTCACAAGGCACTATCCGCAGCCTGACGAATTTGCAGATGGGAGGTAACCAGACACCCTTAAACCTTGAACTCATCCCGAAACAATGTAACAATTATCCGTACCAGTTGTCCCTGGCTGGAAGAAAGGAGATGATTCCTTCATTCATTAGGCAGACAATATAAGAAAAAATAAGAATAATATTTTTTTCTATGGAGTAGGGCATTGTTGTTTTTATTGTTTTCGTAATACACTGATGTTATTATGATACTTCTAACTGGTTACTATTTCGAACTACACTGAGAATGCCATAAGCGCCCCTCCAGTACGAGAAGAATGGCTGTAGTTTGGCTGAATTAAACACTAAGCCTATGCGGAAGAGTTAGTCCTTGCTGCAGTACTTTGTCTCGGAGCAAAAGCTGTGAGAAATGCTCCTAGAAGCACATCTGCTGCCAGGAACACAGGCATGAACATCTGTGGGTGAGTTATTGCAGTAAGTGTGCTGCAGCTCAGCCAGCTGCCAAACAAGCTACCCACAAGTTGTTTGACTTTGGATG
The DNA here is from genome assembly GCF_036417845.1 of Apteryx mantelli. Lineage (NCBI taxonomy): Eukaryota > Metazoa > Chordata > Aves > Apterygiformes > Apterygidae > Apteryx > Apteryx mantelli. The sequence goes on from NC_089978.1 coordinate 37,021,200, forward strand.
GTGTCGTTAGAATATCGGTTGAGAAAAGAGAGATGATAGCACAATGAAGAAGATTGCTTTCTTTTTATTGTTCTCAATCTCTTTTATTATTGTTCATATTTTATCTTATCTCTTGCTGTGTGCATTGTCTACTATATAACAGCAATAATACTTAATAATAACGAAATAATACTTGGTGCATTCTCTGAAACTGAAATTCACTCAGTCCGTAACAACACTTAAGTCAGTATATTTTGCATGAGACTTTGGGGATAAATAAGCAGATATAAGACACAGTGTATCCATTCATGTCTGTAGTCTCCAGGTAGGGTCTAGGGCAGCTGCACTGTTCTAGAAAAACAGGTGAAAGCTCTCTTGATCCTCTATTTTGGTGATCCTGACCATAAAATCCCAGATCTTCTAGATCTCTTCTGGAGTCAGTACTTCTTCCTAAAAAATGCTGCTAAAAGTGGAATGGGGGGGAGTTTGCACTAAGATGAAATTCATCTTGTTTAACTAATTACTAAATAACTGATACCGTCATTTCTAAGTACTGCAAAATTGGCATTTTTCTCAATGTTTCCTCCATAAAAGTTTTATTTATTTGATTATCTATAATTTAAAGCCTTAACCCTGCAAGCTGTTCTACACATATCCAAATGTAGCTGTGGTAAAGGACAGGGAATTTTACAACTACTTAAGGCTTCTCTCCTTTACTTGAATTTTCTCAAAATAATAAGCAGAAAATTCTCATTGTCCTGACAAGTTCATTCAGGCATGAGTTTCTGGTTGTAATTTGCCATTATTAATTGGAGCATTCTGTTCTCACACAGGAAAGGGCTGTAACAGACTTAAGTACTTTCTGCATCATGAAACAAGTCAGGTGAAAAAACATATGTCTAACCTATATTCTGTTTATTTAGCAAGCTGGTGATTCAGTCTATGCTAATGAAGACTACAAAGGACTGGGAATAATGGATAAAATGTGTATTCATCTGTCCTGATGAAAGCCTGATATGTTATTTTTATTCAGTATTTATAAAATCACTGAGACTACAGCTAGAAAATGAAAGAAAAATCAGAACCTGGAATAATTTTGATTTTAAAAAGAATATGATATTATAGAGCTTTTTAAACCATGCTTAGAAGATGACACATTTCACAGAAGGGATTTTAATGCATTCTGTAGAGTTAAATTTTTACTGAAAGTCAAGCTAATGAAAGTGGATGTAGAATCCTAACAGGTAATATTATTATGTTGCTGTTTTAAACCCCACTGTAGAAGGTTTTGGGAGGGTGAATTTTTGGGAGGTCTGTTAAATGTTTCTTTTATATGGTGGCTTGGGAGTAGAGTTGCTGCAAGATTATGTAGAAACTCCCTAGTCTGGGCTACACTGGTGCAGGACTAGCCAGAAAAGACTTTTTAGCTGTCTGAGTGCCGTTCACCTCTTGTGTATCACAGGCACTCATGAAGACAAGGAAATACGGAACAGCATTACAAAAAGCTTCCTAATGAATTGACTTTCACTATATCTTAACTGGAAGATTTGTGTGACTTGTCATGAGCTATTAGGTAACTAGTGGCACAGCAGATATTTAAGCGCTTCTTCAGAATCATTAGTATTATTTTCAAAAGGCAGTTGCGATGTACCTGCATTATTATATACTGCAGTTCTTGATGCACACACATTCAGCCTGAGAACACCTCTTGTAAGGACTCATTCTGTGTCCTAAGTGCATTTAGAAACCTTCATGAGGCATGCTTGCAATTACACATTCACATAAACACAGCAGTAGGGTCTGAGGTCTACGGGTTCTGAAGATAGAAAGGACATTTTGGTTAAATGCTTGCTTCTAACAGCCGAAGAGGAAATGATGCAATACAGCACTACACCTAACTGATGTGTATCCATAATCTTGACACCAGATCAGAGTTGAAAATTTTTGAAAAACACAGGCCACTACGGGCATTTAGAGATGCTGAGTACCTACATTACTAATTTTAGGCTGGAGGATTTTGAGCTGAGAATATGACTGTGTTTGAGGGAATATGGAGAAACAGTAGTTTTTCTGCAGACATTTCATAGTTAGTGCTCCACAATTAAAACCCAGTGCAAGGAGCTTGCGAAACTTCGTGACATTCAAACTATATTCCCTATGATCTTGTTCCTTTTGATATAAAGTAGCATTTACATCTAGGGGATGATTGATACTGCAAAACTGCTTAGGATGCCTGCTCACGGAACAAGATTACATTGTGGTAGATCTACTGACGTGACTTACTTCTGTGAAGCATTCAAAGATTCAAGGATGGAAAGCAATGTGAAAGAGATATACATTATCTTCATTAGTTTACAGTCTGAACATGATTGTAAAAGACTTTCATCTGCTTACTAGGAGTTCAAGCCACTTTCAATTGCCAGGGCAATAGCTTTCTACCAGATTTGGATGGACACTTCTGTCTCTTTAAAATCTATTTCAGGACTGAAAAAAAAGATAACTTAGTTAAAAATGAATGAATACAGAGGACAGTATAAAGGTGAAATGGATAAGTAAGTTAATATAAAGTGACAGTGTGACTTAGGCATAAAATATATTTTTTTCAAACAGCATTTTTTATCAAAATCTAGTGCTACCAAGTGTACTCAGCTCATTTCAAGTGAAAGAATATTAGGTCATTGAAAATTCAAACAGGAAAATTGAAGCACTTTTGGAAAATTCTGCACTTAAAAGTACCTATATAGCTTGTAAGGGCAGAATTCAAGGGGGACTTTCCATTATGCTACAGCAAAACTTCCCCAGAAGTCAAGAAAGGAAATAAATGTGTGCAAGTCCAAGAATGTGTATAGTGGAGGTGAGGAGTTTTTTTAACTTTGCAGTAGAATAAAGGCGACATGTTAGCTAGGAGTACTTTCTGGAGGAGGTTTCATTCAGAATGAAAATAACATCATATTTTATTTTTCTTAAGGCTTTTTCTCTGTCTCCCAGTGGTGTGGTAGCCTTCACACAAGGCTCTGCCTCGCCTCCTTGCAGCTCCACCTGGGTGCTCCAGCTACCCACCTTTGGCCTTGAGGTTGCAATAGTGCTGTGACAGGTTCAGGAGGCTAGAGTATGGCTAGGAGGCAACAGTGAGGGCCACAGTAAGTGAAGAAGAGGAGAAAGGTTACTTCAGAAATGATTGGAAGCTGCTACCCTGAATTTTCTCTTCTCTGAGAGCTATTCTGATATATCCATGTGGTGTAATGAGCCTTCTGCTTCAGTCTCTCCAGGTTCATCCATTTTGAGGAGGAAGAAGATATCAGCCAAAACCAACTAAAATGCCTTCTAGGATTTCTTCTCAGGGAAATATCCAAGATTCATTATTTTTTAAGGAATGTCATAAAATCTTGACTGAAATGTTATAAATCTCACAAGTTCTTTTGGATGCTGGCTCTAGAGAAGTAAGAGGTCATCATGCCATGCAGCTGCATGATAATCAAGATTTTATACCTGATTCCTGAAAAAATACTTAGTTTTAATTTTGCTTCATCTACAGTACCGAATTTGAATATTGAGATGTCTGAAGTTGAAGGGTTAATGGAATTATTTCTGCCAGGGAAGATTAAGTTGCAGACATTTTGAAGAAAGGGAGACATTTATCAATATTTAAAATCAGTGAGAAATGTAAGAGAAATCTATTACTAAGTGTGCTTAGAAAGAACAGAGGTTACTTAATTCTAATTAATAACTTGAATTAAAACCAAAAGTATCCTGAGGACAAAAGCTATGCCATATAGATTCCTCTTGGATTGGACACTGCAAATCTGAGCATTAATCATGTCAGTCTGTCATATGCAACTCTGTCCGTGATCACAGCAAAAGGCATTATAAATCACACAAAAATCAATAAAAAATAGCTCTAAAAATATGCTGTGAAGTTGGATTAAAGTTTTCAGAAAATGCTGGGAATAAAGTAAAATTCCAAAATAAGGAACTGAGTATGTAGAAAAAAAGACTTTCTTCAAGTGGTATTGTTCTAGCTCAAATGACTCTCTGTACCTGCCTTGTAGAAAACTTTCCTGACAACCGTAATTACATAAGCACATAAAATATTTCCTAAATTCAGCCAAAGCTTCCTCGAGGTACAAGATTACACTTATTTTGCCTAGTAATGGAAGCACAATGCAATACTAAATGAGTTCTGTTATACACAGTCCCTTTGGAATACAAGGTGAAAAGTAATTTTATAATATTTCATTTTATATGGCAGCTTTAGCCCTAAATCCATATTTAAGTAGCTAAAACAGAGCCTAGTTTGGGGAAATTGAATAAGAAATTGTTTAAGCAGATGCTTGTCAAATTGACTTTAATGGGACTTCAGTACAAGATGCTGTTTTGAATAGGTAACCTTAAGCTGTTGGTTTAAAGCCTAAAAAAGCAGGAACTCATAATTTGCTGAAGCCAGTGTTTAGCAGTTCTGAATACTGGTTTGCTGACTATATCTGGATACTGGAGCTCATGAAGCCAATTCTGGATAGTCTCATGCTCGTGGGTGTGTGTGCATGTATTTTGGAGGAAAAATACAAAGGAAAAGAAAACTGAAAGAACTAAATGGACAAATAAATTGCCCACATTAGCATTTAAATTTCACCAGCAAAACTTAGGAGTTCACAACTTATTTAGATGAATATTGTTTTAGGGAATTGTCAGAGCACACAGAGATGAGTGAGGTGGGGAAGAGGTGGATTTACACCTCTGTTGAATCCATTTGGTTGGTGACATTTTTTCTGCAACCTGGGTTGATAGCACAAGAACCTGTTTGAGGAAAAAAATATGAAAGGAGGCCTTGTTCTCAGCCCTTTTCCAGCTCTTAGACAGTGTGAAGAGGCCTTGGAGTTGGTGTAAATAACAGAGAAAATCTGGGCTTGTTAATTACGGCTGAGCATATTACTTGCTCTCATGAGTAATTCCACTGGAGTCAGGGTATAAATCACTGTGCTTCGTTGTAAATGTTTGCAAGACTGAGAAGTCTTCTAAGTCTTCTGGGATATTTTGCTGCGTGTGTGTCAATTACACTTTTACAACTCATCTCTCTTGTGCACATCTTCCCAGCAGCGGTTCCCTTTCCTACTAAGATATGCTGGCCCAGCAGGCCATGGGATGTGCCTGTTAAGCAGATGCTAGTGGATTATGCTCAGAAAGATTTTTTTTTTGTTAATTTAACTGTTTTCTGGAGGCAGTGAGGGATTGCTACTCTTTTCCCCAAGCTCAACAAAATCTCAGTTCTCCAAATCTGTCATAAGAAGTTTAAGAGATGTGGCTGACCTTGCTATGTTAGCATATATCAAAATCTCTTCGAAGTGAATGCATTTAAAATGATACCATGCTAGTTCATTGCAGTTATCAGCCTGCATTGCAAAGGCAAAGCCAAAAGCTCAGGAGAAGGGTGCAGTGACAACCTGACACTGTCTGTTTTGTTCCTGGTTGCACGCAATGGTAAAAATCCTTTTTCTTTACTCATACTGTTAAAAAAAAAAAAAAAGGAAGAAAGAAATGGAACAAAAAAACCCTCCCCCAAACCCGTAGTGGGTTGTTTGAGCCCATAAATAAAAGCTTCAGTTTAAAGGAAAGAATGTTACAAAAAAAACCCAACAACAACAACAACAACAACAAAAACCAACCTATGTCTCAGTCTATAAATCTAACATGTTTTTTCTTTGCTTTCAGTAGGTATTTCTTATTTTACAAGCAGAGAAAATACATGTCAGTATATGCACAGGTTGTTATCACTGTGCCTCACCAATGATATCTTATAGCTGACCTGGACCTCACGGAAGAGTAAAATTGATCTATGCATCAGGTGATTTTGCACTGAATAAATACACGCTCTTATGATGCTGACTTCATTTGTACCTCCCATCTCCCTTATAAGTCTATAGCCAGCATATGTGAATTGTGCTATTAGAGAGGGATGTATCCTTACCTATTGGCAGATGTTACTTTGTGATCAGCTAAGTTCACTCCTGTTTCAGATACCTTCAGAATAAGCTCTTCAGACCAAAAATAAACTGTTGCTCCCTCTCTAGAGAAAAAGCTAAAATTCACACAGCTACATCTGGCAGTCAACAATCTCATCAGACCACTGGAAAAAATCTATTCATTATTAGAAAAATTGTCTATTGTTGATAAAGTAAGCAATGGATTCCTGTTCTCATCTCGACTGGGAATGAAGCTGGCTTGCCTGTTTGAACAGAGGTGACAAAAAACATTTCTTGAATGAATTCACAGAACATCTGCTTGCACAATCAATCCAGAATATCTTTACGCATAATACTAACTTGCTCTGAATTGAATTCTTTTTCTGTATGCTATGCCAGCGAAACTTCACCACCTCACAGTCTATCACTGAACATAATGTGAACTTATGCCATAGTTTTGTCTCCCTAAATGTCTCCATAGAGGACAGATTTTTTCTTACTTACTTTTAACCAGTTCCATTTTTCAACTCAGAAAGAGAGCTTCCTCTCTATTTGAGAGGAAGAGTCAGAGTTTCCATTTTTATTGAATGGATTTGTTTATGGTTTCACCATAAAAATTTTCACACTGTGTGTGTGTGGGGGGGAAATAAATTTATTTTCTTTTTTTTTCTTTTCCTCCTTTCTGTTTCCAAAAGAATTGTTTTCATTTTCACTTTATCAAAGATCCTACAAGTGATCCCAAAACTTACAAACTGGAAGAATATGAATTCAAAATGGTCAAAAGTTTTTCTGACCAGTCGAACATTTCATTGCCATAGATTGTGATCTCCTGTGTCCTACTAAATATATTAAAACCTTCAGGATAGCTAATTTCACAGCACAGTTTGACAAGTGATCCACAGTATTTGTGAATCAGTTATAAGCTAGAAGTTAAAAAAAAATCCAAACACATTGGGCCAGACCTTCATGTGGTATCAACTAGCAAGGCTCTCTTGATGTTTGGAAGGTACAAATTAAACAGACGGTATTATCCAATGCTTTTTTTTGTAAAACAGAAACAGCTGGGGTCCCTAAGAGACAGCAGACCCTTTGCACAAGCTACAGTACAAATACATAATGAGAGGTGGGCTGTGCTTCAAGATTTTTGCTACTTAGCCTAGCAAAGCAAGACCAAGTTGGACAGCAACAGGTACAGACAGGTGAAAGTGTGCATCCAAAATCATTCAGAAGATCAAGGCCTGAAACATGAATAAAATCTAAATTTCCTGAGTTTCTGACTAATACTGTCTCTGCTCTCTGATGCTGCCTGTAAAGTAATGAAATGTGTGTAGGCTGCACCCTTGTCTTTTCTTTCCTATACCTCACTGTGTGACATGCAGGTTAAATATTCTCAGTAGAGTTATCAGTTGTGCATGGCCTAATATTTAGGAATGCCTGTGCATTCATACAGACAGCGGAGTGCTTGATTTGCAGCACAATATCTGAACACATAAATAGATAGTGAGACATAGGGTACTGTCAGCGCCTGCAAATATACCAGAGATGCACGCAGTCTAGGTGACTGCATGAGTGACACAGATGCACTGTTGTGCAGGTGCAGTTTTGCAAAGCCAGGTGAGGGAAAAAGTCACAACACATGAATCATTTTAGCTCATGAGTATAACTCTCTGTTGTCAATTCCAGTTCTGTTTGTCATCAGACAAAGATGCTCAAGACAGCAAACCATTAGAGCTCTGCATTCTTCTATCCCCAAGGGGGCCTTTTTAGAGAGGAAAATTGATTTTTGCCACCAGACAGTGAGTCATGCATACAAACTAGGAGAGTACTTATGAATCCCTATATTCATTTCCCCATGGTGCTTGGTAAGGTGAGTTGTTTGCCTGATTTGTTTAGGAATAGAGTTGGGAAAGAAACAAAACAAAGCAAAACACAAAACCCTAATGTTTTTAACCCCTGCCTCAAGAATACAATATATCTATCAGCATTCAAATGAATGTTTTCATTCCCTACGGAGGGTTTAAATTTCTGGTTTATACAGAATTTATATGATCCAACAGTTTGCCACACGCTGTGTATTTGAACTTTTTAAACAAATCTTTACATGGCTATTTTCAGGAAGGGCAGAAAAATGGAGCAAAATCCAAGCAAGAGGGATTGATTTGGTTGCCTACACACAGGCATCTGGCACCATTTGAAATGTCCTAATGTGCCCAAGGTCTGCACTGGACCTGTGTAAGACCTGTGTCCTTCTAGAGGGGCAATTGGAGGCCAGATGGGGCACTCTGGTTCCTACAGCACCATGTAGATAAGGGGAGAATTGGGCCTAATTACCTCCAGCAAAGAGCATCAAACAAATTGAAAGCAGACTAATTAAAACAAGCATATCTCTATTCAAAGAATAAAACTGTGTCTCAGTCTTCAAAATGAGGAATTCTTGATTTCAGTATATTGTAACTTTTTAAAAATAAAGTTTTCTTGCTGTAAGGGGCTTTGATTTTGTTTGTATTTCATTGTTTAGGATTATTTTTCAACCACAATAAAAAAAGATGATGTTTTAAAAATACTGAATATCAGAGATAATTAAACATAACTGAAGTAGCTTTAGTTTTCAGTGGTTCAAAAATGGAGTGGACTAAAGATATTGTTTATATCTGCTAAAAATCCTTGAGTTATTGAAATATGATCTATACAGAGCTATGCCATTCTGCCTTTTTGGATGAGGCCCTGGTCTGTGCTATCCCCCATACCATTCTTGGACACAGTCTGGGAACATAAAAGTTGGTGTAGGCCAAAATTAAGCAAGAAAACCTGCAGAAAACTAAGCAGTACGAAACACTGTGGCAGTGTCAGACCCCATGCTATGGAGCTCTGTAACTAAATTTACAAGCATAAACCAGATTTTGATATACAGTATCCATGGGGTTTTGGATCATAAAGAAGGAACTTGTTTTGATTTGCAAAGTGCTAAATGATCTGGGTCCTGCTACTCCTTCCTTTTGCTATCCTGACTTGGCTATGAGTAGTGCTGGCACACAGTCCTTAATTCCCTTGCTCTAAATGAGTGGGTAGGCAGTATTTTCAGGACAAAAGCTTCCTCCTTGGCTTAAGGGAAATGCATCACCTGGATTGACAGATCGACAGCACACACTGAAAGTTGCTCCTATTTATAGCAGATGGAGCACAAGTAGGCTTGTGGGAGAAAGCAGGTGGAAGTCAGAGAGAATGAAGCTTAGTTTCTGCAGCCTGTTACTGGTTTTGTTTCAGTAGTTTATGCCACAAACTCTGCATGCCTTTCCTGTCTTCCACTGTTCTCATTTTTTCCCCATCAATAGTCACTGAATGCAGATGATGTCATTAAATATAACTGATGTATTTTAATTAGTTTCATATTCCCTTCTATGCTAGGTCTCATCATAGTTTAAGCTGAGATCTTTAGACCAAATTCATACCTGCTGCAACTTCAGTTTGTGCTTGTATGCCAATATACCTATCAGGTCAGCTTGTAGAATTACTCATCTCAGACATAAAGTCTTACCCTTAGGATAATCACCTATCTGTTCCACTTTTGTCTTTAATTTTACATAAACTCCGAATCACAATACAGAGAGCCAAAGAAGACTCCTCTTTATTGGAAATATGTAGCTTACTTTCTGTTGCAGTATATAAAGGTATTGGCATTAGCTTTATTCTCTACCAAAACAAAGATATACAAATGAGAAAATGTCAATGATTTTCATGCAGTTAAATCTGCAATGACTGAAGTACTTAAGATAACTACTCTGTGGTCCTGAGGGGGAAAAAAAAATCCTTAAAAATCACAAAAAAGCCTTCTGTAAAGCAATCAATGTCCATATTTGCCATCCACTTCTGTTATCCCTCCCTAGTATTTAATTTATCTTAAATACCAAATTTTAGGCGAATCCCAGAGAATAATGCATCAATAAAAAAATAGAAGGTTAGTTTTTGTTTTTGCTTTTGTTTTTTCCAGATGATACTTCATTCCCCTTTAATATATGTTATGGTTCAAAGGTAGGAACAAGACAGGATGGACAGGAAGGTATCTCAGTTCTACCTAGGTAGGTTCCCAGAAAGGTCCAGATTTCATCCCAGTGTCATATTTAGTCTTTATTCAAAGACTCTTCAATAAAAAAAAATGCATAAATTTTACCTAAATCACCCTAGTAACTCATCTGAAAGATATCACTTCTTCTACCCAAGGCCAGTGGGCATCTCTATCCACCACCTTGCCTCCAAATCCCATCCAGACTAAGTCCTCTAACTCACTTCATATTTTCCCCTCATCCTGCTGCCCAAAAGCCCTATACCCTTCTTAGTTAGTATCCTAGCAGGGTGTGCTTGTGTCTACGAATCTCATGCTGCCTGTTTTCCTTGACTTCAAAGTGTATTTCCACATTACTCTGAGAAGCCAAAACCATCCAACAGGTAGGTCTCCCTGGAGAAGCAAAGTCTTGGTTTCTATCAAGGATTAAAAAGCCCTGGGTATGTGGATAATACTTCAGATGGGTGTCTGATTGTACAGCTGGTAAAAAAAAATGTGTACAAGATGTACTTAATCACACTATATTCTAAGAGCTATTTTGAAAACATTTAGAATGGAATTCCACTTCAGATTGTAAACCCTTAAATGTGGCTGTCTGCATGTGAGCTAGGGACATCATTTGGTTGCTGAAACATAGACCCTTATGGCCTGTTGAAATGCCATGGTTTATCTTAGATATCCAGGCAGTGTCTGCTGAAATGCCATTTTGGATTCTAGGTTGGTGGCTCAATGTTTGGTAGGATATCATCTGGCATCTCAAATGGCAATAGATAGTGTGGTGGCTGAAACCTGCCTTTAGTCAATGCACTCATTGGAGTCCACAGAACAGTTTAGCTTACCTGACAATAACCGCCTGAGTTTGGTCAGAGGAATAGCTCTCTGCACTCCACACCTCTATTGACTAAATCTTCTTTTTTTATTAGGTGCTTGGAATCCATGGCTCACACTAGACACCCATAATTAGATGTCAACAGTCTGTAGTGAATCCTGTCTTTAGGTGTCTACAATGTGAAGTTGACTCCCAACCTTGATGTGTAAGGCCAGTGGAGTAAGCACTGAAGTCAGTAAGAAAAAATTGGATTTGAAAATATGAGCGAGTATTTTTGTTTTCAGACCTAAAATAATGACTTATTACATTTCACCACAAAACTTTGCTATGTAAAACCTGAGTATGACTATCACAACTCCCAGGTTATGTCTTCAACAAATACATTATCTTATTCCTGTTCATATATCCACAAATTTTGAAGTCATGACTACAAGAAGAAAAGATCTGATATAAAGGTAACTTTAAAGTACGGCTGAAATGCACATCTTAACTAAAAAATATGCATATCATGATCAGTGATAAAAATATGAAATTTGAATTTGAATCTGAATACTTCCAAGAATAAAGGTGAAGACAAAGACTATTGTTTCTATAATTTGTTGAATGAAGCAGGTGTGCCTGACAGTGATTTCCTGCTACAAGAATTGAAAAGGTATAGAGAGGACACCAAATGGCAAATTTTGGCCCACCTGTAGCTGAATCCTGTTGTAGCTGTCTACACTGTGAAGTTGACTCCCAACCTGCTTTTACTCCCAGCTGAAGTAGCTGTTGCAATGTGTTGGACACTTGTAGAAAGTGTGAACTGACTTGAGAAGAGTTACTCAGCTGGTGTAAAATGTCATAGCTCTCTTGTCTTGAGCTATAATGATTCATAACTATTGAGGATCTGGTCTTGGATGAATAGGTAAATCCACTTGGTTGGTCACCAGATGGCATGCGCAATGCTCTCAGTGTGACATAGGAATCACATTTCAAATGCCCTGCTATTTTTTTCATTTGCTTTAATGAGAAACGTACTGCACAGAAAGCTTGCTACAGAACAAAGAAGTAGAAAGTGGGAGTTTCATATAAAAAATCACAGAGTTCCTTGCAAATGTGAGACTCCATTTTGCACTCAGTCAGTGACTATTTTTCTTAAACTTTCTCTGCATAACCCAGGATCTGAAGCCTTGAAAGAGAAAACTCTTTCTTCTAGGTATTTTATATTTATTTTCTTCCCAAAACTCACAGTGATCTTGAATATTTTGAAATATTAATGGATCTTAAATTGCAACTAAAAGCAAAACAAAAGCAGTGACAAAATCAAAGAAAGCTTTGTAACATGGAGAAAGCAGTCAGAGTTTTATATTTATTGGCATAATATTGGCCCTTCCCAAACATGAGATTATTTAAAAGGAAGACTGATTGATAGAAAACATTAAATTGAGAAGGACAGAAAGGAAAATAAATCTATATAAATCTATCAATGAGTTGTTTAAAAATATAGGGGAGTAAATGAGATAGAGAAGATATAGTGAGAGGAAACTGGAACAAAGAGGATGTTGAAAGAAAAAACTGTTGGTGAGACATAGAAAGGAGTCAGAGAATGAAAGAGACACAGAAGTCAAGAAATTAGAAAATAATTAATGAAGAGGAAAAATAAGGAGGCTGCATGCTTCATTCTTACTAGAAGGGAGCAGAGTTGATGCCATTTGAATAAAACAGAAACCTAATCAAATCTTCACCCCAATTTTTGCCATGCCTTTCAGGACGTAGTAGGATGTAGCTTTTATATTTTCAGGAGAATGCTGTTATGCATTGCACACTTTTTTTATTTGGATTGGAATAAGAACCAAAGTAGTAACAATACTCCAAGGAAAGTGTTTTTTTTGTTGTTTTTTTTTGTTTGTTTGTTTTTTCCCCCTCCTCGTATTTCTGATAGAGGTAGGAAGTACTAGAACTATAAAAAGGAAAATAGTTATGGGATTGGAAGTAGATAATGGAAGACTACATTGTTTCCCCAAAATATAATACTTTTGATGAAATCTGTTTTTTCTCAGTTGCATTTCTAGTAGGTAATTATCTGTACTGAAGCCTTTAGTGGCACACAGAACAAGAACCACGTTAAGAGTTTGCCCCCACAAGAGCACATCCCAGAAAGAGTTTTAGGCACAGTCTTGAGATTGCTGGAGGAGCTTGCTTTGCTGATGCATGTCCTGTACTAATTCTAAATTGTTACCATATTGTATTTCAATCTGTAGGCAGTCCGAAGCAATCCAGTTTCTAGGATGGCTCACTGAAACTTCCCCTCTAGGACATCTTGCGTTTGCTTCTTTTTTCCTCTCAGAAAAAACACTCTTGTACTTTTAATTTCAACTAAATACCTGCCTTCTGGTTATGGTGATAATATGACTTCACGTCAGCTTTTGGATGATGTATTACAAAAGCCCCACTTTTCATTGAATCATCCCAGAGAATGTGTCTTTTTTTTTCCAAGGAACAATGATTCTGAGGATGTAGGTTCTCCTGTAAACTCCAACCGGACAAATTCTGCAAATTATTCCCATTCAAATCAGTGACCAATTAAACTGGATTTATTCAGATATAAATAGGAAGAGGAATAACTACTGATTTTTACTGGTTACTTCAGGTTGAGGCTGGTATAAATGAGAGAAGTTGGCATAATACTTTTCTTGTTTGCTTTTTTTTTTTTTTTTTTTTTACATAGAAACTTGCTTAAATTAATGTACAAGATCAGAAACTACTTTAGGGAAACAAACTTAAAATAATTCCGAGTGATTTTCTCATATAGCTAGGGAACATATGTTATTTAAACTTTAGGAAAAAAGGCATCCCTTTAAAACTGTTGGTTAATGGTGTACTTAATTCTAATATTTTGCATGGTTATGATAGCTTTTTTGCAGCATTATTTAATCTAGAGAACTGCATCACCTGCTTGAATAGAGACAGATTACTGTGTTTCAACAACCAGTAAGGAAGCTAGATTTCAGGTCTTAAGAATATAGGGTGCTGCAGATAAATAAAGTTTCCAAAACACACTGCTACCGTTATAAAAACCTCCAGTATGGCAATATTCCTAAATGGTACAAGTTCTAACAATTGAACTGAGTATGCAGCATTAGTCTGATAATACTTCTATTTTTACACTAAATAAATTTACAGAAGACAGGAAAAAATGAATCAGAACTAAGGGGCTGGTTTGATCCATTGAGAAGAATGGCTATAGAAAATGTCAGTAACAATATTCTACAAGTGAATAAAATAAGTCAGCAGAATGCAGTATTTTACACTTTCAAAGCCTAACATACACCCGGTCTGTATAATGAATATTCTAGGCTATATTTGGCCAGTGCACCTAAATTCTGACATCTGCATAAATGCTTGTAATTCATTTGGATATTAAAGAAGTATTATCTAACACATATCCTGAGTGCTCAAGATCTTATATTACTTCATCTAGCAAGAGAGAGTAAGCAGAAAGGGGGCGGAACCAAAATACATGTTTCATGGCAGTGGAAACTATATTTCAGTCAATTTTTGCAAAACTGGACACCTACATTTACATATGTAATTCCATTATTATGCCCTTGGCTTAATCCATTTGTCCAGGGTCCCTTATCTGCAAGGTATTGTCAGAATGAGAACCAACCAGTACCACAAAGCTCATTCCTTTCCTGTAAGCTCAGGTTTCCTTGCAGTATGATGTGTAATTCCACCTGGAGAGAAGCCCAAAGGATACCCACAGTGTATATGTAGCCTGAGAGTTTGCTTGCAGGTATTTTGAAGGCAAACTCAAGCTTAATCTAGCTGATACACTACTCAGCTGAAGTTAGTATAATCTATCTCTTAGCATAGCTTCTTAGTTTAAGTCCAAGACTTTGCTGATCTAAACTGACTTGGAGCGCAAATACAATTACCTCAAGCATGCCTCCACATACTGTATTGACATACCCATAATTAGTTAATGGCAAGAACTGGAATATAGTTGACTTAGTGTGCTGCCTGGTCCACTAGACATTGTGACCCATTGTGACAGTTATTATTCCTAACTCAGATGAGGCCTCCTTCGTGCTAGTCACAGAATCTTTGAGGTTGGAAGAGTCCTCTGGAAATAATCTAGTCCAAACCTTCTACTCGGAGCTGGAGCAGGTTTCTCAGGGCCATGGCAAGTCTGGCTTTGAATATATCCAAGGATGGAGACTCCACAGCCTCTCTGGGCAACCTGCTTCAGTGAGCAGCCTCACAGTAAAAGAAAAAGAAAAAGATTTTTCTTTTTACGTTTAAAAGGAATTTCCTCTTCTCAGTTTGTACCCATTGCCTCTTGTTCTTTCAGTGGACACCATTAAGAAGAGCAGCTACATCTTCTTTATCCCCCCCCCTTCCAATATTTATATGTGATATATATTTATTGGTAAGATCCCCCCAAACCTTCTCTTCTCCAGGCTAAACAGTCTCAGTCTCTCCTCATATGACAGATGCTCCAATCCCTTAATCATCTTCATGGACCTTTGTTGGACTTGCTCCAGGATATCCAGGTCACTCTTACACTGTGGAACCCAGAACTGGACCCAGCACTCCAAATATGGTCTCACCAGTGCTGAGTAGAGGGGAAGGATCATCTCCCTTGACTTGCTGGTGATGTTTTTCCTAATGCAGCCCAGAATGCCATTGGCCTTTGCCGTGAGGGCTTGTTGCCGGCTCATGTTCAACTTGTTGTCCACCAGGACTCCCAGGTCCTTCTGTGCAAAGCCGCTTTCTAGCCATTTGCCCCCCAGTCTCTCCTGGTGCATGGGGCCATTACTCCCTAGGTGCTGGACTTTGCATTTATTTTCTTAAACTTTGTCAGATTCTTGTTTGTCCATTTCTCCAGCCTGTCCATGTTCCTCTGGCAGCACAACCATCTTTTATATCAAACACTCCTTTGAGTTTTGTACTGTCTGCAGACTTGCTGAGGGTGCACTCCGTCCCATCCCTCCACACCACTGATGAAAATATTACACAGTATTGGACCCAGTATTGATCTGTGGGGGTCATCCTTTGTGACTGGCTTCTAGCTGCACTTTGTGCCACTGATCTTAACTCTTCTAGCACAGCTGTTCAGTCAGTTTTCAGCCCACTTCACTGTCCGTTTATCTAGTTCCTATTTCATCAGTTTGTCAATAAGGATGTTATGGGAGACACTGTTGAAAGACTTGTATAGTTGTATCATGAGAAAAAACCTTCTCTTCAAATCTGAACTGAAAAGACAGGCAAAAATTAAGAGAAAAGGAACTTACTATCCCCATATCACGGATAGGAAGAGATTAAGTGATTTTCTTAAAGTCTCTGAGGCTGTCTGTGACAGAAGAAGTCATTAAGCCCATGTCCCCTGAACCAGTTCTCACATCACAGATGAACTTTTTCATTTTGTAATCATTTTTCTATTTATTACATACTCTGCCTTGAAGCTATTCTCATTCAGCCAGATTCTGAAACTATGCTTATAACTAGTCACTCATATCTTGCATTTTCCAAAGTCCTCGAAGAGCCTGGGTGTTATTATTACTGCTCTCCGCTCCATCACACACAAAGTGAACTGTATTAGTTGTAAAGTACTGTTGAACTGACAGGCTGGAGTTACTGCTGACTCTGTAGAAAAAAACTTCCCAAAAGGTTAAAACCTACATTTCTATCAAAGAAAATAGCAATGAAAGATTTGAACTGTTGTGTCTTGAACTACAGGTCTCTGAGATACCTTATGGAATCATCTAATCCTCCTAAAACCATCCTATTTCAGCTTTTATATAAGCATCTGCTTGTGAAAGTCTGCATCAGACTTCAGTTCAGGAACTGTAAGGGCTGGTTGTAAGGCTGATAGACTGAGTGTGAGCCCAGGCTAGGAAGATTCAAGATACAAGCAGAAGTCTTATGTCCAGAAAGAATATGTACTTAGATTCTCATACTTTTTGCTGGACCCAAAACACGTATTTCCATATCATTTCTAGCATGCGTAAGTAAAATGATGTAAAAAAAAAAGTAATTAGCCTAGTGAATACTTTTTTTTTTAAAGTAGTAAACATATTGATTGATATTGTCTTCGGGAAAATACTATAATGGTAGTTGTGCCACATAACTTTGAAATCAATTAGACTTGACTGCTTTTCTCGTGTGACACATTTAACGGAGCAGACTGATCTGTTTTGTGCAAGGTAAGTACTTCAATTAAGTTTTGATTTTGTCATGTTAACAGCATTGAAATAAAGGGGCAAGAGATGACAAGTAACACCCTTCTTTAAAGTATCAAAACCTTGTTAAAAGAATAAGACCCATCATTTTACATGTATACAAAAGATTCAGTCAGGATCTAAAACAACTCTACATAAACATCCTCTTTTATTGGTGCAGACATTTATAAAAATGATGAGTACTCCTGGTGTAGCTGAGGAATGAAGGTAAACAGTTGCAAGTCAAGAGGGCATGGAATATATAAAAAGCAAGAGGGTCAAACAAACTATAATTTGATAGTCACAAAATACAATCCTTCCTTCCTATCCTAAAGATCTGTCTGCAGATTAACCAGATTAATAATCAGCATGACCAGATTTGCAGCCATTTAGTGATACGGCTTCCCCAGAAATCACTGGTACACATCTGTCTTGGGGTAGGGGCACAATCCTGGCTGATGCATGAAGAGGAAAAGAAAATAAAAGGTGTTGTGTGGACCCAACTCTGTGCATAAAAAAGAGTTCAGATGAGATAACCGTTAGTATGTACAGGGGTGCACTACTTGCACGAGGCACATTCTGTTAACTGGCAAATGCTCAGCTTCTTTACAGCTAGTAAAGTTTTTTTTTTTTTTTCCCTCTCTGCACATTGAGGAGCTTTTCAAAGCAAGAAAATCGGATGTTCTCCCAACTCAAATGTTGAACAAAAATGACTTGAGTGTGCTAAATAAGCTACATGGAAAAGTATGCTTTTCTTTATATCCTGGGCTTTGAAACATATGCTATAGGCTTTAGATTTCATTTTAAATAAGGAGAAATGGAGCCATTGACAGGCACCCTCTTGAAAAGATGTTTTGGGTGTGTTTTTCTTGCATGAAGCAATTACGGTTCCACCAGCTTTGTAGAGTCTGAATCATTGCATGCATCTCATAGAGAGGGTTTAAATATTGAATCTTACTGTATGAAAAAGCATTGTTTCCCAAGCACAGTATATACCTTTCTCTGCACTTCAGGACAACTCATCATTAGGAACCTATGAAGCAAGAAAAGCAAAATTGACAGATATGATTCATTTTAAAATACAACTAGACACCACATTTTCTCACTGGAAACAGAATGAAACAAGAAATAATTGCGATGTGAGCTCATTCTGCAGAAGAGTAACCAACCCTAACTGAATGTTGGCATTCTATTATTTAAAAAGGTGGGCTTGGCATTTACCACATCTCTTACCTGAATCAGCACATTAAATCGTCTTCCTATGAGTCTAATACCATGCATTTTTGTTTTGAATGACAGACAGACTGTCAAGAACTCTTTCTCCACAAATGTTCATTTCGAACACACCAGCTGTTTAAGTACAGGTCTGATCTCCGAGAACTTTCTTCTTGCATATATATTTTGGCTTTGGTTACGTGCAGGTCTTAAACTTGCCTAAATGTCATTCAGGCCAGTGTAGAAACGATAAAAGAGACAGCAACTTCACAAGGACTGAGTGACTAGGGCATGAAAATGCAAGTGTAACAAGGGCAACAAGCCTGGCTGTTCAGAGAGCAAAAAAACAATGTGATCATGTGGATATTCGTGATTCCTAAGCACGTCTTTGTCAAAAGTCCTGCCGGAGGTACACCATTATGTGGAATGGTGATATCAGTTGAACCAGTAAGAGTGAACAAATGGTCTTGGAATATTCGCTTCAGACATGTAGGATATACATTCAAGTCTCTATTCCACATCCCTAATTTGCTGGAGTGCAATATTTTACTGCCTCCTCCAAAAATTGCAAGTCTTGTAGAAAAGTGGAAATATTCTGAAAATCATAAAAACTTCCTAGATAATGAGTCTTTTCTGAGTCCCTTATTTTGCCAAATATCTTCTCGGCATTATACAGTAATGTATGTTTTTTTCTCTCTTGGATAATTAAAGGGTGGCTTATACTTTTTCCATATTTTTAACAGAAGCATTTGTGAACAGCAGTCTTATTCAGTTTTAGGTACTGGAGATGCAATTTCAGTGAAGGCCAGTGAAAAGGAGTCTGAAGGAAATGGTGACTTTTTAACCTGAAGTCTTGTTTGTTTTCTTTTCTTGTCTGCTACTAATAAATCTGATTACATTTATTATGAGTAGGATAGGAAAGAAGTTGTAGATGTCGCTGATCCTGCCTGAAGGCAGAGGAATACAGTACATCACTTCTGTGTCCATTCCAGGCCTATTTTCTGTAATAATGACATGTAATATACTGTACAGCATAACTACAACTTATTTCCTTTTTCCATTCATATGTTCATTGCTGTTCATGACTGCAGTAAAAAAAAAGAAAAATCACATAGAAAAAGAAAAGTGGCAATCCTGGTAATAAAATCAAGGTGACACAGACAAGAATATGGCTTGAGCTATACAGTCTCTATGAAAAGCTACAGAACCAGATTTGAATTGCCCTGAAGTTAATGAGACGTATTCTGTTGATTTAAATGGGAGTTGGCCTGGATCCCAAGTAACTTAACTTCTTCTCCAGTTTGTAATACAGAGCGAGTGCTTAGAGCAGAATTTAACTTTCAGATTTAGAATGTCTAACAGCAGCATTTATCACGGTAAAGTGGAAATGGTTACAAATGGCTGCAAAAAAGTCAGCTTTCAAGTTAAAGCAAAGCAGAACAAAACAAAACTGTATACTTTGTATTTTTAGGCAGAACTTATTTAGCTTGTGACTTGTTCTTAACAGCAATACCACAGTGTGGTACAAAAAAGAAAACATAATGATGCTCACTTGTGTGCTCTACTGTAGTCCTTCAATGGCAGTACAATTGCTGTTTAGTTAATAAGCTTAAGTGCCAGTGATGACTGTGGTTTTTAATGGATGGCATATTGATGATAATATTTGGAAAAGACATGTTGCCAAATGAGACAACCAAAAGGAAATACTGCAGTCCAAATTGCACATAAAATACCTATTTTTCTCTCTGTGCAATCACAAATTGAATACTATATGTTTGTTTTCATCTACATATTTAGTGTAAAGCGAGAATAATAACTCCATATGATTCATAGCAGATGATGGTGACACAAACCTACACACCTGTGGAGAGTAGGATGTTGTAATCCCACTGTGATTAAGAAGATGTATGCTTGCTGCTCTGCAATGAGAATGGATTGCTTACCTTTCCTATTAGATCTGTAATTAATCATGCAGGTTTGATGTGTGTGATACCAAACGGATTTAGCATCCCACATTGCTCAAGGAGTATGCTGTTTTTTACAATACCTACTGTTTTGTATTAAGAGATGCCTCAATAGAACACCCTACGATAGTTATTTTCTTACATACCTCTATCTATTTGGATAGAAAATGGCATTGTTGTGAATAGAAAGAGATAATCTGAGAAAATATGCTTGAAAAAAAAGAGACTTCTGAACTACCATTCCTGCACTGAATAAATCATTTCCTTTTACATAATGTTTTTTATGTACTACATTTTAAAGCACTTTAAGTAAGAACAAAACATGTCCTACAGAAAAGAAAAAACAAAAGTTAAATTTTACTTTCTGTTTCATAAGCGCTTTGACAGCAGAAGAAATGTCTGGGTCAAGATACTATACTATACACCCATTTTGGAATAGTAGATCCCTGGTAGAGCAATGAACAGAACTGAAGTCTAACTTTACCTAAGGTAAGGTCACAATTGGTGTATTCCAGGCATTCACCTGCCTAACATGGGGACCAACACTGTGTTGATGAACTGCTTTTGAGAAGTCATCAAGACAGCAATTGTGGATCAGAGGAAGCAGAACCTTGGTTCATCTGTGGTGTACAACAGATAGATATCATATAGGGCTCTGGAGAGACTAAGGGCTGAGGTATTCAGTCCAAAGTCCAGGTGTCTGAATGCAGGGATCAATGTCCAAAGAAAAGGCTACCTATGTGAGGATCCCCTAAAACCATTTATTTCAATGAATTGTTATCTCTGATGCTTAATTATAATCTCAGCATCATCTTAAATAACACTTAAATTTCCTATATTAGGAAGGGCAGGAATGATCATTGATCTGGATATATACTCTTATAAGGTATGTCTGAATTTGGTCCCAGGAGTGAAAGGAGTGCTCCCAGGAGCGCTTTGGGATAGCATATATATATGATATATGTTTTTTTTCCTTAGTTGAAAATGTGCTAGTCATCAGAATCAGCTATGGGCATAAACTATTGACACAACAGAGACTGAATGATACATACAGTTCTGTGCTGAATATCTAAATGTTGTATTTTGAATAGCATCTAATTTCTGGCAATCTGTGGGCCAAATTTAGTTTGCAGGAAGAGTTTAGGATAGACACACAATCCCTTTATGCTCAGCCATTTTCTAATCTGATGCTGTGTAGTATCAAAATGTTTAAAATAAAACCCTTGAGCTGCTCACAAAGTGAAGGTGAGAGGATCACTATGATGCTATGATATTGATATTTGCAAGTACAGGACAAGAGCCTTGTACCAGCAGTATGTTTCATCTTCCAGTTATAATGTTGGAAGTGTTGATGACAAATCCATAAAATGTTTGGCTAACTGAAATGAGACTTTCAGATAGACTTTGAGACATGGAGTTTCACAGGAAGAGGGGGCTTTACTGACAGCAGAAGAATGAAGACAGTACAATGCTAAAATAAACTGTTCTTATGAAAATGCTTAGGCTACTGCCAAACAAATTCTTCAGAGTCATGGGGTTAAGAAACCTGCTGCATTTTTCAGGAGGGTGTCAGTTTGAGGAACTGGTAATACAATCACACCTGCATAGATTACATCAACTATTACATTCACTATCCAGGAGAAATCTAAGGTATATTTTAAAATTTTAGGAAACATATATTCACTAAAGCAGTGATCGGTTTCAAACTGGGTCTTCAAAGAAATACATCAGTGGGATAGGTCCATGACTTACCAGTTTTCTTAATCCTTTCTGAAGACCTAGGGTATTTTTGTCACCCTGTTCATTACAATTTCCCCTTTCCTTGTGTTTTCCTCATTTCCTTGGCCCTGCAGAAATGAGCAGGAATTTTTTTGCTTTCTCACTGAGTCCAAGGAGACACCTGATTCTCATCTCATTGCAGTTCAGATGCTGGTTTTGTTCAGGTACATACACATGTGCTGACAGGTGTCTCACAAATTCTTTGTGTGGACCACACTACTGTAGTTATACAGCTGCTTTACAGAACAGCTCAGCTGTTGCTGCTACATGCAGCATTAACAAGCAATCAATCAGTCTGAATTAGTGAGGATTCTCCCTAAAGTTTTTGATGCTTTGAGGCCCCTTCACACTTGCCCTTGTATTGGGCACTGCTTTGATTAGAGTAGATGGCCCAAGGCTGTATTATACTTTTGGTGTATTCCTTGGCACTAAAGATCCCCATTAAAGGGATGTGTCAGATCAGCTTTGAGCTGCAGAAGCCCAGACGCTCTGGCTTGAACACAGAGGGATGAGCAAAGAACTCATTTATGGATGTGTACAGACCAACTATCACTCTATCATCAACAGGGCCGCAATTGAAAAAAAGTGGAAATTTCCCAAGGAAAAATGCATTGTATTGCTTGGTTGCTCTTTTAACCACACATAATGAAATGATATATTTAACCACTTTTTCAGTCCCCAATGAAAGTGGCTTCTCTCTCTTTTTCCTGCAGCTCTGGGATAGGGAAAGAAGGCTGAAGAGAGGAGTGGGGAAGGTGGGGATTGTGCATCCCAAAGCCAACACTGTGTGATAAGCAGCAGGAGGGCACTTTTCAAGAAGCGTTTCTAATGAATGTGCATGTATATCTCTGTGTGTGTGCGTGTGTCAGGAGGGGGAAGGGGTCAAATGAATGAGGGACTTTCTTCAACCCCTTCAGTAAATATATATCTTTCCCAAGCGTAGTCAGTGGAGGAAAGCAGAGAATCAGAATAAGATATGTCAAATTTTATGAAGTGCAATCTAGATAGTCCTTTCTTCTCCTTTGACCAGGAGACCCAAACTTCCAATTTCAGCACATAAAATTAGGCTATCTGAATCCCATCTTAAGTTACTGAAATCTCCATTTTTAGAAGCACAATCTCTTGCAAAAATGTTAAAACTTGAAATACTAGCTATACCCGGCATATTCACAAACAAAACTGACTCATCTGTTCAAATCCCTTGGAGCTAGTGGAGCCAGCAATGAACAGATTTTCCCATTAAAAAATCCTTTTTCCTTTCTTTGCACATATCTTTAATGGGTGGCTTTGTTTGTGTATATACACAAGAACTCACTTGCAGACTGACTCTCTGTGTAGAATTTCATAGCTAAAATACTTTTTCCACAGAGTTATGAATATTTGAAAATGTATCTCTATCACAGAGGTGAACTTTTATTCTATGTATTGCCCTGGTGATCAGCAATTGCTGCAGTGCAATGGAAATATTTTTCCCTGCAATGCTACCAGCTAGAAATAATTTAACATATTATAAAGTGATTAAGGTACCTCAGATACTTGGAAGTGTTTTCCAGGAACTCCTTTGATTATACAGCAATTATGGTGGCATTTTCAGAATCAACTTTTCCTATGAGCACAAAGACTGCAGTAGTGACACAAACCAAGTAAGATTAATAGCTGATAAGTACTTAGACATCAATATACATGTTCCACTAGTCCACTATGAATCCAGAGGTACCCAGTCAAGGCCCCAAACTGATCCATTATTAATGTAAAACTTCCACTACTTAGCATTAGTTTCTCATCTGTTTTCTTAGAAGCAAAAACGTTACAGAACCAAAAGCCTGATTAAGTCAAGCAGTCCATCTTCCTGCTAATGCAGAAGTGTTCTCTCTGGTGTTCTCTCTAGCATATTTTCTGGTGTTTGACCTGAGCTGATTCTGAACTTTCCAAAGAAATAACAGTCTGGCCTTATTTTGGGAGACTGTCAGCTACCTAACAGATCTCACTATTTAAAAGGCATTTACTGTTGATATTTTATTTGAATGTGGTATTTATACATACATATGAACATTTTTCATGTATAGGTATATAGGCAGCAGTGGAAAAATCAGTATTTTTCAAATTGCAATAAATAGGAAATACTTTTAATATTTTTAGTATTTTTAAAGAAGAAATACTTTAAAATTTCTTAACATCTGCAAACTTCGGTGCTACAATATGAATATATTATTATTGACCTTGGCATGTATGCATCCTTCATTCCATTTGAAATGCTTTTTTGTGCAGCAAACAAAACCCACTTTCATCTACTCATACATATCTTTTAACACATTTACATAAATATATTTATATATTTACAGGAGAGAGGAAGAAAGGAAGAGGCAGTTAAATTTTTAACTTATATTTTTAATCCGAGTTAGAACAATAATTCTAGCTCTCTTTAAAAAATAGTCAATCTTTACTTCTTTACATAAGATCATTCTTCCAAATTTCTGCCATTATTTTGAGTTATCTGGAACTTTTTCAGGTTTGTATTTCAATATAAGACCAATTATATTTAGCTGGTGTTGGTAATTTTTAACTTCACTTTTTTCACCTTGTTCTTTTGTTCTTGTTCTTTTTTTTATTTTTCTTGTTTCTTGTTCTTGTTTCTTGTTTCTTGTTCTTTTTTTCCTTGCACATACCTTCTGTGTTGGAGTCTTTGCTGAATTAGGACATATGATAGGATTCTTCTATCTTTAGTGATATCCATAATTTCCTAACTTTGCATTCAACAAAAGTAATACAGTGCTTATCATTTTCTTTTCTACAGACAATTCTGCATGGTTCAGTTCTCCTTCAGAAACAGCTGAACAAGTTCTTCATGGGAAAGAGTAGAGCAGTTCACCTCGCCTAAACTAAGTGCAACAACTTCAATTAGTACAAGAGCTCAGGCAAAATGGAATTAGACGAGATTCAGAAGTTGAATGTGACAGGTTGGTTAAACTGCTAATTAAGCTTAACGGTGAACTGTGAGGGGAAAAAAAAGAAAACAAAAAATGGCCCTCTTTTCTGTATATTTTTAATGGGAAAAGAAAAGAAAAGAAAAGAAAAGAAAAGAGAAAAGAAAGAAAAAGACTCAAACTTTCTCTTTGCCTTCTTTTTCTCCTCTCTTGGGTAACAGAATTACTTCTCCCTCCCTTTCTCCCTCCCTGGGGATAGCAGGAAAAAACCTTGGAGGATTTGTACAGTGTTAGCTCACGAAGCTTCAGGAAGCTGTAATGTAAGTCTTGAAATTCTGGTCAGTGGTAATCTTAACCCTTTACCCCTCAAATGTGTTGCTATAGGTAGGTGGGCAGTCCCACTATGCTGCTATTTGTGGCCTGTCCAGGGCTTGTTCAGACAAGCAACCATGATGTAATTCAGCTGGTTTAACAAACTGTTATGTCCACCAAAATGTTACCACTCCTGAACTGAGGGCTTCGAGTGCTCTTACTCAAATTCAAAGCCCAGAGTAACAGGTTAGTTTTAACTGCCTTTGTCCTTAGAAATTATTTTCCCTGGTATGATTTATCTGTGATAATAATGCCTGTATATACTGACAAGTTAAAGTCAGATCACAGCATAAATTTGGTGTGAGTATTCACTCACATATGCAAGTCAATGCAATACAACCCCTCCCAGAATGCATTGCAGGGTTATGCTCCTTTAGTGTTCACTTTGTTTAAAAACATCTGAATAATCCAGGGTCACGGTCATGAATAGTAAGAGAAAGAAAATTTTAAGCTGTCGTGCCTGAGAGTATTATGGGTACTTTATATGCTGTGGGATCCCACAGGAAGATGGGGCTGCCAAACCTCTTTCTAGAACCCTGGAAAGAAGAATGTTAAGTACAGCAAAAAAAACTGGCAGCACCTTTTGTGGAAGGAAGATTCATATCTAAGTACATATCCATGTACTTAGTTTGAATATAATGACAGAAAATTAAGTATCAAATCAACTCCTTGCCCCAAAAGTTTAGCAGTAGGAAATTCGGTAGGATTTGTACTTTGGAAAAGATCTTTTTGGCCAAGCAGAGCAGAAGTTACAGTTTTCTAAGACTCCCTAATCCTGCTTGTCTGATAACTCTCCTGAACTGCTACTTTTCTCCCCTTGTGTCTATGAGAATCGAAATCCAACTGACTGTTTAAGCTATCATCTTCCTGGTTATAAGAATGACATTTATGTAAATGGTAGGAAGAAATTCTATCAGGAAGCCAATCACAATTTAATTGAAATAACTTTCATTTCAAATGCTAAACATCAAAAGTTGATACAATCCAAACAACAAACACATTCCAACAAATTACAGTAATTTCAGAAACATTCCACAAAAAAGTACAATCAAAAAGGAGAGCTTACCAATTTTGCCTGCTGAATTTTCTGCTGGTTGGTTTTGGATGTAGGTTCTCCATAAGACCCCAACACTTGCAAGACTCGCTATAGCCCATGATTAATAGTTTCATTGCTTCTTTTGGCACAGACTATTGATTCAGTAAGACAATCAAAGGTTATTGTATGTGCATAAAGAAAGGTCAGTTTTACTTTAGTTTTACTATCGCTCACTGTAACTCTGAAGACTGATCAGGGTGGAGGACTTCAGGTGCTAACAGAAGAGAGAAGAGGCAATTTTAGTATCTTGTGGGTCACCTCCTTTATGGTGATCTTTACTTGAACTCATAGATTTTCACGTTCAAAATAAATAGCTTTTTTATAGGAGGCTGAACAGCCATGCTGAAATGTCAGCACTTTTGCTGTGTTTTTTCTTATCTATGTCAGTTCCATACGTTGTGAGGAAGCAAACCTGTTGAACAATTAAAAATGCAAGAAGACACCTCAGCTCTCAGCTCCCTATTATGGAGTTCTCAGCTCCATAACACAGCTTCCCTTTAACAACAATACTTTTTCAGTTTGTAACTATTTAGGCTCCCACCTTTAAGTCCCTGCAACTGTGCCCTGGCAGTTAGACGTTTTTGTCATCACATCACATCACTAAGAAATAACCTTACAGAATACATTTATATAAGCAAATAAAATAAAGTGGGGCTGTTCTCTGGCTCTGATAGCAAGCAGTAAGGCATTGCTCAGGTCTGTATGCTTAAACTCTCTCATCTTCTGAAACAGAGTGGTTGTATCCAATCTGCCTATTTAGGAACATTTCTCTTGTTTCTGCTATCACCACCACATCACCATGTGGTGGTGTCATCTGGTAGAGTGCTATGTAGCCCAGAGCAAAGCTGCACTAGGAAACACACTAAATTTTAAGCAGTTTGAATGACTGTGCACCCAGTACTCAAGCCTCTGAACCTGTTCCTCTTTAATTTAGAGGCAATGACAGAATTCTGTTCAACAAAACATACTTGAAAGTGCTCTTTTACAAAGTTAGTGTAGCTTGCACTGTAGAACCAATATTGTTAAATACATTTTTTCAGGCATTAAAATCAAAGTTATAGCCTAATTCTTGCTGGATATCAGAGCTCAGTGCTCCTGGAGAAGGCAATTAGAGAGAGAGAAAAAAAAAATCTCACTAGCAAAGAATGCCTAATGCAGTGATGTACTTTCAACTTCAGAGGAAAACAACTGGTGCATTCTGTAGCAATTGTGTTAAAAGGTAATTATGGGTTGAAGCTTATAAGTATATGTTAAGTAATATAACAGGAAAACTAACAGGCTTTAAGGTGGAAGAGAAACTTGTATCTCTCTCAGGCAAAGTGTTTAATAGTTGATTCATGAACACAGCTACTGATCTCTACAGGAACGTCCAGCATGTTTTGCTTCATGCAGACCTTTCAATGGGCTAGCTTCTCTTTAGCTAGGCATTTTCCTTCTCTTCCAGTTCTCAGCTACCTCACTTTCAAACCTTTCCTACATCTTCCATTATTTGTATCATGCTCTGCTTGGAGAATGGAAAATAGGACAGAAGGAACTAGAGAAAAGATAAAAGACAGAGGGACACATATGTCTAGACAGAGTTATATAGGTAACACTTCTGTGTCTCTGTATTAGAAATTCTACTGCCTCCATTTCTGTAAGAAAACCATTCTACATGCTAAAAGGAAAATAGCAGGACAAGTACTGGACAGGGAAATCCTGCTTTTCAGAGGCTTTTAAAAAAGGTTTTGAACAAAACCCTAACTTTACTGAAGCCAACAGATGTGTTAAAAATATGTCCTGCTTCCTCCTTTGCCTAAAAGGGACCTCCCTTGAAAGCCACTTGTATCCCCAGCCACCTCTTGCACAAGGTATCCAGAAAGGTGCTCTGAACCACTGGGTAGGCTCTTGACAGTTCTGTGGTTGCAATACCATTACTATTGGGGAACCAGAAAGAGACTGTCATCTGATATGTCAGCCTTCATTTGTAAGCAAGCATTTTTAACTTGTTGATCATCTTACTTGCCATTTTGACTGTTGAGTTAAAGATTAAAGATAGACGCCTGTTTAGGCAGACCAGATATTGCTGTTATGATATTTTGGAGAGGTTTGAAACTCCACTGTAGGTCTTCATGGTTCTGTTTAGCAGGTTATGGACATCGCTAATCTCCAGACTGTTCTCAGTAAACCAAGATAGGTGATTCTTTATATCTTTCAAAAAAGAGAAAAGCTGCAAAGTTCATTTTTGCTATAACATGAAGTTAGCAAACAGAAACACATAAGACACCAATATGCAATATCTGTTATGATTCTTGGCAATTTGTCAATGTTAAAAACATAAAGTAGGGCAGAAGCATTAGGCATCACAGGGACATATTTGAAATTAACTGCAGTCTTTGCGGGAGTGAAGTGTTCTTGCTCTTTTAATGCAAAATCCCAGGGTCCAAAGCTGAGATCTAAGAGCCTACCAAAGTCAGGCATTTGACAAGTGAGATATTCTACCAATATGCAAGAGCCTAAAAATGTAACTAATATGATTATCATCCATATAGCTGTTCTGGAAGCTTGTACATATTTTCATGCTTTCAGAAAAGCTTCTGACATGTACAGTTATGTTGATCAGCAGGATATGCTAACTGTTCACCAAAGCAGTTTTAAAGCTAAAGAGTCCAAGAAAGTTAGCCCTGGAGTGGTGCAGGTATTCAGACACTTTGTGCTTGGCTTTTAAATCTCATCTCTTTTCCATTTTTAATTTAATAGGAAGGAGAAAAATGGAAGCTGTCATTAGTGGGGACATGCTTAGTGCGAGAAAATATTTTTTACATATATGCATGCACAAATGAGGCAGGTTACAATTGGAAATGTGATAAACCACCTCTGGGAGGAGACTCTCTTATTCTGAGCTTACTTGACTTGTTAAACAAGCTGGATTTTGTATTACCACCCTTTATACTCTGTGAGCTTTGAAAACTTATTTTCCAATGCAGAGAGCTTCTGATATGGCTGATATTTTATGTCACACTTTTATTGCATTCAGCCGGGGAAAATTCAACAGTTGAAATGATAGTAAGACTTCAGTTACAATCTCCTGGTTTTGCATCCTTGCAATCAGGAAGGAAAAAAAAAAAAAGAAAAAAAAAGAAAAAAAGGTTTTCTTTCTGTCATGGAAAACATGTGGTTGCTTCATCTGGACCAAAAAATGTGTATTTTCTATTTTAAGAGCCAGGAATAGGTCTACCTGAGCTGGAAAGTAGGAAAGGCAAATGGAATTGCTTCCCCCAAGATTCTGTTTTTGAGAGGTTAGGTAGAAGATGCCAAACCGTTACCTAACAGCATTTGACTATAGAGGGGGTCACAGGCACAGATTTTGCTCTGGACCTCCTGGAAATTTAGTTGTTTACCTGAACTGAAGCCCAGCCTGTTCACTTCATTTGAAGCACTGCAGTGATTTCAAAACACTACTTACCTCCTATGGTAGGATTTTAGGATTATGATTAGCATTTTGTTATACACAGCCAGTATAAGCATGGATGACTATTATAACTTTAAAATTTTCACAACTGTCTAAAACTTTGTCTTCATGAGGCATCTAATGTAAATTGTAGAAGTTACTATAACCATGGAGCTATGGTCATTTATACTAGTCAAGGGCAACTGCTTGGTTAAAACTTAGAGGAAAAAATGCTTCTAGTAAATTATTTTAATATTCTTGTCACAGAAGAGCAAACCATTCATGAGGGGATGAAAGAACAAACATATAATAGATCTCTGAATCCTACAGAGATTCATGTTTCCACATTTTTTATACATTTGAATAACTCCTTAAAATCAGGAAACTATTCCTATAAATTAAATTAAATATGTATGTGTAAATCACTCTAGTTTTCAATTTAGAGTAATAGTGATAGTTGTGTAGGTGCAGCTTTCAACCTTTGATTCGTTCCTGACTTGATATATTCACTTTGACAATGACATTGCAAAATTCAGAGTGACGTTAATAGAGAAAAAAAAGTTTTGATCTGCATTTCTTTTCCCTCTGAAATGCTCTTCAACCTTAAGGAAATTAATGCTAGCCCTCAGGAACTGGAATGCAAAAGTAAAATTTCTAATACTAATTTTAATTTCCCTGTGTTGAACAGATGAATAACTGTAAGAGTGGCATCCCTCATGGGTTGATTCTGGGGCTGATGCTGTTTAACTTCATCAGTTAGCTGGCTGATGAGATGGAGTGCACCCTCATCGAGTTTACAGATGAAACCAAATTAGGGGAGCAGTCAGCACACTGCAAGGCAGGGCTGTCGTTCAGAGTGATTCTGACAAGCTGGAGGAATGGGCTGACAGAAGCCTCATGAAGGTCAGCAAAGACAGATATTAATTATTACTTGATGTATGATAATTTATGGCCTAATTCTAGACTGAGATGCATTTCCCCCTTTCATTTCATTGGAAATTCAATAGATATGTATACAAATCCCATCTGTCTCAGACATTTATAAGGAAAAACTTAGAGCTCTGTAAGAGCTTGACCTCTTTAATTTCTAAAACTTTAAATTTTTTAAAGATCTGTAAATGTGTAAATTTTTTTGATAACTCCAAATTTGAGAATTCCTTTATAATTAGAAGTAGTAAGCCATACTTCCAAGTAGGGTAATCAAAACATCTCTGTTCATGTGAACAGAGTTGCGGTGAATTGTTATCCTCTACCCATGTCAAGGTCAGGAATTTGGATTTTTTTTAGGTTCCAAAATTTTAAGGTCACATACCACAGCATACACAGTGAACCTACTATCTGAACTTGCTTCAAACTTCCCTCTAGCATATCCCATCAGTTAAAAGAGAATACTTTCTTAATTTGGGATGCAATTCACAGGAACAGCTGTCCTCAGGAGACTTATAACATTTTAACTCTTGGCAATAGCTGCCCTGTTAGTCTAATTAATTTTCTAAAAGATAACCATGAGCAATATGCAGCTTGATTTGTAAAGAATAGATCTCACCAGACTCACTTTATTTGCTTTGTATTACCTAGAATTTTTAAATTTGTGAGTGAAGGGAAATGGCAGATGTACTGTAGTTTGATTTGAGTAAAGCTTTCAAATCTCTTGCAAAATCTCATCCTCAGATTAATTTGTAGAGGCTTGGGTATGAATACTAATACATGGACTGAAAGGGGGCTGAAGAACATAAGTGGAGATTTTCAATAAGCAGCAAGTAACAGGGCACAAAGGTGGATTCTAAGGGGCTACTCTTATGTCTGCATATCTTCAGTAGTTCAGAGGTGGAAATCAGCTGCAGGCAGTGCCATGCCCTAATGACATTAAACCAAGACAGTCTATGAAAGGTAGAGAGTTAGGTTGTTTTATGCCAGCTGAAAATATGGCAGTCTGAGGACAGAAACATACTAGCTCATAACACAATTGAGCAGCAAATAAATAAATGTGGCTAAATTAATTCTGAGATGCACGTTCATCATATCTCAGCTCAGGAAGGTAAGAAGAGTCTCTGTATAGATGGCCTAATGCTACTCATGTGGAACATTGCCTAGAGGTCTGAACATTGCATTAACAGAGACATTGATGAGTTGAAGGGCACTCAAACAAAGACAACAACAATTAGAAGAAGGTGACAGCAATTGATTTAAAATGAAAAATTAATGGAGTTAAACATTTTAGTTTTCCTCAGTATCAGCCATGGACAAATGATTAATAATCTACAAATATCTGAAGTGGAATCATAATCCTGAAAAAATAACTTCTTAGAAAATATGATACTTTATAGCTAATTTCTTGTCTGATGTTTGTGACTTAACCTGTCTCTAGTCCAAGGATGGAGAAGAGTTATTTATGAAAGATTTTTGCTTCTCTTTTTTTGCAGACAAACACCTTTTAATTTATATTTATGAACACAGGACTATGTGGCTGCAAACAAAAAATACTAATATGAGGTGAATTAGAGGGAAGTACAAATTGAATTATATGGATTCAAAAATGTAATCTTTGTTAGTTACAGTTGTGAGCACAAACAAATTGCTTAGAAATGTAGCAGGTGAAATCTTATTTTTAATTTACATAAGCAAACACTTTAGAAGATTGTCTCGACCAGATGTGTGAAGTTTAGTTCTTCCCTAAGATTAAATAAAATGCAAATATAGCCCACTTTCATCACATTCTGTAAACATTAAAATTAAGACAGCAGGAGCATAAAAAATAGAATATTTATATTTTTGAGCACCTTCATTTTCAACCTGAGCCTGAGATGAGTGGTATCACATCGTCATGTGTCCTGCTTAAAGGTCTTTTAAATATAAAGAAGTACTGTAACTCTCAAGTTTAACTGAAATACATTCTCTCTTGAGGATTCAAACATCAGTTGATTTAATGTTGCCTGTTGAATCATATTATAAACTACTTCAACAAGATGCTTGTGTAATTGTCTTCTTAGAAGAAAAGGATAAAAAGCATACCTTGCATTTTTGGTTGCATTAAACAGGATATCACAGTCCTATGAACACCAATAATTTTGTCAGCATTTCCATTATCAACCTCTATTTTCAGGAATTAAAAACATGGCCATAAAGAGATTCCTTTGACTGAAAATTCCCATATAAACTCTCATCCTCCGAATAAGCTTCCTTGCCTCCCCCTTCACAGCTATTTTTTTTTAATTTGTAATGTACTATTTTTTTTTGTGGGCCAAATCCAAAGACTTTACTGTTCATCCCTGCCTGCTATTCATTGCACAGCAGCTCAGAGACATAAAGTTCTGTCTGTGTTGATATTGCTGTGTGTGTGTAGCCTGATACTATTCAACTTTTGTTACAAAGAAACTGAAAAATTCAAGAGTATTTATAAAAAGGTAAAATAATAATGAGTTGGTTTAGAGTGTAAAGGGTGTGAGTTTAGTTTTCTTGATCATTAATTAAGGACAAAACAAGTTATCCCTATTTGAAAAGGGAAAAGCTATTGGAAGATAAAATCTGATATAATTCCTCCTCTGTTTGTTTATTGGTCCAGAATTCTCTTTTTTCTGGTAGCACAGTATAATGAATGTCCCCTCTCATTCTCTTCAAATATGTAAAATGGTTAAGATCATGATTACTGGAACAATTTTATCAAAACAGTGTTTTTTGTTAAAGTATTTATTTTAATGATGTTCTTTTGGGGAAGTAGAAGAGGACTGAGGTAGCAGTGAAGTGAAAAGGGGAAGACAGAGAAGGCAGCAATGACTTTTCAGAGAGTCTGGAGAGAACCTTCATTAAAGGCATGCTTCTAGCTATTGTCAGGCCTGAAAGGAAGGGATCAATGAATCTTTGAAAACATTTTGTCACCCCCTGGGGAAGATCTGGTTTTCATTGACAAAATAAGGGTGGGAACTTGTGTCTGCTTTATTGGTCTCAGAAGTAAATCTTCTTGTCAGCATTTCTTTTTAGAAAATCTGCAATGTTACTAAAATACTACAAGGGAAAAAGGGGAATTATTTCTCACTGCTCCCCTTTTCTGCCTTCTAGAATGAGCTCAGGGGAACTATAATATCCCTGAAACAGCATCCACTTGCCATGGATGTTAAGATCCCATAACTTTAAGAGATCCCACTGCAGTTTCCTTTCCTTACACTTGGCAAACGTATCAGACAAAGCTATTCTGCCTTTCCTCCTAAATGCTTCTATAAAATGTATCTGATTCCATTTTTTTTTCTCCATAGTGAGTTGCTCCTTCTTTACTTCCTCGAAGATCCTCATGTTCATGCATTCCCCAGCCTATAGCTGGCTGTGACAATATCCTGAAAGGGTCTACAATGCTAAATGACCCTTGAAATCAAACATATAAAAAGGTCTTGAAAAGGAAGATAGAGAAACTCATTGCTTCTTCATGGTTAATTCCCAGCAGTCTATATGGGGTGCAAACAACTATTGTACTGTTTCTCATTCTGTGAAGATGTCCTCAGCATCCCTAACATTGTCTTTGCATTAGTGTGTAAATATTCTTTCAGTGTAAAATGTCCTCAGTGAAAAATTACTTTGCTGGATTCTCCAAATTCCTCTAAGACCAAACATGGGCTGAAGGATATCTTTTGATCACTGACGTAGCTTTCACCTTCACTCTGTTCCACTAACTACATGGTTCTGTCTGAGGAAATGTGAGGGTTTGTTTGTTTGTTTGTTTGTTCTTTAATGAGGATCCTTTAAGCTATTTGATCTCTGTATTTAAATTCCACCACCCCCTAATCCATTAGGTGGTTTGACTTTGTCATCAGTGTAGCTAAGTAGTTAAAACTCTTTCAACTGTCATATATATTAGAGCCTTCGATGTCCTGACGATTTTTATTGGAATGGTATTTCACACCCAAATGATTAAAAAACAATTGACAACCCTTTTTCTGACACCTCTCTACCACCCTCTGCATCATCGTCATCATCCACATGTAGCCCTTCACCTCAAAACCATGACAATCATCTGAGTGGATCAAAAATTTGGGTCTCTTCTACAATTCCTCTGAATTCTCAGAATATGCTACCCAAGAGGTAGGTTTGTATTCTGCATCCCATTTACTCCCACTCTGTTCCCCCTAAAATCAAAGAGTTTGGCTTTGGTACAGACTCATGGAGCACATATTCCAAGCTGATATTTTCACTACCATCTGAACAAAAGTGCAGGTCTCCACAGTTCTGCAGTCCTCACCCCACTGATCGCCTTGTCACTCTTTCTGATCCCTGGCTTATTCCTTTCTTTCTCTTTGTCTTCCTTTCCTTGTTGACTGATTCATTATTTCTCAACTGAGGAACATCCTGAATACTCAGATCCCAGTTTCATTTCAGTCAGTTCTTCCTGAAATTGCTCAAGGTCACTGTAGCTCTCCATCCCCCAAATAAATTTGCTTTTAGTCTGAGCAGAGTCTCCTCTCTCCCTGCATTTCTTCTCCCAAGACAAAGCCTAATAGATAGAACCACTTATGCACTAAGCCAGGGTGGTGCAGATAGCTGTACTCTTGCTTAGAATAGCCCCTGCATTCCTCTTTCTGACAGTAAGAAACTCTCCAGCTCATGATACAAGGAAAATATTACATGTTATCCTTACTCTGACAAGGTAAGGGGTCTATTTGTTTCTCTAAAAATCTCAGTTTCACTTCCCTGAATTGCCTGTTCTCTAAATGATTTAGAGTATGGGGTTTCCATTTGCTGGACAGTCCTACTACTACTGCTCAAGCCTGTGCTGTTTTCGTTGCTTAAGATTCAATGAGATACAGGTGGAAAAAAAGCATCTCTTCAGCTTGCTGACCTTCTCTGTCGCCATCATGTGCAGTGTCCTGCTTGCTTTTATATCAACCGATGTAGGTAAGAAGACTCTTTCATACAAGAATAGGGAGATCTCTCCATCAATTCAGAGGTGCACCAGAGTTCACTTTGTGCCATATCTGTACCCTGATAGAAAAGCTGAATAAAGAAGCCAATTTCAGAATTTGACGCTTTTAGATGGAAGCTTCCAAAACTGTGTCCAGCCAAGTTATTGGTACAAATCCCTGCCACTCTATACCCTCTACAGCAAATTTAAATTTGAAAACGACCAGTTCTATGCTAGAGAAAGAAAAAAAAAAAAAGCCGCAAGTCCAAAGAATTGTCTTCTGTTCTTAAGTGAGATGAGGCAAAGGTAGAAATTTTTTCTTATAGTGTCTTTCATTTCCATAATAAAGACGGACTAAGATGGCTTAGACATTTTATAGCATTGACTTCTAGATAGCAATCATAAATATAAAAGCAATTCTGTGATCAAGAACTTCTTCTCAATAGATGTGTGTGATAAAATAAATTTTATCATACTTCTTAGTACTCCATGGTAGCGCTACTTGGTCCACTGAACACAAGGGGAAACAATGCCTTTCTCAGTATTATTGTCATATTAAAGAGCAATAGTCACATTGTAGGTAATATTTGAGCAACCTGTATGAGCTTCTGGAATGGGTATTTTTTTCTGAAAAAAAAGTTTGACATGGATCTTAGTCCTAAAGTACTATTTGTAGAATTGACCTGATCCTTCTCACCAGTTTCTACCAGCAGACATAACAGCACTCAATGTTATATGAAATAGCACTGATAATAATATTACTTCATAGTAATGAAGCAACAGTAATGCTGCTGCAGGTTCTTACACGTTCCTTCACAAAATTTTAGACATAATGCCTCTGTCATTTGTAGTCTATCTACCTGGACACTCCACATTCTTGGCACTATGGCTTCTATTGTCATAGCTGTATTTCATCCTCAGATCCTTCTATCAGAAAAGAAAACTGGTAGGTAAGGGGAACAAAAAAATCATGTTCACTAAAGGGATAGCATGAGATGATACCAAAAAAAAAGGATTAGCAGAGGACTTCACTCAGGTTTTCCAAATCTAAATTCAGTGCCCTTCCTCGAAAGATGGAGCTGTTGAAACAATTTTTGCAGTAAGTTACATCATGAAACTAACCTCTGCAGCCTGCAAGCCAATAGAACATATGGCCTATTGAATTTAATGCGAGTCTTGCAGCTGAAAAAGCTACACAGAGCTTTGAAAATTTACCACTACATGCCTGACTTCTATTCATCAAAGGTAACTTAAGAATTAAAGTTAATACTCTAGTATGCATGAGTCCATAAGGATTGCTCAGTAATGTGTAGTTTACAAGTTAAAGACATAAAGGACATGTAAGTCCAGTCTGCAAGCCAGCAAAGGAAACAATCGCTTACAAACCTCATGTCAGAAATCTGCACAGTAGCCAAAAACACCTGCTTTATATGCTGTGTGCTCTCCTTGCCTGAAACATAAAAACAGTCCCACACTGAAGTGCCGTAAACTCCCAAAATAAAGTGAACTGATTGTAGTCTAAGGAAGTCAGTGAAGAGTCAAAGTACACACATGCTGTTCTGGAAAAGCCACTTTAGGCAACGGAGAAAGTGATAGAGGTAAGTTAGATTGGCTGTCACCAGCTGTAAGTAACTGTTGCAAGAAATCCACAGTTCATGTTGGTAAAATGTAAATTCTGCAGCAGGTGATTAAGCAGGCAGAGAGTCCACAAGGACTGTGGCTTTTCACTCACACTGTGAAGGGTTCAGAAAAACTGTGGTTCTATAAGCCAAGCTCTTCCTCTCTCACCTTACCCAACACAGAAAATGCTCTGCTTTTCACCCCACGGGTTTCAAACATCTCATCACACGTATCACTGCTGTCAGGTAGTGCATAGAGATGGAGGCTAAATACCCAGGTCTTGGGGCATGTAAGGCATGAGTGCAGCACTGGTTTTACCTGAGAATTAAGCAGAGCTATCCATGGCATTAATAATAATATCTCTATTGCAATACATTTTTTTTTGCTGGTAAAAGGCCTTTTCTGTCCTCAATGGGGAAGAAAATAAATACCAAAGAAAAAAAATATCCGTATGAAACTTGTGAATTACTTCTTCAGATGTCAGCATATTTTACACTGGTTGAAAGATGTGCCAGTAATGGCATTTATGGATGAGTAAAAGAATACAATGTAATTCATTAGCCAAGGTAAGCACTTTAATTTTCTATCTGTTCACTTTTTCTTTATTTCATTTTTTTAAATTACAAGATGCCTAGATTTACTCATCTGTTTCTGCTGGGTGACATGGTGTGTAGAGATAGTGGGAAGACAGTGTGTTCCAGAGACTGTGGGAGGTTAGTACTCAAAGTTGCTGCTTATATTATCATTAATGGGAATTACTAATATAAATTTCCTTGTGTTGAGATAATATGAGCCTAATGAGAGAAAAAAGAAAAAAAGTATTGTATGTTCATTGAGCTCTTCACATATCCTCCCACAATACACCCACACCAAAGGATTTTTCTT
Source organism: Apteryx mantelli (assembly GCF_036417845.1). Classification (NCBI taxonomy): domain Eukaryota; kingdom Metazoa; phylum Chordata; class Aves; order Apterygiformes; family Apterygidae; genus Apteryx; species Apteryx mantelli. The sequence goes on from NC_089978.1 coordinate 37,059,400, forward strand.
CTATTTTACAAGTAACTTTTTTTCAAATTAAGGTGAATGTTTTGAAATGCTAACTCTCTTCTTGTTTGTCCACTACTTAGGCACTTGGAATTTAATTTCCAAATACTGAATATTCTCTCAAAGTGCCAAATCTTTCCTTTCCTCCCCATCCTAATCTCTCTAGAAAAAGTTTATTACATTCACAAAGCCTTCTTTACCCCGTCAAACCAAAAAACATCAAGCATTTTTGAACAACGTACATTGGAAACTAATTCTCATCCTTTCCAGTGCTATAACAGGGTTTTCAGTTCTGGCTATTTTAATGTCCACTTATACTAATTGACTATCACAAACTTCAGATTAACATAAATGTGTATTTTTTTGTCCTCCATGAAGCAGATTATTTTTCCAGATATATAAAAATCATATGCACTATCCACACATTTTCCAGAGTTCTTCCTAAATCTAATTGGAAGCAGAAAGACATAGTCTACTAACTTTTTAAGGTGGCAAACTAAAATTTGTAAGCCCTTTGTAGCAGCAAGCACACCTTTGCATTTGTAACATCTTCTTTATTAGAGATGTTGGGTGCTATAGCAAGAAAACTATGAAAAGATAATGTAAAGGATTACAGCATTTTGCTGGAGGCAACTATGTATTATTGCTGTGGAAGTAGGGTTTTTTCAGAAATGTTAAAGCATGTATGCATTCTGTATTTTAAAATAAAGTTTTTGTAGTGAATTTTCAAGTACACATTCACTAAAATGTAGCAAGTGCTGCAGATAAGCATAGATTTTGCAAAGAGAAGAAATTAACTTTTTTTCCTTTTTTATTTCTCCCCTTTCTTCTCTTCTGTTGTCTGCTTGAAAAAATAAGAGTCACAAGTTTGTAAGCACAAAGGAAAAAATAAAATGTTGCCTCAAGAGCCCTCAAAGACCAGCTCAACCAAATATTCTAATGAGAGGTAAATGAACAATGAATTAAAACATGAAAACAAATATGTAATGAACTAAGGACAGCATAAATCAATAATTGCCCTCAAACTCTGTAGAAATCATACTGTCCTACATTCTACCAGGAGACAATTTGCTGCAGTATTTTGTGAACAGAGCTATCCTGTGGGATCAGGCTGCACAGGACATTTCAGTGGGAGGAAGAGAGCAGTAGGAAGAGCAGTATGATTCATGTTCAGCATCTCAAGTGGAGGATAGAGCACAAGGATTGAATAATGAAACAAAGACGAGATATTCAGCATGCCAGGAAGGTTTCTGTTAGAGAGCTGTTAGAATTATTTAAAAAGGTTAGTCTATGAATAAACATGCTTCATCAAGGTCTCTTACACATGCAAAGGGAGATGCTAATGAATAATAAAAGAGTAATGGGGACTGGCGAAGAAATTAATGTTAATCTTATCCAAAGCAGATACAAATTAATATTGGAGAAACATTTTTGTAGTCACTTCTCAAGGCAAAAATTCAATTAATGTGACTGAATCAATATTTCAAATCTCAGTCCCTTGAAAGTATACTTGTCTCTCTTCATATCAGCATGCTCTCCTGTGTGATCAGCCTGTGCTATTCAAGTCAGTACTCAGGGAGACTTCTTAATGGTCTGTTTTTGTGAAATTTGGTCCAGTTCTATAAACTACAATGCTGTATTTCAAGCTTGCCTGAGGCTATGTTTTTGTTAGGAAAGCTCAGTTTACATAGGGTAATTATTGTATAGAAAATAGATATTTGAGCCAAGCATAGTTTTGCCTTGAGATTCAGTTTTTTTTTTCTTTTATTTTTATCTTCCCCCCCCACCACCAAGATTAGCTAGCATCCTCTCTTTGCACAGGATGGCATGTCATTATATATGACATTACACTCCAGACCATATACTGAAAACAACATCTTATATAACAGCAAAAATACCCAGGAAAGAAAAAGAAGGAAAACAAAACTCAGAACAAAAGAAAACAAAACTCTTCACTCTACCAAAAATAAAAATTGACTGTTCAGAAGAAACAGCTGTATTTGCCTCAACTTTATTGCACCATGGGTCACTATATACATCTTTGATAGGCAACCTCCTTCCTTGAGCATAACTGAACTTACACAGCAAAGATATCTTCGCAAAGATCACAGGAATTATGACCTTACTGGTGAACTTCAAAAAATAATACAAAGTATCACAAAGTGGTTCCTACTTTCCATTATTTTGTCTTTTCTCTTCTCATTGGTAAAGCCACTAGATAAGTTTTTCACACAGTAAGTGATCTTTCTTGTATACTATACAATATAAATGCCTGTCATATTTCGTTTAAAGTGTCAGGGAATTGGGAAAAGTTTATGAAACTAAATGGACTCCTCGAATAATAGTTCTGCAGCTCTGGTAGATTGTGTTTTTTCTGTTGTAATGCCTTGACAGGCTTCTACAATAAGAGGTTCTAAAGCCACCATCCTATGATAGATTGGAATTGTTTGAAGCATGGTGCAGTTGACAAATAGGCTTGTGTGCTCTTGTTTTCAAAACCAAATGGTGACCCACTCAGAATCATCCTATTAAAATAACTGCATGGACAATCTCACTTCTATACTTTTAATAGATAGAATATCATTCCCATAATGAAAGAAACATGAAATGGTTTCCATGCTGAATGAGCTCCCTAGAGACTCTGGGATTTGTCTCATTATATAAAGCTTTTCCATCACCACTGCAATACCTCTTCTCATCTTTGCTTCTCATCTGAGTGGAGAAATTTCTGTCAACAGCTTTAGCCTGACTAAACCAGCATAACACTGAAAGGGGGATATGCAGTAGATAAGATTACTTTTTTCCCATTTATGTAGAAAATTATAGACAGTGTCCCTGCTTTAAAAAGGATTACTATACGATGTGGACAGCATTCTGCTTTCTCATTAGAAGAGATAGTCTACAATTTTATTTCTCTAAATAAGTCTGGGTTAGGCAAGGAGATCAGTAATTTCAATGCTGCTACACACACAACAGGAAAAAAAAAAATCATCACTTGCATATTCTTATCAGAAGCCTTAGGTAACTTAACCATTCAGTACTGATCAGAATAACTCCTTGCATCCTGCAACGTACTACATTCCTCAATAATTTTATATGCAAGAAGGAATAGGAAAATAATGAAGGAAAACATTATTTAAAATACTACTGAGAGGAAAACCAACAAAAACTAGGAAATTCAGGGACAAAGCTTTACAAATATGTCCTTAATTTCTGTCTTTCTTCCTCCCTTTCTGCCATAGTTTTCATGCAGCCTACAGGCTAGGTGCAATAAAGATTTTATTCCAGCATATGCCAGAGACTAGGGCCTGATAGTAGAAACAGCTCCTGGAGATACGTAGCTAACTGTAGCTGAGCCAAGGGGGATCATCAGGCACAGAAAAAAGCCCTAAAGAACAAGATTCTTTGGCAAATGTCAGAAAAAGAAAAATAGCAAAAATCCCACATATATCTCCTGACCTTTCTCCATTTCTATACTACTGTGAAACTGAATTAAGGCAAATATGAGACTGTTTTTATGTCTATGGCAGTCTGTAGCAGCAGCGTTTTGTTGGAAGAATACAAAAGATATGTTGGGAGCATCACTTTCTACAGTCTACAATGTAAATTAGGGGTCAGGCAACTAAAATTAGATACTGAACCACATAACCCAGAGAAGCTTAAGTCCTCTACTGGATCAGGCATTTAGAGTCTCTGCTTTATAGATTCAAGCTTAAACCTTGAGCAATTTTCCTTGCCCTCTACAGTGAATTGAATGGAATGGAGTGTGGTTGCTTCCTATTCTCTGTGACTGGAACAGGACCAGCTAGTGGGATTTTCCTGGCATCAAAGATCTTTCAAAGCAATGCAGCCACCTTTCTGATGACACTTTCCACTCAGAGCAAATGCCATGTTCTGTCAGTGCAGAGGAATGACAAAGGCCCGACATAGGCTAGAGCAGATTGGGAAGAGAAAGGAAAAAAATATATAATTCAAAATTTAAAAAAAAAACCTGAAAAACAGCGCAATCGTTGGCCTTTACAATTGGTGTTAAAATTAAAGGGAGTTCAGACTTTAACACATCAGAATCCAATACAGCCAAAATTTACTGTGCTATTAAGGTATGCTGCTCAGAACCCATTCTGAATTTTAATATGTCTTCTTCTTTTCCTTTGCTGAGAATACTGCTGTGTCTTTCACACCACAATGTTATTCTTCAGCCATTGTTATATATTATGCCACTGCATACTAAATCCCCATTTGGATACTAAGGACAGTTTGCCCTAAGATATTTCTACAGCAATTTTTATAAATCACAGCAACCAAGAGAACTAGCATGGTTTTCATAAAAACATTGCAATTAATTCAATTTGGAGCAATGACAAATCATTTGGAAGCGCAGCTAACAGAGGCAGCGAACAGACGCAGCAGTTTGCGCAGCAGTGGTTGGGCTCTGACTAGAACTTGAGGATCTTGTGGAAGTTGTGGGCTTTCTGAGGACCCCCGAGGACCTAGAAGGTGATCACTGTGAACAGGAAAGGGGAAGCTAGGCAAGGACAACTGCAGGAGGCCTTGACTTCTCCTGGGAAAAGCTCGTGGGAAAAGCTCCAGCTAGGAGTGGCTGCTGCTAACGAGCTCTCTGGGTTGCCCCTGACCAGAGGGGGTTGGGGCCTTTGATCCCAGTGGCCCTTGATTGGGCGGTCAAGCACCCTGTGAGTCAGTGCTAGGGAGAGGCCTATATAAGAGCCAGGCCTAGAGCGCAGCTCTGAGAGGCAGCGAACAGACGCAGCAGTTTGCGCAGAAGGGCGCGCGAAGGGACGTGCGAAGGGACCTTCGTTTCTGTTCCCTGTGGTGTACACTTCCTCAAGTATGGTCGTGACACGCCGCACAGCGCGTTCCCCAGTGGCTGTTGGAGTTGCTGTGTCAGAGGCTTGGACCCAGACTGACCCTCTGACAGTAGATGCAGCTCTACAGGTCTCAGGCTGCAGGAGTGCTTGGGGCCTCTCCGGGGGGCCTGGGCTGGCAGCCAGCTCTCCTGCAGGAGATGTGCTGCTGTTGACGAGCTGTGTCGTCAGGTAAGGGAGTTACGGGAGGAGGTCAGTAGGCTGCGCAGCATCCGAGAAGCAGAGCAAGAGATAGACAGGGTATTCTTGGAGACTGTACAGCTCCAGGAGTCCCAACCCCCCACAGCAGTGGAGTTGCCAGAGGGCTCTGTGCCGTGTGAAACGGTACATCATAACACTGTAGAAGAAGGCTGGAAACTGGTCACTGCTCGTGGGAGGAGAAAGGCTCCTACTCCTCCTGAAGACCTGAAGCTGAAGAACGGGTTTAGTGCCCTCCAGGATGAGGAGGAGATGGGCATGGCTGCCAGGGAAGTAACCGGGACAACAGACCCTGTGCCCTACTGGAACACCCGGAAAAAGCGGCAGGTGATTGTTGTGGGGGACTCCCTGCTACAGGGGACGGAGGCATCTATCTGCCGACCTGACCTCTTGTCTAGAGAGGTTTGTGGCCTGCCGGGGGCTCGTGTGAGAGATGTCATGCAAAGACTGCCAAGGCTCGTCCACGCTTCGGACTATTACCCACTGCTGCTCTTCCATGTGGGCGCCAATGACACCAAGGGCAAACTGGAGACCATCAAGCAGGATTTCAGAGCTCTGGGGATGGTGGTCAAGGGTCTGGGAGCCCAGGTCATCTTCTCCTCAATCCTGCCAGTGAGGGGGATGGATGAGAGGAGGAGGAGACGGACTTTCCAGGTTAACGACTGGCTGCGCCGCTGGTGTTGGCAACAGGGTTTTGGTTTCTACGACCATGGGACCCTGTTTGAAGATCGACAACTGATGGCGAGAGATGGGATCCACCTCACGAGGCGGGGCACGCGGGTCTTTGCCAACAGGTTGGCCAACCTGGTAAGGAGGGCTTTAAACTAGGAAAGATGGGGGAAGGGGAGAGTTATAGTGACAGGGTAGTTGGCAAAAGACTGCTCAAGTCAGGATGCCTCCAGCAGGTGAATGCAGCCAGGGAAGTGCGCATGGGATGTGGCTATGGAGGATCCTCTTGTATCCCTCCTGGGAAACCTGCATGCTCGATCACCTCCCTGAAATGCCTGTACACCAATGCACGCAGCTTGGGGAACAAACAGGAAGAACTAGAGATGTGTGTGCGGTCGCAGGGCCATGATCTCATTGCCATTACAGAGACATGGTGGGATAGCTCGCATGACTGGAGTGCTGTCATGGATGGCTACGTGCTTTTTAGGAAAGACAGTCCAGGAAAGCGAGGTGGTGGAGTTGCTCTTTATGTGAGAGAGCAACTGGAATGTATTGAGCTGTGCCTAGGGGTGGATGAAGAGCGAGTCGAGAGCTTATGGGTAAGGATCAAAGGGCAGGCTAATAGAGGTGACACTGTTGTGGGTGTTTACTACAGGCCACCTGATCAGGATGAGGAAGTCGATGAGGCCTTCTACAGACAGCTGGAAGTAGCCTCACGATCCCAGGCCCTGGTTCTCATGGGGGACTTCAACCACCCTGATATCTGCTGGAAAGACAACACAGCTAGGCACAAACAGTCCTGGAGATTCCTGCAGAGCATTGGTGACAACTTCTTGACCCAGGTGGTGGAGGAGCCAACAAGGAGAGGTGTGCTGCTGGACCTCGTACTAACAAACAAAGAAGGACTGGTGGAAGATGTGAAGGTTGGGGGCTGCCTTGGCTGCAGTGACCATGAGATGGTGGAGTTCAGGATCCTGCGAGGAGGCAGCAGGGCACCAAGTAGGATCGCAACCCTGGACTTGAGGAGAGCAAACTTTGTCCTCTTCAGGGACCTACTTGGAGGAATCCCATGGGTGAGGGCCCTGGAAGGAAGGGGTGTTCAAGAGAGTTGGTTAATATTCAGACATCACTTCCTCCAGGCTCAAGAGCGGTGCATCCCTATGAGTAGGAAGTCAAGCAAAGGAGGTAGGAGACCTGCATGGATGAGCAAGGAGCTCCTGGCAAAACTCAACCAGAAGAAGGAAGTATACAGAAAGTGGAAAGGGGGACAGGCCACTTGGGAGGAATATAGGAATGTTGTCAGAGTATGCAGGGATGCGACGAGGAAGGCTAAGGCCCGTTTGGAATTAAATCTGGCTAGAGATGTCAAGGACAACAAGAAGGGCTTCTTCAAATACATCAGCAGCAAGAGGAAGACTAGGGAAAATGTGGGCCCTTTGCTGAATGGGGTGGGTGCCCTGGTGACGAAGGATGCAGAGAAGGCAGAGTTACTGAATGCCTTCTTTGCTTCAGTCTTTACTGCTGAGGCCAGCCCTCAGGAACCCCAGACCCTGGAGGCAAGAGAGAAAGTCTGGAGAGAGGAAGACTTTCCCTTGGTGGAGGAGGAGTGGGTTAGAGATCATTTAAGCAAACTTGACACCCACAAATCCATGGGCCCTGATGGGATGCACCCACGAGTGCTGAGGGAGCTGGCGGACATTATTGCTAAGCCACTCTCCATCATCTTTGAAAGGTCATGGAGAACAGGAGAGGTGCCCGAGGACTGGAAGAAAGCCAATGTCACTCCAGTCTTCAAAAAGGGCAAGAAGGAGGACCCAGGGAACTACAGGCCAGTCAGCCTCACCTGCATCCCTGGAAAGGTGATGGAGCAGCTCATCCTGGAAGCCATCTCCACGCATGTGGAGGAAAAGAAGGTGATCAGGAGTAGTCAGCATGGCTTCACCAAGGGGAAATCATGCCTAACCAATCTGATAGCCTTCTATGATGGAATGACTGCCTGGGTAGATGAGGGGAGAGCAGTGGATGGTGTCTACCTTGACTTCAGCAAGGCTTTTGACACTGTCTCCCATAGCATCCTCATAGACAAGCTCAGGAAGTGTGGGTTAGATGAGTGGACAGTGAGGTGGATTGAGAACTGGCTGAATGGCAGAGCTCAGAGTGTTGTGATCAGCGGCACAGAGTCTAGTTGGAGGCCTGTAGCTAGCAGTGTCCCCCAGGGGTCAGTACTGGGTCCAGTCTTGTTCAGCTTCTTCATCAATGGCCTGGATGAAGGGACAGAGTGCACCCTCAGCCTCCAAGTTTGCTGATGATCCAAAACTGGGAGGAGTGGCCGATACACCAGAGGGCTGTGCTGCCATTCAAAGAGACTTGGACAGGCTGGAGAGGTGGGCAGAGAGGAACCTCCTGAAGTTCAACAAAGGGAAGTACAGGGTCCTGCACCTGGGGAGGAATAACCCCATGCACCAGTACAGGTTGGGGGTTGACCTGCTGGAAAGCAGTTCTGAAGAGAAGGACCTGGGAGTGCTGGTGGACACCAAGTTAAGTATGAGGCAGCAATGTGCCCTTGTGGCCAAGAAGGCCAATGGTATCCTGGGCTGCACCAGGAAGAGTGTTGCCAGCAGGTGGAGGGAGGTGATTCTCCCCCTCTACTCAGCCCTGGTGAGGCCACATTTGGAGTACTGCGTCCAGTTCTGGGCTCCCCAGTACAAGAGGGATGTGGCACTACTGGAGCAAGTCCAGCGAAGGGCCACAAAGATGATTAGGGGACTGGAGCATCTCTCTTATGAGGAAAGGCTGAGAGAGCTGGGCCTGTTTAGCTTGGAGAAGAGAAGGCTGAGAGGGGATCTTATCAACGTGTACAAGTATCTGAAGGGAGGGTGTCGAGAGGATGGGGCCAGACTCTTTTCAGTGGTGCCGAGCGACAGGACGCGAGGCAATGGGCACAAACTGAAACACAGACACTTCCATCTTAACATGAGGAAAAACTTTTTCACTGTGAGGGTGACAGAGCACTGGAACAGGTTGCCCAGAGAGGTTGTGGAGTCTCCTTCTCTGGAGATATTCAAAACGCGCCTGGATGCAATCCTGTGCAATGTGCTCTAGGTGACCCTGCTTGAGCAGGGGGGTTGGACTAGATGATCTCCAGAGGTCCCTTCCAACCTCAGTGATTCTGTGATTCTGTGATTCTGTGAAAAGAAAGCAAAATAAATGGTTAGGAACAGAATATACGTACAGCTGTACTTTGGTTGAGACCAAAGGCCCTTCTCAGTCCATCATCCTGTCTCCTACTGTGGCAATAGCAGAGATAAGAGACATATTTCTTAAATATACTTCCATAGCTTCCACCAATTATTATTGAAGGATTTTATGAGCCAAAGAAAATGTCTTAATATTCGGTAGCACTTGATTTTTCCCCTCCCACTCCTGGATTTGTCTGCTCCCTTGCCGAACTCCTGTGAACACTCAGCGTAGGCAGTGTCTGGTGGAATGCACCTCACCCCATCCCATCTGTTAGGGAGCCGCTTGGAACCAGTCGGAGCTGGCTGGAACCGGCCGTGACCTGCTCAGGGAGGCTCGGGTCCGCCTCCTGCACAGGGCACCCTGCAGCCCCCTGCGACCAAAACTCGGCCCTTTCTGCCCAGCACAACTGTAGAGAAACATCTCCTTTGCTCTAAGCTGCCGTGCTAGTCTCATTTAAGATCCTTCAGGTCTTGCATTGAAGGAGACACAATGAAAAATCATTCCAAGTTTAACTTTTTCCTGCTGCCCATGATTTTACAGACCTTTATGGTATTCTTCTTCAGTCACCTGTTTTCCAGGCTTAGGAATCCCACATTTTGATCATCCTTGTTGCCTTTCTCCATGCATTTTCTAATTCTGTTCTATTCTTTTTTAAGATGGGGAACTAATACAGCGTACAATATTCAAGGTAAAAGCACATGGCAGATTTATGCAGTGACACAACAATGTTCTCTGTTTTGTTCTGTATTTTTTTCCTAGTAATTTCTAACATTTGATTTGCTTTTTTCTCTACTACTGAGCATTAAGCTGATGTTTTGTAGAATCATCTATTACAACTCAAGATGTATTTCCTGAGGGGTAATAGCTAGCTCAGAGCCCATCATTGTGTATGTAAGATGAGGATTGTTTTCTCCCATGTGCATCACTTTACATTCGTCTACACAGAATTTATTAGATTAGATTACATTGATTAGAAATGTGAAGAGAATGCTCAATGAGAGATGAAAACACAACTTAGCCAAATGGTAGTGGGGTGTATGGATACTGAAAATTGTAAGTAAGTGCCAGATGAGGACTTAAGCAATAGGACATGGGATTGCCATCAGAACATTTATTTGCTTAAAAATATGTTCATGAAAGTGTTTTCTGGAATTGACTATAATTAGATGCTATTACAAATTAAGACAGAAAAATACCCTAAGTATTAGTGCAGGGATGTGTGTGTGCTTACATACGTTTATGTATGTAAAGCTCCCATGAATTTTAGAGCATTAAACTATTGATTAACTTCTTCAATGAACTCTGCCACCCCTTAAACATGATCAAAAGTGATTTTGATAGGCTTACTCTAAGTGAAAGGCACAAGTTGATATAGGTCAGGAAAGAACAACTGAGACTCAAGGAAGTTTCAGAATCACCAAGTTATAATGAATCATTTTTACTGGCTCTGGGACAAACAAGGTGACCTAACTGATAGTTTCCATGTCTACTTTGTGACTTTCTGAGAATCATCAGATGGTGATATCCAAGATGGCAGATCCTTCACGCATCTCAGACAAGTTGCATTTATTAAGATTCTATGCAAAGACTGGTAGAAAAGATGTTGTTATATTAGCAGATCAAGCAAAATCTTCATTTTGGCTTTAGAAGAGATGGCATTCTCCCCCGCCTCCCACCCCCACAAAGAGCTTTGCTGACTTGACAGTTCTGGTGTCTGATGAAAGGGAATCCAACAGTCAAGGAGTATAAAAATCAAAAGACAAAACCAGCACTGAAAGGATTTAGGCTAAACTAAGGGTCAGTTGGCAACCCCTGAGCAGAAAACCTCAGTATAATGTAGAGGAGAATACAGATTCATATAACTGAAAATGCCCAAAAAGCAAGGCTGTGAATTGCTTTAAAAAAGTAATAGGGTAGTCTGATGAAGTGGAGAGGGCAAAAGGAAGATGGGAAGGGATCAAGGAAAAAGTTATCAATAATGAAGTCAGGCCAGGAGAAGTCAACAGCACACTTAAGGAGTTTTTAGCCTGAAGGGAGCAGAATAAGAAAGTGTGTTGTTTTTTTTTTTATCTTCACGATGGGATAGTTTAGAGTAGAGGAATATGCTTTTTTTTCCCCTAATATGGCCTCCAGCTGGAACCACAAACAGGCAAATGTTTCCTAGTTATGTAGGTGATATCAAAGTGTGAGCATTAACTAATAAAAGGGGGACTAAAAGGTAAAAAAAGAGATCTGACACAACAGATAGGCTGCAAGTATTAAGAATAGCTTCAGTTTGGACCAGTAAAATAATTTAGCTACTACAGCTATAACCTCTATTAAACTTACTAGAGTACTCTCCTCTAGCAATTGATTCTGGCAAGGCAGCATCATCCATGAAGCTGACATATTTTGGACTACATAGGCCACTGCAATGATCTATTATAAAAGTAGTGCAGAGCAGATTACATGCATGTTCATCTGTTATGTGTTTTCATGTCCTGTCTAAAGCTTGTGAGCAAATTGATGTGATAGTGAGTTTAGAAAAAAATGTGTTATTTTTCATAACTTAGCTTGAACCAGGTGGTTTATTTTTAAGGCAAGAATTGACTTTGTGTCAACAGACATCTAGATTTATATTCTGAATCTGACTTTTTCAGGATGTGGGTTTCCACCACTCTCTGTGTTCAGTTTGCAGTGAAACTGAAAAAAACTTGCGAGAGCATTTCTGAATGAAGGAGCATGAGGAGCATAAGCTAGGAGCAATAATCTGAGAGCTCCCGCTTGTGGACAGGGTTTGAAATTAAGGGAATCAGACAGATGGAGAGACAAATAATTGTAAAGACAAACATTTAAAAAGTTCTGAAGGTGTCTGCAAAATCCTGTCAAGCTGCTGATGCTTAGCATCACTGAAAATCAGCCTAAATATGGATCGTCTAAATATGAAATTAGCTAATGATTTTGGCTATTTTAACTTTACACATTCCAGGTACACCATGTGATTAAGCAGCTGAAGGCTTAGAAGTAATGTATAAAAGTACAAATAGTTTTCTATGAGAAATCCATCTGGAGGACAGTAAATGCCACAAATAATGGACAGAATGGGTAGGAGGTGTTCAGTTTAGCCCACGTCTGCAAACTGTAGTGGATTGACCATGTTAATTATCAGTCTGCTCCCCTACACTGTCACAGAAGAATTGTGGAGGCAGATGTACTTCAGTGATAGGTCAGTTTTTTTCTTCTATTCTTGATATATGACTCTAACTTCCTTCATTTGTATATTTGCCCCTCTGAAAATGGCAGTCCACATTTCTATTTTTTTTACAATTTTCTTCTGTAGGGAAGGTAAAAATACAACATTTTGCTAGATAAAGTGTGAAAGAAATATTAATTCTATAATAAAGGTAGTGAAGGTTTGAATCTTTCTAGCTAAGGAAAGAATGGGGACCAAATACCCAGCTGGTTCACAAATAAGACATAAAGCTAGATGCTTACCTCACTTCTAGACATATATAGTAGGAGAAATTTAGGCAGCTAAGTATGTGTTTTGGAAAAAAAGCTTCATTCTCAGGGTCTTTCTAAAAATGCCTGGTAGCTATCCCTGACTTGTCTCTGGAAGTGGAAAAAAAATAGCTTCATCATCATAATAGCTCTGCACACTTCTGCACTGTGTTGTGTGTTCACCCTAGTGTCCCTAGCTTGGATATCTAACACAGCTTTGAGTGCAAATTGCACATCGAACTTTTGTCCATTTAACTATAACCTTTTTTCCTTCGAACAGAGTGACCCCTTTTCCTCTGCATATTGGGAACGTTCCCTGCATCATGGTACACCTTGAAATGTGCACATGCACATTGCATGTGCTCCATACTGGAGCCCCACAGAACTAGAAGATATTGATGGATTATTCATCCACGCAATATACATTCAGAAATAATTTCTTTAAATTCCAGTTGTACCATCAGCTCACAACTATGAGTATATACCAGTCCTTTTTGTTGTAGTTTTCTGGATAATTTAGACATCCCGTCATATATTCTTTCAATAAGGCTTTGCTTTGTAGGATTTCACAGTATCGCTCAGTGAAAAAAGTACATTAAGCATTCAAACCGACTAAATAGATTTCCTCCATCTATCAGTTCAGACATATTGAGCTTATCTAAGATGGAAAACTGTATGCATCAAAGAATCTAAAAATATTTTGAATTCACATTTAGTAACACCTAATTAAAAGGAAAACAATTGGAACTGTGATATACAATATAAGCAATATTGTAGTGTACTTTAAAATACCATAAAACAGAAACTTTCCTTCTACTAAAAAAGGAAAAAGTGTTTTATATTAAATAAAAGAATGCAAGCTAGCAGCTTTTATTGAAATTGTACATTGGTATGTAAATAAAGAATACAGTAGTGAAAACAGCCACAACCTATTACAATATACTCTGAAACAGGTAAAGTTTTCAATTGTAAGGTCAATATGAAGAAAAGGAAGGTTGAAAAGACAAATTTTTTTTGCTGAGACTGGTAATTGGCTGGATGCTGGGGTTTGGGGAAGCTGCTTAGCTTCTGTAAATAGGAAAAGTAACTTCAGGTTCAATGATTTACTCTCTTAGATGCAGACCAGCTCTGGTAACATCGCAGTCATTAAGTCTTGAGGAACAAGAGCTGCTCAGGTCTCAGTGCAGCTATTGCCAGGCATGGTGCACATGTATTTTGACTGTATCTCCTTTTCTTGTTGGCCCAAAATGCAGCTGGTGGTAAAAGTGAAGCACATTCTGACTTCTCCACTAGAGACTACCTCCAATCAACCTATCCTCAAGCAGAACATGCCTAGGTAATCTCCAGCCAATGCCAGCAATGTACCTCAAAGGGGTTTCATACCCGTAGGGGAAGAATATATAAGAGGAAACCTTCTCAAGAGAAGGTTAGCAAATCTGCAATTAGGGACCTAATGTTTCTCTTACTATAAAGGATTGTCCCACAGAGTTTTTGAAAAAATATCATTCTGTATCAAAACAAACAAACAAACAAACAAAAACCCTGAAAGAAGCTGTATAGCCAGTGCAGTGTACTTCAAATAGCTCCATAATGACAGAATGTGTGAGTGATGAGCTGAATGTCTCAGGCAGTGAATAATGGAAATTCCTGTGAGAATGTGACAAACATGCAACAAGGCATGCTTGAAACATTTTTTTTCAAGTTTTAATATTAAAAACTCTCACACTGCAGCTTTATATACTTCTTTAAGAAGAGTGCTTACTTTGGACTTCCTTCTCTGTTCCCAGATTGTGTGTACAAAGTAATTAGCACATCCAGAAAACAGGGGTGGATCTACTCCCCTCTCCTGCAGGGATGTATAAATGCAGAGGGAATGCACCAGTACCAACATTCTGGTAAGGGGAATTCCAAAGTTTTGCTGACAACACGGAAGGGGCTGATCAGGGAGAGGACAAAGTTTGTTGATAACATGAAGTTATCCAGGAGATTGACAGTGTGAGAAAACTGTGAAGAACTGAAGGACTTATGACACTGGGAGACCGGACAATAAAGCGGTAGCTAAAATTTGACACAGTGAAATGTAAAGTGGTGCACATTGCAGAAAAAATTCTAATTTAACCACCTTGGGGTTTTTATGAATGGTTCAATGAAAGCATCAGTTCTGTTTGTTCTGTCATTCATAAAAGGCTATCATATGTTAGGAATTATCAGGAAAGGAGTAAAGAACAAAAGAGAAGTCACTGTATAAACATACGCTTCATCCACACCTCAAATAATGTGTGTGGTACTGGTCTACTTAACTCAGAAAGGATATATTAGAACTGGAAAAGGTGCAGAGAAGGAGAAAAGGGTATAGAATGCCTTTGTAGGCTGGGATGCTTCAGCACAGAAAAGAAATGACTTAGGGACATTAGGGGCATGGAAAGTACATGTAGACATTACCTGCTCTCTGTATCTTCCCAAACAAAACGCAGATGTCATCAAATGCAGCTGGGAAGATTAAGTTTCAAAACAAAAATATTAAAAAAACAATAACAAAAAAAAACCCAATGCAATTCTTCACTCAGTAAAAAAATAGATCCATGGAACTTTTTGCAAAAGGATATTGTGGATGCAAAAAATTTACCCAGCTTCAAAGCGAATCTGAACAAGTACATGGCAGAAAGATCCATCAGGGGTTATTAAAGACAGAAACCTCAACAAGCTTAGGCTAAAGCTGAAAATAGTGGAGGCTAGAAGAATACATATACTTGGTCTTACTAATGCACTTGTGATCACTGCTGGAGACAGGGCTAGATAAACCCTTGTTCTAAACCAGTATAACCATTCTTATGAATATCATTCATCCAATTCACTTCGGAACAATACTGTGAATTCGTACCTATTCAATCACATTCTATGCAAATCCTTTCCATGCCTTTTTTCTCCCTCCTGTTCTCCCAGATTCAGAGTGGCAGAACATACTGCATCAAAAGAGGGTGAGAAACTGAAATCCACCCACCTACGGTACTCACCTTTGGCCTTTTTTCTGACCTTTTCTATTTAATTGCCCCTCTGTGTTCATCTGGTTTCACAGAATGGCTCTCTCTCTTGTTTGTTTGTTTGTTTGTTTGTTTTTCTCTGAAGGTTTGATTTTGCTAGGAAATTCTGAAATAGTTCTAATGCTCTTTCCCTAATATGTCCATTATTTTCATTGTTTTTTCTCTTTGTGTAACTAAATATTCTTATGACCAGAATTTCACCTAATTTATACTGCAACATCCCAACCACATCTCAGGGTTGGTAAGAGGGAAGTTTATTGGGTAATAAGTAGAAAAACTCCACAAAATATCACTGGAGCTATTTAGTGAATGATGCTGTTCCACTAGATCTCAATCTGGAATCGGCAGTATCACAGCTTGTCTGTGCATTTCTTACCAACCAACTTTTTCTTCATTCAGTCCCTCTATGTTGTGGTGACTGGAGAGATACTCAGCACATTTCTATGCAGACAGCAGATCTGAAATTGCTCTTTTCTTTCCTCAGAGAGACATGAGATTATTTTGTTCTGAGAGCCACCCAGAAGTTGTACAGGCTCAGTAGTCCTGAGCTGAGCCTGAGCTAGAGTCTTACAACCAAGGTTATTATTTCAGGGAAATTTTGTCTTACCTTGGACTGCATTGCTTCTAGTTGGTTTGGAATAAGGCAGAGTTTGCTTGCATCTGACCATAAAAGATTGCAGACAAACAATCCCAGCTGGCATAGCAGGGAGTACCTCAGGGTACAAGATTGCTGCATGGCCACAATAATCCTGCTATCTGTAGCCTATACAACCTATTTTGTTACATGCAAGGATTTGTATAGCTTCAAAGGGTGAGAAAGGATTGAGTCATGACAAAAGAAAATACTTTCCCACATATAAACATAAATGTAGAACATTTTTTAAGAGACGTTCTCTTCTAAATCTTTTTAAATATTGATACAAATATCTGTGCTTATATTTTGAAAAGAAAGGGAGCTTAGATTTAAAAGCATATCATCTTGCATTCAGACCAGTTAAGAATATTAATAATTATTTTTGTGTGTATTCTAATTAAATATGTATGTATCACTTTAATTCAAATAGCACTTCACAGAGATTTAAAAACCCAGACCTTCCCACTCCAGAGTTTATGTCAGACAATGTGTAAAGAACAGAGGTGAAAGAATGCACAATGCAAGATGGGGCAAGTACTACCACAAAGATAATGTGAGTCTCATTGTGGTATAAATGAAAAATGGCAATGTTGATGGTTTAATTTAAGAACATGTAGGGCATGAGGGAGAAAAGCAGATAATGATGGAAAGCTTATGAGGAGGGATTTGAAAGAAAAAAGGGAAAGTACATGCCATTCTGCAAAATATATCTCATACTGAGGCAAATCCTTTGAAGTTGCTGGAGTTATTAAACTAGGGCTAAGCTTGTCCTACAAGGCCTAAAATAGTTGTGATGCAAAGCCATGGCCTAAGGCAAGGTTCTGTACATAAGTGCATATGCCTTGCAGGAAATTCCAGGGTATGTTGGATATGTCTGTACTGTCTTCTGAGAGCCTGGGAGTGCAGGCTTGGTCATGGCCACAGGGTGCTCTATAGAGCAGGCAGAAGGCTGAACGCTTGAGCGTGCCGGGTGGTTACAGACAGACAGACAGATGGATGGGCAGAAAGGAGATGGAGGACAGAATACATTATGCTAACAGCTATTCTTGCACTTGTTCTTTCTGAGTCCTGTAGACACATCTTAAAGAGCACAGTGGTTGCATGTGTGAAAAGGGAGGACTGGTTTTGAATGCCAGTTAGACAAAGGGCAGAGAGGACTGTTCTTTTTGAATGCACACACACTTCTATAGACCACTGCTGTGGGGCTGGGAGCCCTGTGCCTTCCCTATATTCCTGTTTTCTCCTGGCAGTTTAATACTGATTGACTGCAAAGGATGTTTTTGAGGGGATCAAGATTTTCTTTATGCCAATAGCGTGTAAAGGGACTCAGTAAGATTCTTTGTGCTTTCTAATCTTCCCCTTCCTCACATAATTGACCTTAAAAAAGAGAAAACACCACAATAGAGATTGTTGAACAAATACTATCTTCACAGAGGATTTTAGGAAACATTTTCTTTCCCATCTTTATTTCGGGAGGAACATAGGTAGACTCAAAAATGTTCAGTCAATTATTTCAGAGAAAATGATTTTCTCTGAGGAAGGTAAAACTCCCTTTTTTTTTTCTTATTAGCTATAGAGTGCACTGATAAATAATTCTGTTTCTTTGAAGTGTGAAGCCAGTATCACAATTCTAATAAAATGTGTTTTCTTTAATATTCCATTGCTTTGTATTTATTGACCTTATATAATGTAACACAGTATTCATTGTGCTGTGTTTTGTTTTGACATACAGCATGAGCAGCTTCACGATTCAGTTATGTGAGTGGGTGATTTCTTACAAACAATGGATATGTTTGTCAGGTGTTTATGACCCTGGCATTTTTTATTTGTAACAGACACATAACAGAGCTTGGAGACAGTGTATGTATGTGCACACACACAAATATAGAAAATGTTTCAAATACCCATTTCTCTCTCTCTCTGCCTAAATTCTTCTCTAGCCTGAAGGAACCTGGAAGGATATCACTAGGTTAACACAAAATGTTCAACTCAGCTGAAAGTACTCAAATTCTTGCTTAGTTAAGTTCCACTCAATTTTATGAACTATTAGTCATGCTTGAACCAGATCCATGTAAGTATTTAGACTCCTAAAACCAGTGAAATACCTAATTCCTCCTTTTTCAAATACGAGCTGGGTACCCAAAGAGAAATTTGGAGAAATTTAGGCATCTATGTTCAGGAAAATCAGTCAAAACTATGCAAGTGCCTGAAATAACAAAACAACCAGTTTCTGGCAAAATTTTCCATAAGCTTCTATAGTGATTATATTGCACATGCTCAGTAGTGATGCTACTTTTAATGAGCAGTCTGGTCATCTTGGCCCCCGCTTAAGTGCTGTAAGGCTCAGTGTTGCAACACCTAAAACTTAGTTTCCAGGGATTGCTGACTTAAGTTCCTCACCTCAAGGATCCTAACAGGTGGCATACTGAGTGCTGGGATGCCAGCAGGGCATGCCAGAGAAAAGGGAGTTTCTGAAATGCTGCACCCTGTCTGGGCTTAAAACCTCTCTTAAAATGGTAAGCAGGGACCTCAGTGAAGCTGTGTTTTAAAAGTCACATTCTGTTATTAGGTGCCTAAATCACCATTTTTGCTTAAAATAATGGCAGCAATACCTGACTCTTATGTGATGGCTTACTAGTTAGAGTGCTCATTTAAGAAATGGGAGTCCTAAAAGTTAGCCTAAACCCTCAGCTTGAGGAGATCTAAATCCCTAAATTGCACAGTTCTTTTGTCACAAAGCTGTGGAACTGTGGAGCATTGAAGATGAATGGGTATCCCTCCTGTTAAAGCTGGATCTTTGAGAATGCAGAATTTTGACTGAAAGGAGAATAAATAAGACAGATCCTTTCTCTGTTCTTACTGTTCAGCTTCTTACCTAGAAGGTGCTAAGTCAAAAGAAAAATGCTTTCATTTGTGCTCCCTGAACTGTTTATTTATTTTACATGAAATAAGTAATTGGATTGTAATCCTCCAATTAAAAGTAAAATTCTTAACTTAGAGAATAATTTAGGGTTTTCCTTTTGCTATTTCATAGGCTAACACTTGCAGGTCAATGTTGAAGAAGACACATACAAGAAAACAAGATACTCCTTTATGCTTACTAACTTGGAGTATTGAAGAGCATTTCCTGGATCCTGGTGCCACCATCTTCCATATCACTTTGAAGACTTGATGGCCCTCTGGGATGTTTACCCAAACTTTTTGACTCTGAAACCAAAGTGCAGGGGACTGGTGTATATCCATGTCACTCTCTGTTATGACTGTCAGACTCCTGTGACTTCTGTCAGACTGCAGACAGGAATCATACCTGGGAAGCATGTCTCGGTTCGTTACTATAGACATATTTGCTCATTGTCTATTTACCAGGTGTGGAGTTATAGGAATTGCAGATCCTCAGTTTGGTATTCAGCCTATGTTTAGGGCCAGAAACATGGAGATGAGAGTGGGTAATTGTCCCAGGCTGTAAAGACTCCGCTGACCATTCAGAAGTGTGAACTGACTGGGAGACTACATGTCTCTAGGCCTCTCTTCATCTTGCCCAACTCCTTTTATTTCTGCAAAAGCATCATATGTTTCAGGATAGCTAGCATTTCATGTTATAACACTGGGAAGGAGCTATTGTTTCATTCCATTACTGTTCACTATTCCTGTCCAGTTCATATGACACACACGTAATTTTCATTATTAAATCTCAGTTCTGGATCTGTATCTAATATAAGTGAAAGATTAGAGAAGAGCAAATTCTATACTGAACTATGTCAGAGTATATTTGGGCTTAATTTTAATCAAAGCAAAAGGGCAAAAAATGCATCCTTATCTTTAAGTTTACTCATTTCAATAAACATGCACCAAAGGAAAGAAAAAAAATAGACTTGGATTTCTGCTTTGGTGAATAAAACAACATACAATTTAAGAGTGGAAAAGTATGTGCGTGTCTTACCGATCCCATTTGTTCATGAAAGAAAACACTATCAGAGTGTCTTTAAGACATCACTGACAGTCTAAGACTTTATCACAGAAAAATCCAGACATTGAAATATTCTCATCAGCTGATTATTTCTGATGTGATTATATCTTTATATGATGTGATTATATCTTTATATTATATATAACTAATGTGATTATATCACATAAACAGCTCTTTATGAGAGTGAGCAGCTGGAATGCATGGAGCTCTGTTCAGGGACAAATTAGGGGCCAGCTGAGAGCTTACGGCATTGTGCTGGGTGTCTACTACAGACTGCCTGATCAGGTAGAATGTATAGATGAGACCTTCTTCAGACAACTAGAAGAAGCCTCATGTTTGCAGACCTTGATTCTTACAAGGGATTTTAACCACCCTGATATCTGTTGGAGGGACAACATAGCAGTGCACAAGCTATGCAGAAAATTCCTGGAGTGCATTGATGACAACTTCCTAACGCGGGTGTCAAGGAGCTGACAAGAAGGGGTGCTCTGCTGAACCTTATATTTACATGGAAAGACAGATTGGAGATGTGAAAGCCGGGTGCAGCCTTGGTTACACGACCATGAGATGGGGGAGTTCAGGACCTTGTGAGGAGGAAGCTGGGTAAAAAGCAGGATCACAACCCTGAACTTCAGGAGAGCAGACTCCGGCCCCTGCAGGGACCTGCTTAGAAGAATCCTGTGGGATGCGGCCCTGGAGGGAAGAGACCTGGTTGATATTCGAAGATCACCTCCTCCAAGCTCAAGAATGTTCCATCCCAATGAGCTAGAAATCAAGCAAAGGTGGCAGGTGCCTGCATGGATGAACAAGGAGCTCCTGACTAAACTTGAACATAAAAAGGAAGTGTACAAGAGGTGAAAGCAGGGACAAGAGACCCAGGAGAAATACATATAGAGGCAGTGGTCCAAGCATGCAGGGATGGATGGGGTTAGGAGACCTAAAGCCTATCTGGAGTTTAATCTGGCAAGAGATGTGAAGGGCAACAAGAAAGGCTTCTATAAGTCCATAAGCAGCAAGAGGAAGGTTAGGGAAAATGTGGGCCCACTGCTAAATGGGCAGAACCCTGGTGACAAAGGGCACGGAAAAGGCTGAGGTACTCTCTGCCTTCTTTGCCCTGGTCTTTACTGGTGAGACTCCCAGACCCCTGAGACCAAAGGGGAAGTTTGGAGCAAGGAAGACTTACCCATGGTGGAGGAATATTAGGTTAGGGAACTCTAAAACAAACTGGACACATACAAGTCCATGGAACCTGATGGGGTGAACCCACGAGTGCTCAGGGAGCTGGCTGATGTCACTGTGAGGTCACTCTTGATAATCTGTGAAAATTCATGGCAATTGAAAGCGGTTCCTGAGGACTGGAAGAGAGCATATGCCATCCTATCTTCAACAAGGGCAAAAAGGAGGATCTGGAGACCTACAGGTTGGTCAGCCTCACCTCGATGCCTGGGAAGGTGATGGAGGAGCTAATTCTGGATACCAGTTCCAGACACATGAAGGACAAGAAGGTGATCAGGAGTAGTCGCAAGGATTTACAAAGGATTTACAATATGCTTGTCCAAGTTGATAGCCTTCTACAATGAGATGACTGGCTTGGTGTATGAGGGGGGATCTTGTTTGCACTGACTTTGGTAAGACATTTGACATTATCTCCCATAATATCCTCACTGAGACCTTAAAAGACTGGAGAAATGGGCCAACAGGAACCTCAAGGTCAACAGATGGAAATGCAAGGTGCTGCACCTGAAGAGGAATAACCATGCACCAGTGGATGCTGGGGGCTGGAGAGCAGCTTTGCAGAGAAGGACCTGGACAACAAGTCAAACATGAGCCAGCAATGAGATCTCATGGCAAAGAAGGCCAATGCTAACCTGGGTTGCATTAGAAAAAGCATCACCAGCAGGTTGAAGGAAGTGATCCTTCCCCTCTACTCAGGACTGGTGAGCCATATTTGGAGTGCTGTGTTGAGTTCTGGGCTTCTCAGAATAAGAGTGGACATCCTGGTCCCACGTCCTGGACCCAAGTCCAACAAAGGTCCATGAAGATGATTAAGGGATTGGAGCATCTGTCATATGAATAGAGGCTAAGAGAGCTGGGATTTTTTAGTCTCCAGGAGAGAAGGCTGACGGGGATCTTATCAATGTTTATAAATACCTGATGGGAGGGTGTAGTGAAGATAGGGCCAGACTCTTCTCAGTGGTGCCCAGTGGCAGGATGAGAAGCAATGGGCACAAATTGAAACACAGGAAATTCTGTCTGAACATAAGAAACAGGTTCACTGAAATTTTCACTAGAACAGATTACCCAGAGAGGTTGTGGAGTCTCCATCCTTGAATACAGTCAAAATCCAACTGAATATAGTCCTGGGCAACCTGCTGTAGCTGATCCTGAACAGGGAGGTTGGACCAGATGATCCCCAGAGGTCCTTTCCAACCTCAATGATTCTGTGATTCTGTGATTCTGTGATTCTAGTTATGAAATCTATACGGAAAGTGCAAACAGTGGGGGAAATCACCTGGGATGCCTGGGGGTGCAGGTAAAATTAAATAAGAACTCGATCTTAGGTGTTGGATTAAGATTCGATAGAATAATTTTATGTTTTGATGTACACTGTTTGCTCTTGGGACCAACTTTTCAACTTTGTGTCAACTTCTAAGTGTATTAAATACAAATACTAAATGTGTTGAGTAATGATGGAAAGTACTGAAAAGGTTAAGAACGGGGGTGTACTAGCAGGTCAGACCTGCAAAAAGCCCTCAGGAAGATGTGGTACCCTGTGAAAGAACTGAGCCAGAGACCTGCTCCTGATCAAAATGGCCTGAAAGGGCACAAAACACTCCCTTCTTGTTCTTTACTCTAATTAGATGCTGTAGTGCGCTTGACCAATAATACAGTACTGTCCTCACTCTGCTAAGAAGTAGGCTTGACCATCCCATAACTGTCTGCATAAAGCAAGCACAGATATACCAGGTCCTTAGTAAATGCTCCCAAAGATTTCAATCAATACTTTCAAAGAATTAAGGATTAAAAGAGGAGCTTTCATACAAAGCAGACATTTAAATTGAAATGCTGTTAATAATTTTTCTTCTAAAGTCACAGAATCGCAGAATGGTTGAGGGTGGAAGGGACCTCTGGAGATCATCTAGTCCAACACCCCTGCTCAAGCACAGTCACCTAGAGCATGTTGCACAGGATTGTGTCCAGACAGGTTTTGAATATCTCCAGAGAAGGAGACTCCACAATCTTTCTAGGCAACCTCTTCCAGTGCTCTGTCACCCTCACAGTGAAGTTTTTCCTCATGTTCAGATGGAACTTCCTGTGTTTCGGTTCGTGCCCATTGCCTCTTGTCCTGTCGCTGGGCACCACTGAGAAGAGTCTGGCTCCATCCTCTCTACACCTTTCCTACGCATTGATAAGATCCCCCCTCAGCCTTCTCTTCTCTAGGCTAAACAGGCCCAGCTCTCTCAGCCTTTCCTCATAAGAGAGATGCTCCAGTCCCCTAATCATCTTTGTAGCCCTTCGCTGGACTTGCTCCAGTAGTGCCACATCCCTCTTGTACTGGGGAGCCCAGAACTGGACGCAGTACTCCAGATGAGGCCTCACCAGGGCTGAGTAGAGGGGGAGAATCACCTCCCTCGACCTGCTGGCAACACTCTTCCTGATGCACCCCAGGATACCGTTGGCCTTCTTGGCCACAAGGGCACATTGCTGGCTCATGGGCAGCCTGTAGTCCACCAGGACTCCCAGGTCCTTCTCCGCAGAGCTGCTTTCCAGCAGCTCAACCCCCAACCTGTACTGGTGCATGGCGTTATTCCTCCCCAGGTGCAGGACCCTGCACTTGCCTTTGTTGAACTTCATGAGGTTCCTCTCTGCCCACTTCTCCAGCCCGTCCAGGTCTCTCTGAATGGCAGCACAGCCCTCTGGTGTATCGGCCACTCCTCCCAGTTTTGGATCATCAGCAAACTTGGAGGCTGAGGGTGCACTCTGTCCCTTCATCCAGGCCATTGATGAAGAAGCTGAACAAGACTGGACCCAGTACTGACTCCTGGGGGACACTGCTGGCTGCAGGCCTCCAACTAGACTCTGTGCCACTGATCACAACTCTCTGAGCTCTGCCGTTCAGCCAGTTCTCAATCCACCTCACTGTCCACTCATCTAAACCACAATTCCTGAGCTTACCAATGAGGATGCTTGGGAGACAGTGTCAAAAGCCTTGCTGAAGTCAAGGTAGACAACATCCACTGCTCTCCCCTCCTCTACCCTTCCAGGGATGGAGGTGAGGCTGACTGGCCTGTAGTTTCCTGGGTCCTCCTTCTTGCCCTTTTTGAAGACTGGAGTGACATTGGCTTTCTTCCAGTCCTCAGGCACCTCTCCTGTTCTCCACGACCTTTCAAAGATGATGGAGAGTGGCCTAGCAATAACATCCGCCAGCTCCCTCAGCACTTGTGGGTGCATCCCACCGGGGACAGCTGTTGATCTCCAAACAGTTATTAATGTCTATGAGGTATTTGGGTATTTTAATACTGAGCAATATTAAGATGCTTATATATATAGATCAACAAACTCTGAAAGGACTTAGAAAACTAGACATTTAGGCAACCCAATGGCTGATGAAGATTTTTCGTAGATAAGTAGAAGGTATTGTGCATTAGAATGAATAGTGTGAGCTACTTCTACACACTGATGCATTTCTAATTAGCTGCAACCACTTAGGGAACAGACCTGTGTGTCACTGGACCAGTTAAATGAAAACCTCCACTCAGTGCTCAATAACCACCAGAGATACCTCAAAGACATATGATTGTTTGAAGAGTGAGATAGAGAACAGAATAATACTGATGACACATATTTCACAAATCCAGTATTCATTGCTGCAGTGTTCATTTTGATGTGAAAAGATATAGCAGAAGAGGAACAGTCCAAAGAAGGGAAATGAGAATTCTTATAGGTTTAGAAAATTTCCATTGCAGGAGAGATCAAAAAGATTAAGTTCATACAGTTCAGAGAAGAGATGAATAAAAGGTGGAAGGCTAGAGTTATGTATAATAATAATAGTAGAGTGAATGACAACGCATGGTCATTATCATGTCTCCTTTTCACATAATTTAAGAACAAGGAAATATATAATAAAATTAACATCACTGAAATAATTTTGCTGCAGCTTTTTGATTTTTTTCCTAGTGCATGCTAGAATACATTACACATGTTTTTTTCCTCTTAGGTTTCTATATTTTTTCTTACAGACTCTCTCAGATTTAAGTTCAAATCTATTTTAATGTAAATTAACTTTTTTATGACCAGTAAGCATCAGCAATGAAAGTTTAAACTTTGCATTTTGCAAATACAAATATTCAAAGCTCTTATTTGTGAAGGAAAACAAAAGTTAATGTCATCATAATCCTAAATAGATGAAGCAATGGTGAATAAAACTGCAAAGCAAATATGAAATTTAATAATGGGCCTCTGACAGCTTGCTCTCAGATTGTTAGGAATTCATTAAACAATGGTTGAGCAGAACAGACAATTAAATTATTCTCATATGAAATATCTATCCATATTATGAATATTGCATATGACATAGTGCACATTTCTGAAGGGATGTAGTCAACAAATTTCAATTCAGAGAACCAGCAAGAGGCTGGATTTCAGCTTCCAGATATACCCTTGTTTCCCAGACAATATAATAATAACAAGAGCAATAACTGGGATGCTGATGTATAAACAGAAGTAATATATAGAATTTTAAGGAAAACATAATGTAACCCTTCAATAATTGTTGACAGAGGCTTATTCCAGTCACTTTGCAGAAATTTCAGATATACATTTTCTGTACACTTAAAAAGGAAGAACAAGAGAGGCTGCTAAAATGTTCATGGCATCATTAAAAAGTCAAACGGATTAAAAGTCAGCCAAAACAAAGACAAACACAAGTAGAATTTGCAGTGCTGTATATCACGACGTGGAATGAACAGCAAACAGTGTGAGAAATTTATCTCATACTAGCATTCTATCTTGTTGTCATGCTTTGCTATTTTTAAACTTGACTTATGACTAGTGAGTATTAATCGAAAGAGAATCTGTGAAAAGAAAATTTCTGCTTTACTGGACACCAGAGCAAATAGACTGGTTATATATTAAGAATTAACTAAGTCACTGAAATTCATTGGTAAACATTAAGCACTATGCCTAAAGTATGTTTTAGGAGAATTTTTGATTCATTTAAGAAAGACAAGAAACTGAAATACCAAAGACACTTTACATAGTGTTTAAAGCTAAAAATAAAACCTGTTAGTAATGAGAGTTTTGTAATCCTTAAAGTGATCTACAGCTAAGATCAAGATCACCCTCAGTAAATATTTTCAAAACATGTTTTTGAATATATGATCCTAAACCCATGTATTTGGAGGGAAAACTGTATGCAAAATACAAATATGTCTAATGTGAAGGTTTGTTCCTATTGTATCCAGATACAGAAAGTTAGTGAACACGGAGACCAGACTATTGTCTAACCTCTAAAAGTTTGGCTTTTCAGATTATTATTCAAACATATATGGTATGACTATCTGGCAAACTTGATAGGATGTTATTTGTAAAATATTATTTTTCTCTTTAGAGGCTAGAGACTGGATCCAGCCTATGGGATGTATCAGTCCATGCCATGAACTTGGCTTCAGATAAGGTAAGAGACAGTAATCATCAGGGCAGTGAGTGAAGACCAACAATTGAATGTTTGCTACTGGGTGCACAGTTCAAGAACTGCCTCCACAGCATTCCCTGATGTATTCTTCTGCTCCTCTGTCACTCCTACACTTTTCATCAGTGCCAGCCCTCTAGATACTCAGCTGTGTGTAACCACGATAAAAAGTCTTAGGATGTTCTCCCAGAAGCCCCTATGGCATGGACGTCTCACTGAAATGCTAAAGAGTGAGATGGGCCACTTCTAATTTAGATGCTAAGATCCAGACTCTGTCCAGAACTTGCATAGCTTTCCCCTCCTTTCAATAAATCTAAAACTCATTAGACTGTCTCTTGTTTCAGTATGCATAGCATCTTTTTTCCTAGCCTTGACAAATGCAATATTGTCCCACTTATATCCATTCATAATGATTATTTTCTTAGCTTGTCACTTGGTCATGTCATGTCCTCTGCATACCTTCAGTAGCTCCTCCCTGCCCTCGTGCCTCAAGCAACTTCCTCCCACACACATACTTTCAGCATTATCTTTTACTTTTCTCCAGTGTACACATTATCTTTTATTCAACACCATGAAGTTAAGAGTTGTTCTATCATCTCACTCTGTCTACCTCCATTATGTGCTTATTATATTTTCAAACAAGCAGCTTTGCATGTGCTTTCGCCTTCAGAATGCATATATAGGTGAGTGTATGGTTAAAAGTGCACCAGAAGCACTGGAGAGCCTCTTGGCTTTTCTGGACTGTGTATTTAAGAAAGTTTAACTGTTGTAAAATGTTTTGATCTGGTTGACTTTGTTTTGTGCAGGATCATGATGTGCTTGTTCTGCTGGTTGAGGTAAGTTGGCATCAGCTACAGAATTATATGTGCCAGCTGAGCAAATGCTATCTGTACTGGTGATACGTTCTGCATCCTGTTAAAGAAAAAAATGCATCTATGCCCATCAGAGCTACAACGCACTGAGTGGACTCAAGCGGAGTTGATGTTTTAGACCTGGTTCAATCAACTAAGAAATTCTTCTTTCATCACTGTGACTGGATGCAGGCCAAGTAATGAAAATAAGGTATACCTTGTGCTCTGATGTCTTTGCTTTGCAGAGTGTCAAAGATGCAGGAATGTAATTCTGTGTTCTATTTAGGCTTGGATTTGTTGGGGGTGTGTGGGGGGATGAGGGGTAAGGGGTCAATAGGATCCTTAGCCTGTGGATTAGTATTGCTTGGTGTGAAGTGTTTGTTCATCCACTGTATAAGACATTTGTCAGTGTGTAGCCTACCCCTCTGAATGGACTTGGATAAAATTTTCATTCTTTTCAGTTATAGTGTCTTGTATTAAAGCTTGGGTTATAGATTCTTTGTTTGTCAGGAACAGGAGAAGAAGAAAAATGAGAGGGAAACCCCTTCTTCAGGACAATGAGTCAGGAGGCAAGGTACACAATTTGCTCTTGAGAGACATCAAAGGAAGAAATGGTTAAATCTTACAGGTCTTAGGCAAAGTACACGCTCTCACAACTAGCCCATGCACTCCATTTGGGCTCCTGTCATAGATTTGCACCCAAGGATAGCCAAGGAAACTGGCTGCAGCATGGTAGGAGAGTCTGAAAGTAATCATTATTAGGTCTGCAGGTACTTCTGAAAGTGCTGAAGCAGGTACCTGGGAAGTATCTCAGGGAAAAGCATCTCAAGGCTTGTGACACATATGATTTTCTCAGAAACACTTTAAAGAGACACATCACTAATGAAACAACTCAGACAACAGGAGACTATAAAAATAGTTTCAATAACCATATCTTGAGTAAAGTTGTTAGTGTTTTATCAGCAAAATAGGATTCATTGAGTGGGGTTCTCACTAGAACAATCATGGTGCTGTAAAAATGGCATTTATTTTACTGGAATAAGTAAATAAAAGCATAGCCTGCAAGACATGAAATAATCCTGCTTTACTCAGAAAAGTTCCTGTTGGAGTACTCTGCCCAGTTTTGGGCCCTGTCCTTACAAAAAAAAAAAAAAAAAAGTTTTGCCTGGACTCTTTCCACATGAATGTTTAGAGCTGTAGAAATCAATCCCTTTGTAAAAAGACTGTAATACTTCAAGTTGCTTAGCTTAAAGATATAGCTGACAGAGGTGGGACAAGAAAGGAACATGAACTTCTCCCCAATTTGAAGAGAAGATGGAAGGAGGATATGATCAGGTGAATGCAGAACTTATTCACCAAATCCCACAATGCTAGAACTAGGGACCTCTGTGGAAGCAATAGGAGACCAGTTAAAAACAGATTAAAGAAAAAAAAAAAATTTGCATGATGGGTGGTGAATTTCTGGAACTTGCTACTATAGGAGATTGTGGTGGCAGGTAGCATGAGAAAGTTCAAGAAGGGATTAAAAAATATCATGGACAACAGGTCCATAAAGAAATGCTAAAAGGACTAGGGAAGGTTATTCCCTCTAACATCCCTAATACAACATTTGTAGATGCCGGGGAAGTACAACAAGAATGGGATGCAGAAAAGAGCAGCCTCACATGCTCTTTTTAAATAGCCTCTCTCATTGCCACTGAGACAGAGTACTGGACTAGATGTGCTGTTGGTCTGATCCAACAGGAAATTTCTTATATTTTTAAGATAGGGCTATATTTTATCCAAAGGAGGACAAAAAGAAAATTAAGCCTTCCTCCCTCTCCCCTGAAAAAAAAATATTTCCATGATGCCAGGATACCTTTGAACAATTTGGACTATGGGCTGTTCAGATACTCCTTCTAGATACATAAGAAGAAAACAATGATATATGTATTTCAGATTTAATTCATTAGACAGTTACATTTTGAGGGGTTTTAATTTGGTGAGCTAGGGTAAGTCGGACAAGGGAACGTGCTATTCTTATTTTTTTCAATATTATTTAAGGCTAGGCAAGCCTTGGAGGGCATTAATCTTCTGCAAGTCCCATAGGGAAGAGAACACATTTTCCAGGCTACTGGTAGAATCCATCTATCTTTGCAGAGGAGATTTTTCATTGCCTACTCACTGAACACACTAACAAGGAATAGAATGGGCTGCAAAGCTATCAATGGATGCTGGAAGTGTGCCTTGCCCAGAAATCATATTTGAGCATCTTTTGATCCTCCTGCATAAAAAAATAGAAAAATCTACACTGGAGATTTTGATCAGAAGTAAAGCAATTTTAAGCAAAGATGTATAGGTCTGCTAACTGACCCCTCCCTCCTTTACTGTCTCCATACTGGACTGACTGCTATAAATGACACACACAAGGAACTTTTCCAACTGCTGCAGCCATTGGGATAGAAAGTCTGTAATGATCTGGTGAACATTTTAATGTAAATAACAATGTGGTACATTCAATAAATCTAACGGACCTGTGAAAGAAAAGGCATGTGCTGATATTGCTCCCCAGTAAGACTATTGGCTTCTTAATTGAATGCATAGACGGTATTCATTTAATCTCTTTCCGGCTGCAGTTTCTGGAATGGCTTTTGCCATTCTTAATTTTATAGTATGCTAATTTCTGCTGTGTTTATGCTCAGATTCAGACTGGAACTAGTAGAGTCAGGAGATTTTAACTAATGTTCACACCTCTTGTAGGTGAAGAGGTCAAGAGTGAACAAATGCCTGCCCTGTGATTAGGTTTCTTCTTCCTAGAAAGTCATTTGACTTATTCCACACTGGCGCTGAGGTGTGAGCAAATACATGTAGCATGTATCCACAAGGAATTTGGCTCAATGGCAAGTTAAAGATCAAACCTAATCTGAGAACAGCATTGTCCATCTCCGCCTGCTTTGTACGGCAGTTTAATTAAACTCCTTTCTGCTCCTCAAGTTGTCCTCATATAAGTGTAGATATTGGTCATTTCCATAGAAAAGTCATCCCTCTGGCTGAAATCCATGACAACCCTTGAGTGTTTCCTCCAGCTAAGTAATTATATCTGGGCGTTAGCTGTCTTTCAATGCTGTTTGGCGGCCCCAGGCTGGTGTTGCAAAAACTAAAAAAGATTCCATGGAAGCTAAATTACAAACACCAAACAGGTGTTTCCAGGCAGCCAGATAACTTCTGCTGAAGACAAGATCGTGCAGAGAATGAGGTCAAAACATATAGGCTCCAAAAATTTTAGATTGATGCTGAAGGACTGTCAAAATATGAGCATGGGTACATATTCACATCTCAGTATGCCCTGCATCAATATAAATTCTTTACTCCATAAACAAATCAAGTTTAGATTGTGTGAACATATACATTGTTTTAGAGTGTTTTTTTTTCTTTTCCTGTGGATGTGAGATGGTGTAAACATTTCAAAAATTCCTAGGTAGGCATATTTATATCATTTATAGAACAGAAATAGACTGAAAAAATGAGAGTTTGAGATATTTCATGGGAGTACTGTAAAGAAAAGAAAGGGGAGGGTTCAGTTTGAGACTGAGTCACCCCAATTTAGGTGCCTCTGCATAGGTCTGTAAATGGGATGTATGCGTCTAAGATTTCATTATAGTCAATGAAATGGGATTCACTTGCCTACACATAAATGCATTGTGGTGTGTCCTGTTCGGTCTCCAGAGGCCACCCTAAAATAGTGGAGAACTTCTGTAAGCCCTGTGCATTTCTGCCAGCTTTCTGCAGATGTTTTGAATATCCTAAGGCATTTCAAATGACACCGGGTGCTTATATTTAGACAACCGAATCTCACTTGGGGAGCTACTCAAACTAGTCAGAGGAGTCCAGAGGACAATTCTGCTGTAAAGGCTTATTTCAATTTCCTTTAAACATAGGTTTCTAGAGCAATTTCAGAAGCCCTATAGTTTCCAAGACATCTGCATGGGACTGACATATATGACACAGGACCTATAGGAGATTCATATCCTTCTGAAGTACCCATTAGAGGCTAGACAGGATATGATTGGTGCTTAAAATGGTATAGATATCTGTGTTTAGGCAATAGAATCAAAATCCTAAATGTAAATGTCTTAATCTCAGATTGAATCCCAACCAAATAGCTTATATTTAGGCATTTAAGTAAGCTGATTTGCAAAAGTTACTGAGAAACCAGTATCTCCTACAGAAGTCAGCTCTGTATTTGAAAAAAAACCAAAACTGTTTAGTCACTAGACATGTAGGAAAAAGATGTTGCCTATCCAGCTTTCTGTCTCTCTAAAAAAAAAATTCTTTAAATGCAATAAACAGCTTTAGAGAAATTGTAATTACAGGGGGAGAATACTCAAATTACATGAATATTCACATTTGTAGATGATTTTGCTTTACCCGGGCTTGCATCTCTTAAATAACTTGAATATCTTCAAGCAATCAAATATAGCTGGCAGGAGCACACACACAAGCAAATTTCAAAGTCACAAGTATT
This sequence comes from Apteryx mantelli, assembly GCF_036417845.1. Classification (NCBI taxonomy): domain Eukaryota; kingdom Metazoa; phylum Chordata; class Aves; order Apterygiformes; family Apterygidae; genus Apteryx; species Apteryx mantelli. The sequence continues at coordinate 37,091,555 of NC_089978.1, forward strand.
TTCACAAACTGATTGGCACACAGAAGGATTTCCTATGGAATTGCTTCCATGATCATCTAAACATGAACAATGATGTGCAATTTTATCTGACCTGTGCTAGGGAATGAATTCTAAGCATTGAATGTCAATCCATGCAGTAAAACAATCTATGTAAAAAAAAAACAAAACAATCATAACAACAGAAATCAATTTCCATTTAAATGTTCTAGGCCTGCTTACAGATATTACATGCAGAAAACAGGCTAAATTGATTATATGGATTTGTTTTAAAATAAGCATTAAGATGTCTTTGTAATACACAACACTAATGACTACAATGCAGTGAATGCAATTCAAACTTGTTTTGGTGTATATGAGGAGTCATCTGGCAGAGAGGAAGTCTAAAGGGTTTGTGTCTCTAAAAGAAACATCGATTAGCATAGAGTAGCAGTATATGCTCCATGTCACATGACCCCCTGCACTGTACAGAAGTTTCTGTCACCCCTTGCAACATCCTGCCACCCCTTGCAGCATCCATAAGGCTTCATTCAGCCCTGTGTGCTAGGGTCGCTTGATGTTTTGCGCTGCCTAGACTCCCCGGATGGTGCTCTGCTGTGGTTTGGGAGCATGGACAGCCATGCTGCGCCACTTTCATCTTCTGTGCTACCAGCCCGCATTCTTTCTGTGATGTTTTGGTGGCTCTATCAGCTAGGCTTATACTAAGCATAACTGGCGAGTTGGGGTAGTGGAGGTGACCTGTGTGGAGGAGGCCATGAACTGCCTGGTGCCAGTCACAGCTGGTTCCAGCAGTTTCTGAAAAAAACATTGTACACAAAAAACTGCAGCCAAGCAGAGGAGCCCAAGACCCCCCAGCTCAGATATATTTAGAAAAAATCAGCAGCTGCTAGGGGCAGGAGACACATGGGGAGAGGCTTTTGGGAAGACATGTTGGGAGAGACACTCTTCAGGAGAGATGTCACAGAGATGCTCTTTGAGAGACATGTGGAAAGATGCTCTTGGGAAAGAAATGTGGGAGAGAGGGTCTTGGGCAAACTTGTGGGAGTAGCTTTTAGGGGGGGACACATGGTAAAGAGGGTCCTGGGTGAGACTTGGGAAAGGCTCTTGAGGAGATACATGGGGAAAGCTCTTTGGAAGAGACTGTTGCAGGAGATGGGGGGGGAGACATTCTTGGGGAGGTACATGCAGAGAGACTTTTTAAGAGATGTGGGGAAGAGGCTCTTGAGGGAGACACATTGGGGAAAGGTTCTTGGGAGGACATATGTGGGACATTCTCTTGGGGAGATGCATGGGGAGATGCTCTTGAGAAGACTTGTGGGGAGAGGCTGTTGGGGAGACACGTGAAGTGCATCCTTAAGGGTGAAACATGGGGGAGAGGCTTCTGGGGAGACCCACTGAATACGTGCTCTGAAAGACATTTTTTGAGACATGTGGAGGGAGAGACTTTGGGGGAAGAAGAAAGAGACTGCAGGGAAATATGAGAAACTCCAGGGGTGCATGAGAGAGAACCCTGAGAGAATCTGAAGGGACTGCAGAAGAGAGCACTGAAGAGACATCCAGAGGACCGTATGGCCCAACAACAAGACTGGGCTGGGACTTCTGCACGGACCTGTTCAACCTTCCTCCCAGACCATGCAGTCTCCCAAGCAACAGGGTAGAGAGGTCGTGTAATTCATAAAATTGTGCCTATATCTTTAATTAAAGTGTTTTGGTATCTGAGTCTGTTTAGTCTCCGCACTATCAATTTTGTTTTAAGCCATGACAGGTTCTCATGCAATTTCTCTGTGTTAGTTTAGAACCAAAATGTTGTTTTGTTTTTTCCAGGTTTCAATAGCTTCCTTTTTTTCCCCAAAGAGATGATAGTAGAAGAACCCACATATCTTTACACACTCCATTCCTCTAATTACCTCTCCATCTCCTAATTCTTCCTCTTTCACCTCTTTGGGATATTCTTTCCTGTCTCTCTTGATTTTCTTTACAGCTACTTTGAAGCTTGTTGCTTTGACAAGATTATTTCAATGACTCTTCTGCTTCCGAACCCAACATTTAGATGTCCTTTTCTTGACAGCAGTCCTTACCATCATCTGCCTAGGACCTCTTCAACAACCCCAAGTCCTCTGGCAGACCACTTTACTCACCATGGAAGTAATTTTTCCTATGAAGCCTCAGCTTCCAGCCTTTCTTCTATGTTCATCATCACACAACTGCATAAATGGCTAATTGACCAACTCTAGTTCTTCATTGACTATGACTAGGTGGAGGGCAACAGGACAAAATTACACTCCAAACAAAGCGAATTACAATCATTTTATTCTGGAGCAGAATGCTAAGTCAGTGATAGATCACTGTAAACTATACTGGGGTAGCAGAGATAAAAGGCGCAACCAATAGTGCAAATACTGAGTTCTCTAGCATATAGTAAAGGAAGATATTACTTTGATTATCTACATCGTTGGTTTAAATATCATAGAACAAAGTCATCATTTGTTCTTTCTTGGCCATTCCCTTCTAATTCACATACTACAAATGGATGAAGCAATCTTAAACTCAAGTAAGCTGGCATCAGTGTTTTGCTAAGAACTGTGGAACTTGCATAATTATTTCTTTTGTCTATTTAGAAAACATGAGCTGGAAGTTATTAGTATACACCCATTTTCCTAACCAAACTACTTAGATGCCATTAAACTACACTTATTATTTTCTTACTAAGTTTTTAACATCACATACCACATAAGCCAGGACCTGCCATGCTTAACCTCGTTCAATTACACATCATGGTTACACTGTGAAAAAGGTGGGTTAAAGGGTATTTTTTGTTGTATGCAATCTTTCAAGTAAAAAGCATCAGAGATGGTCTCTGGCTTTGAGATGGTCTTTATCATGTAATCTTACTCCCGTCGTTTTTCATCAGTAGTGCTTCTGATCTTTAATCTTCAGATTGTAATCCACTTTGATTCCATCATCATAAATCTACTCCCCTCCCCCATAACTCTATGGTATTTCTGTCCCTGACCTCATCCTTCTCTTAACTAATCATTATTGTTTTTCAGCATCCCAAACAAATAATAAAGCATTCCCTTTCCCGCTTTATATAATCCTGTTTCTAGAGGTAATTTGGAAGCTGATCTTTCCACTGCAGAAGGACTAGATAACTCTGTAAAATGAGCAGGCATGAGCTTCATCGCATTTTCAACATCATTTAAAAGCCTGTTTGAAACACAACAAATTAGTTCTTTACCTTGTAATTAGGCTGCATTTGTGGAATTGAATGTTACATCTATCTTTTCATTTTTATACTATGGATTTGTCAAGTATAAGCCACCTGTTTTATACTACAGAAGCATTTGATTTTCTATACTTAAGTTCATAAGCAGGAAGAAGAATAGTGGAGAGGAGATGTGGATTTTATTCGGATTTCTCTCTGTCTCTGCACATGCAGAAAGCTTTGCAAAGCACACAGCTAACAGGTTCAGTTGCCATTTCTACAACTGTAATGGGAGAATTCACCTAAGGGATGTTGTTTGAGACTCAGTGCCTGAGTCACTAATTTAACTGTATCTGCATATTTATTAGTCATCTCATCCTGTGGGAACCTCCTAAAGCAGTGCTTAAATTCCACATATATATTTCTGAAGACCTCCAGATTGCAATCAAGTCCATCAAACTTAGGTGGTATAAGGAACAAATAGGAATGCTGGGAGTATACCTCCATTTGTTTTCCATTCTACCATAGCATCAAATGGACCGGCACCAAATCTTAAAAAATAAAGAGGTGGCATTTCAGGTCCCCCATTTTTCAGAATATCCTAGTGCTTAAAGCTTTTGCCCCATAAATGAGAGGCCATGGTTCAAGATCTGGTTCAGACTGAGGGTCCTGGAATCATCTCTCGTATGGAAAATTTTGAGGGAGGACATTCTTGCCTCTTTCTGTTGAAAAATTATGCAATCAGGAGGATGACAATGGCATGGTGCAGCTGGAAGTGCAGAAGTTATGGAAACAGAATAACAGCAAAAAGAAGGAAACTTCTACCTCATCAGATGATCAAGATCTCTACTAGCTGATCTTACCTAGGGTAGACCTTTAAAATCTGTTTGCTCTTTAGGAATATCTATGCCTTTTCCCAATGGAGTTTCTGTAAGAATGGAGTGCCATCAAGGTTGAATGCAGAATTTAAATGTGTCATGAAAGAAAACAGACAACAGAAAAATAGGTTAGTAATTCTTTCAAAACAAGGTGAGCTGCCTGACACAGGTATAAAGAAGGAATTTCCACTATTAAACACAATTCATAAGCTGTGCACAGATTCAGCCACCAGATCATTACAGCTTCCATCAACAGGTTAATTAAGAGCTTGGAAATACATCTTTATTCTTAATTTGGGGCTCTAATAAAGGCTGCAGTGACATTAAAATCAGTCATTGACCACCATAGTAATTTCATGTCCATTAGGACATGCCTTTGATCTTGATGAAATAATGATCATTCAGTGGATTTCTATCCATCACTATATGATTAATAAAGAAATGCCAGTTTTCTTTTAAATAGCAGTGTCAGTCTGTCTTAAAGTGCTTTAAATTTTGAAAAGCAAAACCAGCCCTTTATCAAATACCAGGACCAAATAAAATCGTACCATATTGTTGGAAAAAAAAAGCATGCAAGGAAAGATGCTCAACTGATTCAGCCTAAGAATACTTATCAAGAACATCATATATTTCTAATTAGAGTGACATATATTTTAATTTAAGAGAACTGGACTGGGGTTTATATGTATAATTAAGTATGGGTTCTGACAAAACTGTTATTACTATTACTAATTTACTAGCTAATAGCTTCAGGATGAAGTCATTGACAGTTAATGATATTTATGACATATTTTCATAACCTCTGTAACTGCTGCTCCAGGGGCCCTTGTTACCATTACAAATCTTAAATGCAAGTCTCACTTTCCGTCCTTGTTTCCCCTTTACAACTAAATGTTATGCAGAGGAATGGACATAGCTCAGCAAGGTCATTTAGTTTTATAGGGCTGCTTGGAGAGAAGGAGTACTTTTATCTGGTAGGGTATGATATATTGTTATGCCTATTCCACATGCTAAAGTAAAAATGGAATAAAAGTGGAACAGGAACAGAATCGGAATTCCATTTTAAAGGGTAACAGAACTGGGGAAACCAGATGCGTCCAAAAGGTTGCGTCTGTTCATAAATCCAAAATTCAAACCCTTTGTTTATGCTTGTGAACCTTGGCTTCATGAAGTCTTCAGATGTAGACTGTCTCTGGAGACCTTTGAAAAAAGTAGGACTTGTTTGTGTTTTTCATTTCTCATGAGTTGCCTAGAAAACAGTCATCTAATGTATATAACATTTAGTGATTCATATATTTTCTATAATGTTTGTTTCATAGACATGTATAAGCAGGTAGAAAAAGTAAAGTAAACATAAAACTGTATATTGGAGACAAGTTTTAACCAGTAACAGGTATATGCCATCTAATCAGTTACTCTCCTGGAAAATGACTGTGTGTTTCTTTATCAATCTTCTTGAAATCAGACAATCCACTTCTGTTAATACAACTGGTTAAAGCAAAAAGTTGCAGAATAAACACTTCTAAAAGTAACCCTCTAATAGGTGACTTAAGAAATGAACTGTAAAAAGTAATTATGCTACTTTTTTGGTTGCAGGTATTAAACCATATTTAAATATTTTGTCAGCTATCATTTTCTGGTAGATGAGCAATCATGATGTAATGACACCCAGATTAGTCATTCTCATTCTGCAAATTATATGAATAATAGATAAGTAATTTGCAACTGAGTACAATAGTTTAACAAAATAATGTGAAAAACCTTGGGACCATAAATGGTCTGGTGATGGTCAAATTAGTTTCACAGAATCACAGAATGGTTGGAAGGTTGGAAGAAACCTCTGGACATCATCTAGTCCAACCCCTCTCCCTCCTTTTCAATAAAATATGTATTTTTTTCAATAAAATATAATAAGTTTCAATAAAACACATAGCAGTCTAAGTCCTCAAATAATTTAAGTTCCGTTTATTTGATTTCACCCTCTTCACCTAAAAAATAAGCTATCAGTTTTCATTTATATGGATCTTTGTACCTCCTGATTTTGTCTGGGACTAGAAACTGGATTGGTAAAAGACTGCAGAAGCACAGGAATATTGTTGAACCTTTCAGATTCATCTGAAGAGTTAAATCTAAAAAGATACAATAGAATTAGGAGTTTCATTCAACTTTCCTTGATTTATGTCTTTTGCTTTTGATTAATATACTTTTGGGTTTTTGATCTGGCAGACCAGGTGGGTCAGTAGGAAGATCACATTGTTCCATCTTTCATACTGGAATGTTATTCCTCTGTGCTTTGGACAGATATTTTTTGATCTGTTTTTTATTAAGTCATGTACTTGTTGAAAGACAATTATATTAACACTGAATGAACATCACTGTCTCGTTCACACACTTAGCTAAATCAATGGAACAGCTCCTACTGATTTCAGCAACACAGCATTAGAATTATAGTGCCAAAGTTCGTTCCATCTAAATTTATTTGCTAAAACAAGATGTCTACATTAGGAGTGCCAGTCCACGCAGGTAGGAGTTAATTGCCAAAGTCTGAACTAGTCACACTCAGCTAGTCAAGGAGGGGAAAAGGCATTCCCAGAGAGTAATTTGCTTCATCCCAAGACAGTTGTCTGACAGTGATGAGAAAAAATCACTCAGAGACCTGATCTGATGTTGGGTAGGGTGATAAACCAGTAGCCACAGTCCTTAGAGAGAAAGGAAACCCTCCAGAGAACAAGCCAGCTCTGTGATGGGCTGCATCATGCACTAGGCATGTTTTTTCTCTCCTTTCTTTCTCTCTTATTGACTGGAAAGGGAGCCCAAAACGACGTTTCTAACATAGGGACTTCAGCTAGATTTCTGCTGTGAAGCAGGGTGTATTTGGTCCAGACAGCCTTCCTCTCAGGTGTACTGTGAATTTCCCTTTTGCACCTTCTTTCAAGTTGCTGTTTTCATGCAATTGCCTGAATCTTTCCATGTTTGTTTGTTTGTTTTCTCTACACAGCCTTACTTCTGTTCTACCATTTTTGGTGCGTGGGTTGAATCAACACCTTTTTTCTCACAGTGAACTCAACATAAACTGTGCTTGTCTCAGCTCATTTTATGAAAATACTTACATGCTAATAATAATAAAAAAAAACCATCAACAACAACAAACCAACAACATAAGACAACTAAAGCAAAATATTCCCAAATGTCTAGTGGTTTGGGTTTGGATAACTCAGACATTAGAAGCTTGACCTGCTGCTTCTTAAAGGGATCTGATTTTCAGTGTGGTTGCTGAACTCTTTGAAAACCTTCAGGTTCCTGGATAGGCTATATGATGTAGAATGTATCATGCCGAGGAATTTTATGAGATACATTATAATCTAGTACCTCCAAGTGAAATCCTTCCCCACTGAATTATAGAAGCTTTGATTTCAGTGGGATCCACACTTCCGTATTTGTTTTATTTGGTAGATACATTTTCTTACTGAAAATTATGCTACTTTTCTCTGCTACCCTTTCCAAACATGTTCAGCTATTAATGCGCCATTTCTCTACCTAGCTGCAGTGCTATACTGACTTTCCTGCTCCCGTTCTCTTTTCAGCACTCTCTCCCAGCCATGAGTATCTCTTGTGTCCAGTGATTGGTGCATACCCAACAGTCTGGGAAATTCTAACCTAGTTCACTTAAAGCTGCCTTGCATGTTGATTGTGAATGTGTTCCTGTGATAAGATCGTTAGAGCCCTCTGTATTGATCTTAAAAAAATGTCTCATAGAACTGCTCTTTCAAGTGTGACAGCACAGAGGGCCGCATTCACTGTCTAAAAAGGAATGCAAACTGACTTTTCTGGAACTGGTCCAAGTACAGCTCCTCCCACAAAGCTTAGTACATTTGTGGTGATATCTGTCTTGCTTCTCCTTTCGTCATTCTTTTTCTTCTTGTCTTCACAAACATTTTTCTCATATCTCCATGCATTTGTTTATATATAGTACTCTTCTCCTTTTTCATCCCTGGGTACTGTAGCATTCTGGGGTGTCTTAAGATGTCAACTAAGTGTGCTAATACTTTTTGACATTCCATGACCCCTGAGGAAAAATGTGGAAATGCATTCTACTTTTGCATTAACTAAGACTTCAGTTTATGCAAAACTGACAGACAAATGGAATGGAAGTGATACATAAGATAAATATAACTAGACATCCTATCTAATAAGCTGACATTTCATTTGCCATCTCTACAGAGTAACATAGTTCTAATAACAGGAGGAGCCTTGAAATATGAAATTTTGCTTTGTCCTAGATTCAAAGCAGTGTTGGCATTCGAAAGAATGCTTTGCAAACAAGGACAGAAATAAGGACAGTACTATATAACACAATTAACCAATACTTTTCTGGTGATGATGGGACAGACAGGGAGATATATCCAGTTGGATATATACTTTAAGATACTGGGCCTTCTTTTATCTTTCATTGTACCTTAAGCAAATATTTGTACTTGTGAAGAGAGGGTATAAAATGTTACCATTTAGAAAGATGTGGATGATTCTCTGAGGAAGAGTGTGATTCACCTTACCATATAATAAGAAGTATCCAACATAAGAGCTCTGGAGGAACCTGTGTATCTGCATTGGCTATGGAAGGGAGTTAACTTAATGTAAACTAGGCAGCAGCTTTCAGATGACTGATATAGTTAAGGTCAGGTTTAGGGTTTAGCAACCCTAAAGTCTGCCTAGAATGAGATTTAAGTCAAAGTCAGGTGAAGCAAATCCACTCTTAGGTCTTTACGTCATTTAGCTGCTTTTGAAAGTCTTAGAATTAATCACTTTTTTTTTCCCAAAAAAGATAAAAAGGACTCAACTTTTGGCATATACCTATACCTTTTACCTATAACCCTGAAGCTTATGATGCATCCACAAAGCATAAGATGTGGTACCTTTTCAGCATTTCAAATCACATTTCTAATTTTCATCCTAGAAAGGTTGGCCCTTAGATATTTTTAAAATGTATTTCATTATATGAGTTATTGTGCTCTGTGAGCACCCTATGCCTTGATAAATAGTTCCCTTAGTTAGCCTCTATTCACTTGCAATTTTATATTTGCCTGTCTCCATTGTCTCTTTGCTTGTGTAAAGTTTTTTGAACTTTTGGTCATTCTTCCCATCAATAAATGTGATATGACACATTCCCTAAAATGAAACATTTTATATAAACATTTCAAAATCTTGAAAAATGACTCAAGGTTTGAGTAACTGTATATACTGTGCATTACCTCTAACCTGTCTCTCCCCTTAATGCTAGCAGCAGCTCCATAGGACAACTTCTTTAGCCTGGAAAATTATGTTCTGAAGGTACCAGACATTTCAGTGAGTCTAAATTTAAAGTTAGAAGATTATCGCCAAAGCTGATCTATTGGAATTACTTATCTGAGCCAAAGTAATTCAGGTGCAGTGAAACACTTCTAATTTTAAATTTAGGAGCACTGAACAGTGAGTGGTATTCTTTGGCGTAGCACTTAGTTGATACCAACTCTCTCCCTCTCCTTCTTTCTGCTTTCCAATTTTATTCTTTTAAAGCCCATGTTTCCAAAATCCAATGGTGTTAGAAGAAAATTGTAACATTAGTAATACTGAAAACAAAGGTATTTACAATTAAATATAATAATTATTAAAATGGATAAAGTACATGTTATTTCTAAATTCCTGTAATGAGTTATGCCATGGAACACTATGTGTGATGAAAAGATTACTCTTGGGAAAACAATATAGGAGGGTGATAAGCCCATCAAATGGTGGGTAGAAGGAGACTTGTAGGGATTTATTGGGATCTGAGACTTGTAGGGATTATTCGGCTAAAATAAGGACAGGAGAAATGGAGACAGTATTTTAATAAGCTCGCGCTGAGAGACATGCATTTCTTTGTTTCTCAAAAACGTTGGAATCATTAATGATGCTCTAATGGTTTTTGATGGTGAAATTCTGTATGAGCTCACAGAAATGAATACTTCCAGCAAAATGCACACGAAAATGTTGCTCCTTATGATTTTTGTCACTATCACCTGTGAGGTATGCAATGCATTTGTAATCATATATTTAGGAGTTATTAGTAATTTTGCAATTAAGAACATGAATAGCCCTAATTAATATATTCTACAAAATTCTAAGATTAAGGTAAGACAAGGAAAGGTATAAGCAATTTTTGAGGGTTCTAGCTCAATATTCCTTATGAAACCCCACAGAGAGGGATTATACAGTGTGTTCAGTGTGCTACATCATCCCCATCAATGAAGTTCCCAAAGGACAGAAACTGAAGGACGAAGGATGTTTTCTTTCATTTTAAAAAGCTGAGAATCACACTTCTACTGCATTGTATTTGAAATTCCATTTTTCAACTATAATAATAACTGAAGATAACCACACAAAGTTGTGGACCTCACCATTAGCATTAGCCAGTGTGGTATCTGCTCTTGTGTTGAGTGATGTGATGATAAAGTTGCACAAGCCCATACTTCAGTTCACATTGGGGCCGTGTGTCCTAGCTAAGAAGTGTCTAAAGATAGTTTAAGCACATAAATGGCAGTTTAATTAAGAAAAAAAAAAAGATTTGATTATGCAGGGTAGTTACTGAAATGATTGTAGAGACATAGTGTGCAGAAAACAGATATAGTGATTCTTCAAGGTAATGTATAGTTTTGTGCATGGAGAAGGCTGTCCACTGGCATACCAGCCAGAGTCAAAAAAAAAAGAAAAAAAAAAGAGAATTTCAGGATCATTTTTACTCTAGACAATTGAATATTGATCAGTAGAAATCTTGACTCCTTCTATACAATTTGATCCAAGGCTAATAAATAAATAGGTGCATGCTTAAAACATATTCTAAGATATCTTAAACAAATTCTTAATCTAGGTAGTTAATGGAAATGTTTGACTAAGGAATAGACTTGCCTGAAGGACACTCTACAGTCAGTGGATTGAAATAGCCACCTCAAAAGAGCAATTCAGCTCTTCAGACACAGTACAGGTATTTATCTTGTCCTCTGAGCAGTCAGGTAATCTTGTGCAACAGTGCTTCTGATGCAGGGATGACAATTCAGTTACAAAAGTTAGGCAGGATGTGTTTGTGCCTTCTTGTTTTTCTAAAAAGAATAACTTCTTTCCAAATTTCTACACAGAAATGTGTACCAGTCTTAAGCTCGCAGCCAAACATGCTAGTTAACACGGTTTCAGGCAGCAGGAAACTTCATTTTTAAAGGTAAGTTAATAATATTGATAAATTTACTGCAGCTTTACTGAAGGGACAGAATGTTATAAAGGGTAATTGAAAACAATATTTTATGTACTGGCTGTTATTCTTTTATGCTACTATTTTTTGCTGTAGAGGTCATGGCTAATCTCTGTCAACATCCATTCTCTCAGTCTTTGTTTCATAATTAATAAAAAAAATTAGTAAGTACCTCTCAAGCTGCTTTTTAAAATGAAATATGAAACAACTCTGTAATGAAGGTTGACATGCTGTGATTCATTTTAATCCTGGCTAAAATGGGCAAAGGTCCACATGCCATATTGGTAAATAAATTTGAAGAAGATGCTTTGAACTGCAGAAATAACTAAGGCCATCAAGGTATTCAACAATTAATGTAGAATCGACCCATTTTTTCATGAATAAAAAAATGAATAGCTACATTAAGTATATGTAACCTGTCACAAAATCACTTATGCCTTCCCCTGGATATCTCTTGCTTACGTGCTCTGCTCATTCAATTCTATAATACTTTTTAATAATAAATAACAATTTAAATAATAAATTTGGATGTCATGTGCTGAACTTAGGAACTTGTCTTTTTTGTGTCTCAGTGTTAATATCTTTCACACTGAACAGGTAAAATAAGAGAAGGGACAGACACAGGATCTGAAGTATAAGGATTAGAATAGATAGAAGGGAATAAAAATAAATGGGGTCAAATTCTGAGAAGGGCTGAGATAAAAATGTTTGGATCCAATAAATTTTCCGAGACTAATTTAACAAAGAAAATATGTTAAAACTCAAAAAATAAAATGAAATAGAAAGCATGGTCAGTTTGCCAGAATCTTCTAATTAAAAGCACTTTGGCACCCAAAATAATCACCTTGTAATTAATAGGCAAACTCAGCAAAGAAGATAATGAGATTTTCAAAATTACCAGAGGGAACCTGGTATACAATCACTGTTAAAATGTTTGGAAATGAGTCACCCAAGTCTTCTGGATGGTTTTGGAAATCTCAGCTAACACACTTTGTAAAAGGTTCTTTTTGCTATACAAATGACCAAAGAGCAAAGAAATGAGTGGTGGAGCTGCTGTGCAACAAGGATATGTTCAAGACTGAAGTTAATGACTCAAAGCCTCAATAAATGCTTTATCCTGGTTTTCAGTAAAACTGATGATATGTTGAGTATGGGGCAAAGGCAGGCTATTTAATGGATTGGAGGATATGGAAATGAGAACTGTAACACCCAAGGTGGAAGCAAAACTCAAAGACCTTTGCGTTCAAACTGAAGGTCATCCCAACATTCTGAAAGAACACATGGAATTGCAAATTTAGTAGTAAATCTCTCAAGTTGGGGAGAGGGGCACTACATGACAGGAGTATAAAAATGCACTGTGTCTGTTTAAAAATTGAAACAAAAGTAATCTTGACAGCTAATGACAATTAGACTGACATTACTTGAGACAGAATTTTGAGGAAAATGTAGAACAACATGCAGAGGTAAATAGAAATTAGGATAAAATGTGACATGTATTTGTCTATTACAGAACATATAGGAGTCATCTGAAATTTTTTTAAGGTAAATTGTTTTCTGGACCAGCAGCTCCCTTGAAACTAGCGAAACATTAGATATGGTAACATGGGAATAACCTACTTAAACTGGAGATTATGAGGGTTAGCAGAAGAATTGTAAGGTGGGTAGATAACTTTAAATGGAGATGACAAGGACTATGGTGAAAAATGAATTACTGAGATGGAGGGAGCATGTTAGTTGATTCCTTAGAGTCTGTCTCATAACTGATATTGTTTAACCTTTTTATGAATAACCTTGGCTTGAACAGAAGAAGTGTAGTACTGATATGTGTTAATAACACATAGTTGGAAGGTAGGGTCAGTACAGATACCATGTAGGAAGAATTTGGCTACTCTGGGAACTCAGCAGCAATATGGGAATGAAAAGTTTGTCATGAGGTTAGAAAGGAATTGGAAAACACTAAATTGTTTCACCTAGCAAGATGGAAATGTCTGTAAATACATATAGGAGACAAGTAACCTTAGGCGGGGAAGAACTGTTTAAGCTTAGATACTAAACTGGCATAGTAGCCAATGGACATATGCAGGCCTTAAACTCATTTAACCTGGAAATTACCATTCCTGTCTTCACAATAGGTATTGTGAGGGAAGAAATTCTAGCTAGTTTAAGATGGAACTTGGTCCCTGAAATGGTTTGAATGATATGATTTGGTGGTTTACAATGTCAGATATCTTCAGCTGATGACTTGAATAGCACCTTCTAGCCTCTCTCTGACTGAATCACACTTTCTGTTTATCCTGGGGTCTTCTTTAACAAAACCAATCTCCTCTCTGTCTAGTTTTGAAAGGATTGCCCAGGGCCTGTGTACTGAAACACTCTAGAATTTTAAAGAAAGTGAATTTCTCTCATCTTTTCTTGCTTCACCTTGTTCTTGAATAATTTACATCTGTGAGCCTTGAGACTCTCTTACATCCTACTTCTTCTTTCAAGCAGTGTCATTACAATATTGTCATATATCAATGCATGGGCACTCTATGGCTCTCTTCAAAAGGAATATGAGAACTGAACTGTAATGAGTCAAAAGGTATGGGATGGGGGCTTGGCTGGAGTTATCCAGATGATAATAAGGCTTTTTTTTCAAAGTATGCTATATGAACTTCATTATTAGTGAATGACTCATACTTTGAGGGGTGATAATAGCTAAAGATGAAACCAGATCAGTTGTTAATTGCACTACTATTAAAAAAAAAAAATCAGTTTTCTTGAGGAGACAAAGTCATAACATAGGAATTGTTAGGTGACATTTATTGTCCTAAATTAGGCATTCATTGTCCTAGATGGTCAAACTAAATAATAATAATGGTCTCATGTGGCAAAAAAACCCAAACCTAAACAAATAAAACTATAAATGTATGAAAGAACAATCAAATGGAATTTTCAGTTAATTTCCCTCCTTGGAGTTCTAGTGCTTGTATGAATAACTTACTAACACTTTCATATCGAAATAGAATGCTGATGAGGAGAAGGGGTATAATATAGCAAAATAAAATATGCTGTTTTTTAACTAAGGGGGAAAAAGAGAAAATGATGCAATGGAAAAATAGAATAAAACGTGTAGCAAATTTCAGTTAGTCGACTGATCTGTATTTGCAATAAATTGTAGTATGTTGCCATGCACTTCTATTTATGAAGACAGAAATAACTGTTCAGTCAAGCATCATGGGATTCACTGGAAGGAATGAGTCTAAACTTCAGACTTTTTTCAAGGGGGTGTTTTACACTAAATTGTAACTGCCAAATTTAATTTCAACAGACATTTGGTCTGGCATCAATAAGATTCTCTAAAATATACCTGGCACTTAATATCTAAAAGGTTTGCTAACACCGTATGAGCTTTCAGAGCCATATTCATTGATCCTTTTATATATATATATATATCTCAAAGAATATTTACTGACATCTCTCTTAAGTAGACCAGCTTAATCAAGAGGGGAAGGTGTCATTTATTTCCTCCCATCCCAGAATACTTCACAACTTGGTGTGGGGATTGGGACAGCCTTCTGGAACAGGAGAGCTGTGTGGTCAAATCCTCTCAGGCAGACATAGGAAGGGGTAGCTGTTTTGCCCATACCTAGGATGAGTGCTTTAATCGCTGCAATGTTGCACAGAAGAATGGAGGCAGTAACACCTCATTCTCCTGCCATTTTGAAGGAAAGTACTGCCCATTCAGCTTCTCTTTAAGGAAAGGACTAAGAAGCCAAACATCAGAGGAAGGGAAGTTCTTGGGAATATCAATCCTGCAAGAAAAGAGATAGTTTTCTATAGAACCAGGCTAAAATGATTATAATCTGACAGAGGTTGGAATCTTATAAAAGTTTTTGTCCTCAGTGTTTTTATCAATTAGCTTAGAAGATTACCCCTTCAGTATGTTAATTGTCATGAATCGCATTCTTTCGTTCAGTGCATTGCATTTGCTGGCATCTTGCCATGTTGTTATGACTCCATCAGGAATGAACATCCCTAAAATACACACAGGTGTTGCAACAGTCAGTGCTATGATGCTGAAGTCTCTTCTGTCAGTCTATTCTTACACACCTTTGTTCAACCCTTCCAGCCACATGTTGATATCAATGGGTGGGTCTTGCAGACATTTGTGCTATCCTATTTGTTGAACAGTCATCATCACTGCTTAGTCCCTTCTATTTTCTGATGAACCTGGACTGTGTTTTATATCAAGAAAATCATTATAAAATTCTGTCTTCTCTTATTGGAAGACCTACATAGCAAATTAAAAGGGTAAAGTCAGTAGAATTCTAAATGAATTGCAGAGGTCTTGGTAGAAATTACTTAATAA
This sequence comes from Apteryx mantelli, assembly GCF_036417845.1. Classification (NCBI taxonomy): domain Eukaryota; kingdom Metazoa; phylum Chordata; class Aves; order Apterygiformes; family Apterygidae; genus Apteryx; species Apteryx mantelli. The sequence continues at coordinate 37,107,244 of NC_089978.1, forward strand.
CTATCAAATTGAATCAATAATGACACATTTTATTAGTTTATCAGAGCCTTCCTGTGGTATTCTACAGAGAAAATATTCTGTGTTGAATCCTATAAAGTTCTTCACAGGTTTCATTTGATGGAGAGAAAATGTAATTCAGAAAGTGAAATGGAAGGGGAGAGAAAAGCTCTGAATAAGTTCTACTGTATATCATAACAGTGATTCTTCACTATTACCAATAAAAAAATATAAAACAAGAGAAAGTTAAAATCTTTACTTTAAATCTTTAAGGGCTCAGAAAGACTGTTTTGTTTTTTTCTTTTTCTTTTTTTTTTCCTTTTCCTTTTTTTTTACTTTAGGCAATGTTTTGACTTTGTGACCCTGAAATGATCTCTAACTCACAAATTTCACACATTTTTGGTGCAGAGCTATATACTATATACTAGACCAGGACTGATCTTGTTTGTTCAAAAAATTATTTCCTAACTACCTGAATGAAATGTGTATGTCTATCAAGTGTGCTCACACTCTTATATGGTGGCTACCATCATGTCCTGAGTATTTTCCTGTCAGGGCTTGGTGAGTTTCATATGCTTGTGATGATGCCAAAGTTTAAGCATTATCTGCAGCTTTAGGCAGCATGCAGAAGTTAACAGCTTATCATCATAGGAAGGTATCACCATTTAGGTACATTTGTTCACACCCTCTGGAATAATAAAAAAAGAAGCTTGTTATGCTTATGATCACTATATAGTGGAAAGGAAATATATACAAGTATTTTAGAAATTAAAAAGATTTTTATCACAGCTGCCAGACTATTAGAAGCATACAAAATAATTATCTGAGGCATTGTGCATTTAAAATTCACATTTAACTCATTCAACCATTAGATTGCTGTGATAAATGACTAAGAAATCACAACAAAAGATGCAGAAACAAATTCATTTTTAACTGAGAGAAAATCAGAGCTCAAAACTGATTGAAAATAACCATATGAGCAACTTCCATTTAGCCAATTGAAATGAAAAAAAAAAAAAATTATGTTCTATCTTTTTCAGTAAATTTACCTGTATCTGTCTATTGTGTTATCAACTTGGTAACTATCAGAGTGCATTACTTCCACTTGAGATGTGTGATCTGCAATAAACAAAGGAATAGAAATAAAAATTACTTTTCGCTTTTGCAAATATAGACAGATGTGTGAAATATAAAGATTTCATAATGATTTAGAATAAGGTAATTTTATATGCAAAGAATTATGCTGCTCACTCTGATTAATAAAACAGACAAGAACAAAAAAAACAAGATCAGCTATGATCTAGATGTAATATCTCCATGAACTTCCCAGCAACATTATGCATTGATCCTCAAGTGAGACTATGACTAGACCCATGCTGAGGGACTCTGGTTAAAAATTCTGAAGAAAAATCTTTGGGTGATGAAAAACAGTTAAATCTCTTGTGTTGTGATTACTACGTGATGGTTTCTTATAAAGAAAGATGATGCCAGGCATTAGATTTCTTTCTTTCTTTTTTTTTTTTCCAGTTCAAGAAACAGATAGCAAGCATGTACCTGGAATAATTCATATGCTGTTTATAGCAATGATGAAGTTGCGAGGTCCAGATATATTTTGTGATTTATTAAATTGGAAACAGTATGAAATCCATGCTCCAGAAGCTGATCAGGTGCACTCATATTGAGCAACAGGTATGATAAATATCAGAATATATGGCAATTTACCTTAAGGTATGATTTATTACATTATCAAAGAACATTTGAAATAATAACTTTTGTAAAAGAAGATATTGAAAATCAGGCATTGTAAAAATGTTTCAGAATTCTTAAATTCATTGGAGAGCAGCAAAAGAAAAAATCCTACCAAAAGACAGAAATATTAAACACAGAGTGTAGTAACTACAGGCCTATGTCTAAACAATTGCATCCTGGTGCAAAATCTTAGCAAACTACTGCAGTCCTGAATTAAGCTTACTGTTAACTATAAAGCTATGCAGTGAAGATGGTAATGGGGCATGACATAATGTCCAAAAGCATGGAGAGTGAGATCTTAATCAGTGAAGGTTTTGCATCGTCAGAAACTTGATCATGTTTAAATTTACTGTCCATAAAGAGATTTATTAAGATAGTTCATTCTTTGCATAGCAACCCAAACCTGTAGAATTGTAAAGCGATGTACAAGGTAATGCTGCTTGAAAACTCAAGTTGAAACAATTAAAATGTTTCAGTGTGATGGGACATCCTTTTTTATCTGCTAAATAAGTAGCAGGAGCAATGCATGTTGGCTATTTGAAGATGACTATGGGCCACTGGAGAATCTGTTACCACAGGCAAACTATTAGTGGCAAAGCTGGGAAGACACTGGTATTTTAATTTCATTCCGTATGTGGCAATAATGTCTTGGTACTCAAATTCTATAAAAATTACTCTTATTGTGTTATAGTTACTGCCATTTCATCTGAAATGTAAGGCTTTCCTTGAAAAAAAAAAGAGGGAAAGAAAGAAAGGAAGAAAAAAAAAAGATTTCCATGTGTTGAAAAATCCCTATGTAATTCAGATAATGGGAGTATTCTTGATCTTTTCCTTTGACTCTGAGAATAAACTTCACCAATCATGCTCAGAAAATAACCACTGGGAATACAACTATGCTTCCCTGTTGGGACTTGCCTAAAGACATGAACAGTTGGGAGGACTCTCTCTAGGAGACATAAACAGCTGGTGCGTGGTTTGTTTAAAATTATCTTCATGAAGGTGGTGTCATGAAAGAGCTGGTATCTTGGCTCATAAGAGGAAAAATTAAGATAATAATGATAAAATCTCCTGTTGCTATTACAAGTTAGTAACAGTATCTTAATGAAGCAAGTTGTCCAAACAGACAAGCAATACTTTTTCTTTTTGTTAAACACGCTTTATGACAGATTTAGATACTGACGAGATCTCAGAGGCACAGCATAGCCTAAAGACAATCAGATTTGCTATCAGTCTTCATCTATCTAATGAAGGCTTATAGCCCTTTAATACCTGTGCAAAAGTAAGTGATTCTTTGCATCTCTTCTTGTATCAAGTCAGTCTAAATGAATAAAGTTGTGATGAGGATTGCTGAAAGCATAAATGTCTGATATTTGGCATGACTGTCATTATCAAAGTAGATGAACTTTCAACTTTTCTTTAGGGCAGCATCTGGCTTTCTGCTTTCCTCAACTTTCTCTCATGTGAGATGATCAGGGTTTATTCACACCTGTGGAAATATAGCATACAAATTAGAGATCTTGCTAGCTGATGGTTAATTCTGCTGAGAAAAACAGAAAAATCAATGGGAAATGCACATCAGGTTTGCTTAGGGAAGGCTGCTGCATTGCACCCATGGCATAGAAAATAAATAGCTCTTTAGCCTGGAGATGTTGATCTTGAAATTTTTGAGCAATTTCTCCCTCAGCATGCATTCATTCCCAATCCCATTCAAGGGCTGGCACCTGGAGATGTTGCTAAGTGGTGTATCTGCCACATGGTGGAAACATAATATTGATTTTTAGGAAAATCAATACCCAGTTTTACAAGATCAAAACCAGAAGATAGCAAAGAGAGACTGGACTTTATTATATAAAGATAATCATTATACTATACAGATTCTTGAAAGAGATGCATGGCTAAGAGACATCATATTGATTTACTAGTAATAAACTCTGCCTGTTATGGTTCTAACTGAGCTGCTTGAATCTCTCGATATAACACTATTGATTACAAGCAGTGAGTATCTTCTTATCTGTAAATAAAGAATTCCATTCTATTTTTCAGGTCTTTCAAATTGGTGAAAATGTGGTAAAGCCCAAAAGGATGGCAGATGTCACTGCAACAGTTCATTGTTAGGAGGAAAAAAAGAGTTTGAGTTTTCTCAAAGACTATCAAAGCTGGAAATGGATCTTTTGGGCAACATTATTAAATAAGCTAGCTTGACCCATTTCTGCTCAGTCCTAATCTTTAATCAGAAAATATATTATTAAATTTTTTTTTTAACTGGTGAATGTATCTCTTCTCACTTATTAAATAATGACTTAAAGAATGGGTGAAGTAAGAAAGACTCTTAAATTGAAAAGAATGTACCGTCTGCACAAAATAATTTAAGTGAGAAATAAGATATATGTCAGTCTAACATTATATATTGAAATATACTTCTGATAATAATTTTAGCAAAGTATTTATTGTGCCACTTAGAATGTTTGTAATGTGATTAGTCCATACAAGAAAAAACTGCAACTAGAATTACAAAATCAACTTAAAAACAATTTAGCCAAGCCAGGGCAACCCTCCTCTGTAAATACATTTAAACATGTTTATATGGTAGTTTAACACTTTATTACTATAGTTTAACACAATTTTTTTCATGTATAGAAACAAGGGAAATGTATTTAGGCAAGTGATAGACCTGTTTATGTATATCCATCTAAATGCCTTAAACCAAAACAATTTGTTTAAAAAATGTTTTACTTGATTATGAAATAAACTATCCCAATCCAAATGTCTCTGTTAATATCATGATTCAAAGTGCACTGAGTCATCTGAAGTATTCTTATAGACTTTAATACAAAATCAGCTGCAGATCAATGACCGTAGTGTATTTTGAACTTCTTGGATGAAAGGAACCATCTAATCACAAACTACAATCATTTTGTTATCATATAGAATTATTCTTGCTTTTTTCCCCCACCTTACTGTGAAAGTATTATACTGTGCAAACATCACTACTATCTTTCATTTTTTTTCTGATATACATCAACAAAATTAAGTAAAAGGAAAAAGGAAGTGTACAAAATAATTCACTTTGTCAGCATTTGTGACTTTGGTACAATATGGAGACCGATAGTAGCAATATTTTAAAAGTGTTATTTTTCCCTCTTGAATCCTAGTAATATGGTATCTGACACTAATTTAGTGGCAGAGAATTCTAAATAGCAGTTTACAATGTGTTGAGACTGAGTAAAAGTCCCTATGCTTTACCCAAATAGTGGACAGCAAATAATGTCAAGATTACCCATGTATTTTACATTTGCTACTTGATTCCAACATATCTGTCTCCAAGTTGATTTAATTTTCTCTTTGAGTAACTTGTAGCTATCCCTGGGAGAATGATGATTTGGGTCGGAGGATTTGGTATCTTCTGTGAAAGATTTTGCTGGTCTTGTGTCAGATCCATCATATATTGCTAAGTAACTTTTAGCAATATCCAGTCTTATATTCTATTACTCATAAGTTTGACAACCATTTTGTGAAGACACAGATAAAATTCACAAAGGCAGATCAGCTAACACATTTCAAAATTAGTTTAGCAGTTTAACTCATGGTAACTAGGCATCACCACAAGGCATATGGAACTGTTGTCACCCAAACTGAGTTATGTTGTCATGGCTAGTCCTGAAATGTTCAATAATGTGGATTCTTCCCACTCCCCCTATCCTGGTTGATATTTAGAGGATGAAGAGGAATTGACATCCTGGGTTAGGAACTCCACTGTCTCAGTAATAGGTGGTCTTATTACTAGCAATGACCAGAGTAGCTGTTTATGACTGTCTGGCTTATTTAAGGCTGGACGTTCCCTCTTTTTCTTTCTTTCTTTCTTTTTTTTTTTTCATTTGTTTGTTTTATCTTCACTAGAAGGTTGTTTCAACTTCAAGGTGTGTATGAAGTACTTAAGTTTCAAACCTGTTGATACCAACAGGCTCTACAGAATAAATAAATCAATGAGTCTTTAGGACTTTATCTTCTCCTGGAAAATATTTGACTGATGTTAGTGGCTTCTGTTCTTACCAATAACTTCTGTCTTGAATGACTTCAGAATATTCTTTTTTACTGTATCTTGGCTGGCAGTTGCAGAGAGTTTGTGTTTTGTCTGTCATTACTATTATGAAAAAATTAACTAGCCTATCTGAGACAGATTCTGAAATGTAGGGGGTTTCATAGCTTTTTTTTTTTTTTTAGTAGGGAAGAGTAGAGTCTAATATTTGGTAGGAATACAAAGGATGGTATGGGAGGTATATAACAGACACAGTGACAGACATTCTTAGGTCCAATTCCTAAAATGTATTTAGATCAGCTGCATGGGGAGGTAGAAAAAATTGGGTGTGCCACTACTTCATTGGAGTGGGAGTGACGAAGATCTGATCTTGCAGCAAATTGGTTTTATGTGAAGTGAGATAACACTTTGAGATATGAATTGGCCTTTGTATTCACTGGATGTGTTATTCCACCAAGCCCTTCTTTCTGGCTACATCATTGGCCAAGTGCCTATGACTTCATCTGATTAAATTTAAGAGTACACCCGGGGCAACTGATCCCACTGTGTGGTAAAAACAAAAATGGGGCTCCCACATGGGCTTTTCACTCAGAAATCATGGAGTGGGGAGAAAATCTGTTGTATGTTTGGATCTTACCTTCAGTGCATGAATTTGGGAAGTGGCAAATGCTCAGGCTCAGGAGCTGTGAAGCCATTTTATAATTTCCACAATATTGATATGACCTCTAAGAGAATCTGCCTAAAAAAGCCACATAGGAGGAAACATCCTGACGCTGAAGGTGAAATTATATTGGTTACAGCTAGTGCACTATGCAGAGGTACAGGAGTTCATCCATGTAGTTTTCAGTGGGAAACTGCACAGATCTTATTGCAGTGGGTTTCACCTGAAACAGAGAAAAGAAGGAAATGATTGAAAATGTCTTTAGGGGTAGCTCCTTTTCCATAGTTCTAGATTGCCCAGCACAGCTGGGACTGTGACATCTGCACTGCACCATTAGAATACAAGCACCTATTACTGTTTTTGTATATGTCTGCCTTTGAGAACTTAATAATCCAAGAAAACTATCTGAGCAAACATGCAAATGCTGCAGAAAGTGTTCAGCCCCCTTGATATTCCAAGAGACAGATCTTCAGAAAAATCATTGACCTATTGATATCAGCAGAAATATGACAACTCACTCATTTTAGCTAAAGACCTTTTTTACCCTCAGCTTTTCTCCTTAATTTCTCTGCAAAACAGAGAATTAACCAAACAACACAGGAAGATGAGTGCCTCATAACAAAATAAGCTAACTGCCTTGAAGGTTCATATATGTGGCAATCAGCAAAAATGCTAAACTCAACATGGACCCCCTCAGTTTCTGCTTTTATCCTTCCAAAAGCACATTTCTTGCAGAGTGCTCTAGGACAGATTCCTGCCCTAAGTCTTGTGAAAATAGTTGCTGTAATCATTATTTCCAAGTCACAAAGTTAATCAGCTTTCAACCTCAAACTGATCTGAGCTGCTCATTTTTACCTGAAAGCTTTGCAAGAAAAAAAAGGAAAAAAAGTACAGACTCTGTGTTTTGGAGTCTCTGTAACATCTGAAGGATTATTAACGATATCTGATGAGACCTATTTGAAAGATTAAACCTTTAAGAGTCATCATAGGTGAGCGCACAACAAATTTACCAGTGCCTCACCAGAACACTGTTCCTGGAAAGTAGGCAAATAATGATTCCTGGGTAAGAACGGCTTAGCACAGCTCCTGCTGAAGCTGAAACAAGCTTTCTTTTGGTTCAGAAGGCAGAGTTTTTCTTTACAGGCTACTAGCTAAACCTATTCTTGGCATAGGGAGAGGTAATTCCATCAAACTGTACTTAATTTAACTGGCAGTAAAGGTACCTTTTACAGGATACCCTATTGCAGTTGCACCTGGAGGATCAGGCCCTTGATACTCCAATCATGTAAATAGCTTATGTATTAGATTATCAGTTAAGCACATAGCTGCTCAAAATGAACTGCAGCAGGAACGTGTTTTGAGCTGACACCTGAAGAACAAGAAATGATTGACTTTGAGAATGACAACAACTTGAGGGCTTGATCCAATCACAGATGTAAGTGCTCACAGGTAAGAGACTTGAAAGCCACTCTTTAAGTGCCTGATCCTTATAGACTGCATCTGTAATGGTAAAGCAAAGTGCCAAGGAATTTTCCTGGGTGTTGATATCTCATCATCTATACTGCTAAATCATTATAATTGTCCCTAACATGGTCATAGTCTGTGCCAACTAGCACTCTCCCAAGCAATTCCTAGGAACAGTTGAAGACTTAATGCAGAGGTGGGACCATTTCCCATTTGCATCATGGTCACGATGTTCTGGAAGAAAGAGTATGGCCGCAGGCTGTCCCTTGCCAGTTGGCTTCAGGATCAGAGACGATCTCAGGATCTCAGGCATGTTTAATTTTGGAGTATAGATGTAGCTGCAGTGGAATCCAGAACCCTGAATGTGATGCCCAAGTACTGAGGGAAAACAGGACCCAAAAGAGCCACACAGAGAGAAGCATACAGTCTCAGTTACCTTAGCTACCCAAGGTGGAAAGCTGAGCAGAAAGAGCTCAGAAATCCCTCCCCTCTGTAGTCTTGATGCTCTATGACTCTCAAGTATCAGTATCTATTTTGGTGCCAGAGCCCAAAACCACCTACTGAATATCTGAACATACTGAACCAAAACTTCTACTCAACATTTCTGTCTTTTCTTTCAAGAAACTGAGAAAAGTATACAGCTTTCTTTCAAGACAACCATTGCAGGAGAAACAACAAGAATACCCTTGGAGGAAAACTATTTTCTACATGCTCAGCTAAAGGGATTATAAAATCCCATCTCGCGAGAACCAGGAAAATCTCTCTCTGCATAGAAACAACGAGTTATGGTAGAAGGAGGGACTGTTACACAGGCCTATTGTGCAACTGAGCGTGCAGAATTAATAGGAACAAAAAGAAAGATTACAAAAGGATGCGTGACTAAATGATAAACGTAAAATGTTGAACTAATCCTGGGAATGGGGATTAGAGCTTGACCTACCCTCTTTTCCAGTTATTACCAGACAATAAGGCTGAGGTGATCTTACTTCTTTAATAAGCCTTTTTAAAGCAAAGATATTGGCTAAGTTGTGGTGGGTTGACACAAATGCCTACCTAAGTAATCCGTAATGTTTCAGTGTATCCTTAAATTCTTCTATCTGTCTTATTTGCTGTCACTTGCTTATACCTTGCTTTTAAACTCCTTGGGTTTGTACAGAATCCAGCACAAAGTTATCCTAAAGCACAAACTAGGGCTATTAAATGCTGGATGATGATGATAATGCTAATAATAAAAGTATTGTTTGATTAATTATACCATTCTTGTCATTTGCATGGAGCAGGCTTACATTTCCTTCTGCATTTTAATAATACAATAATGGTTATTGTAATGAACTCATTAAATCTGAGAGTCAATATTAATGGACTATGAGAAGGATCTTTATGAACTTCATTGGCAGGCTACAAATAGTGGATTAATATAAACTACAAAACGAGTCAATTGGTTGTATAGTTATGAGTAATCAATTTATATTACTAAAAGTGCCTTAAGTTAGAAGCAAACATTTTAAAATACTGGGTCCTTATTAGATGTAAATCAATAACGGAAGGTCAATGTAAACCAACTGCAGATTTGGACCAGGGTTTTAGCAAAGGAAATGTTGTTTATATTGACAAAAATATTGCCAATACTAAATCATCAGGCAGCCCCCAGAATATAATGGTACTGAGCTGTTATAATGTGATTTTAATGGATATCTGTATATTTTAATTTGTATAAATGTGTATGTATATAATAAATTCATGAAATTTTAATGATTTTAATTTTTGCTTATGTATCCACAAATACTTAAAATTTTCCACTCAGGTACCATTTCAAAGATTTTCTCCAGGCTGCAAGAGTTAAACACTTACTTTACTATTCTAAATTACAACTGAGTTAATTTTGTAGTGCAATTTCTTTTGTTTAATAACTGTTGCAACAAAAATTATGAGAGCTGTATCAAAATTGGAAAAGCTGACAACATTGCAGTAATTCAGTTATAAAAATCTAAATAGAAAAGAACCACGAAAGCCAATGGAAATGCTATCCTTCCACAAAAATGTTTTATTAAAAAGGGAAGGTGTCATAAAATATCATAAAGTAGCTTTAGCCCCTCACCATTATGTCCTTAGCTGAGATGTCCAGGTATAACAAAATGAGACTCCCTCTACAGCAGAGATGGAAAACAGAAGAAAACACTGCAGAGCCATTTAATCTAACTGAATTTGAATTTATTTAGCACTGCCAAAGGTTTCTGTTTCCTGGTTTATGCCTCCAGGAGCACTAGGATTTTTGCAATATAGCTGGGGCCGAGACATAGCGAGGTACCCAGGAGGGTGGCAAAGTGGCAGAAGGTGGCCCTAGCACAGAGTGGTGAGTGGGACAAGTCAAGGGCCCCATTTCTTTGCATCATGTGAGTTTGCTGGTACTTATTAATGTATGCTCTCCACCTGAAGCTTTGCCTGCATCTAGGCCATCTTACTGACTTTCTCCTGTTTGAAGTCTTTCACATCTGATAAGTACTGCCCTTATCTCAGCACCTTGGCCTCTGTGAGCGCACTAATAGGATTTCATTCCTTTTTCCAGCTGCCTATTTTCATGTAAACTGTAGGAACTTAACAAACATCCCTGAGACTTAAATCTCTCTGTCCGATTTGGCTGAAAGTTAGTATGTTAAAAGGTGGGCAGATAGACGGAGAGACAAACACAAACCCCCATATATCAGTGAGAGAAAATAAATCTTGTTTCCTTAGGAAGTGAGGAAAAAAGACAAATGCCTCAAATAGCATATAAAATTAAGTTCACTGGAAGCTAGGTAATTCTTTCTCTCTTTTTCAGTTTGCTTTGTGTGCCAATACGTGATATATTTCTTCTAAAAAAGCTTTGAAAACCCATTCCTTGCTTTTTTTCTCAATCCAATTTGGAGTAACTTTTCTTTCCCCCCCCCCTCTCTTGACCCTGAAGTCAATGAGGACTACATGTAAGAGTATCCTTTCATCAGTCTGAGTCAGAGGTTCAAAGTGTGCCTCTAAATAGCCAGATTTCTTAGAGTGTTTGAATACAGAATTTTCACGGGAGCAAGAAAAAAAAAAAGGAATGATCTTGGGATGTGCAATAATGAGTAAATCACCTCAGATCTCAAGATCATATCTCCTTCAATATCCTTGTCTTACTCAGCAGGTTTCACCTTGTTGAATGCATTTTTTCCAGGCAAAGTACTGGTTCAAAATGCTCACACACAACTTAGCAGCCACAGCAAGTGCCTGCTCAGAGGCAAGAAACAAACAAACAAACAAAAAGAACAGAGACCTCAACCCACTCACACAGAAATGTCTCTGGAGGGTTGCATGTCTTTGTAATGTAGCTCAAATAGACAGAGTGTAAAAAGAAAAAAAAAAAACAACAAGCCCACAGTGTTTTCTGACCCCAGGTATCGTCTTTTATCTTGGTAGTGTTCTGTCCTTTCACTTTTCTCCTGGACATTTGACCCAATGACCAAGCCTATGAATCTCATTATTAACACCTATTCTTGTCTTATGTGCAGAAGAAACTTTATTAGATGATCTTTCATGTATTTTTTACAGTCATTCCAAGATGAAAACATCAATACAAATAATAGCAATAACTTCACTCCTTTTCCAAAGCTTTCATTTTTTAGTGGGCTTGTCAATATTTACCAAGGCACAAAATTTATCAGTATGGGAAGACTATAATGTATATAAGCCTTTACTGTCTACCAGCCACTGCGAAACGCTATACTGATCTTAGCTAGTCAGGTTATTTTTATGTACTGGGAATAAAGGGGTTTATTCTTCATGTATTACAATAACAGGGACCCTGTTGGGAGATAAATACTCAGATATACTTGCAGCTGGCAAAAGTTGATTCAAGTTGAACATACTGCAGTCCCCCATGCCAACAGTGGTCATGACCAAGAGTAAGTCTCTTATGAACTGAAAGAAAGTGAGCCTCTAATTCAGCACAAGCTGTGCTAAGCTTGTTAAAAATAAATTCTTCATTTTTTATTAGAATGTGAACACCCTAAGTGAAATGCGGCAGAGCTGGGATCTGCAGGACAAGCAATGACTGAAGCTGAGGATAGGAGAGATTTCATCAGGATTCAGGATATGATTTTGGGGTGATCTGTGTATTTCCTAGCTCAAGCTGGAAAGTTGAATCCCCAAGCCTGTGTCCGGGCTTATGTATTATTGTATGTGCCCATGTGGCTGTGCAGTAGCGCCGACTGCTCTATTGTAACATCAGTTTTGTTTCTAGTTAGTCCTTTCCTGGTCTCGCCTCAGAGTTGGTTTTTGGACTGGTGTGGACAGGGTAGGATGTGTAAACACCATAGCACTTACACTTGTGATTCAGAAGCTCTATGAAAGGCTATGAAATTTCTTAATGGACAATAGTGCTTAGTGGTGGTTATACATATGCACTGCTTATGACTATTATCAGGGTCCAGAGCACATCGCCCTTCTAGGAGTTTGGCTGGTTAAGGGAAGGGGTTTAGCTGGCTGAGTCCAAGGTCAGCTCCTTCGCTGATGAGCACTGCAGTGAGGAAAGCTGGAAGCAAGGGCTGCCCCCGTCTCCCTTGGAAGCCGCTTTCCGGCTGGTGCTGCACTCCTGGTGCCTGCCTGAGCCACATTGCGGCTGTTCAGCAGCTCTGGCTGTGCCTGATCCTGGCCCTGACCCGGACCTGCCGGCTCAGTTCCTGGCTTGGCCTTGTGCCGGCCTCCTCACTGCTTGGGGGTGGATCGCCGTGCTGTGTCTGACCCCAGGCACCATCCCTGGCCCTGATCCTGATCGAACTTGCTGCTCTGCATCCCAGCTTCTTGCTGGTGAGGTCCATGCTCGTGCCTGCCTCCTTATTGCCCTCTGCTGCTGGTGCACCTTCCCTTGGGGAGCAGCCCACCGGCCAGTCAGCCACTGGTGAACAGGTACGTCAAGGAGAGAAGGCACCACATTTGGATGAACTACAGCAGAACTTAGCATTCAGTCTGACTGCAAAGGTCTCTGGAAGCACCCAGCCCAGACGGAATATCCTGGAAAGAAGCATACACTAAATTGTACACTCAGTTTTAGACAGCCATTATGACAACTGTCTATACAGGACACATTACTATGATTTAATTATTTAATAGATAATAATAATAATTTTCAGCTGTCTAATCAGTTTGGATTCTTCACTGTAGGATGTGTTTTCCTTTTATATGCACAAAGTACTAGCTATTTTAATGTTATATTCCTCTATTATTCTCTAACAGTGTTGGGGCTACATTATTCCCTGTTGTACAAAAAGCTATTAAAAATCAAGAAACAACATGAGTTTCTCTTACCCTAGATTTCTGGCTTTTTCCCCAAATGAATCTTCCTTTTCTGATTTTGTCTTTTTTCCTCTTATCCTATCTTTCAAGCTATCTTGGTACTACAGCTAATCCCTCATTCATATTTACAGTCCCTCCTCTCAATGGGTATGGGGCAGGAGACAATGGAGTTTTGCTATCTTGTATGAGCTGAGGAGCTAGTCTCAGCTGCTGTTACTGTGGTGTGTCTTTAGAATTTTTTGTTTTATCCCAATCCTCAGAACATATGCATATATATGTGAAAGGTCGTTACTGCAGTTTGCTGAAAAATGATCAAACCTGTCCAGACATAAATAGAGATGGTTATGTGACTTTGTCTTTTCCCTGTCTTTCAGGGTGCACTGAGGCTGCTTGCTTTAAATAGGGTGCGCTGAAAAGGAATCTGATATATGATAGCCAAAGAAATTAAAGAATCTTTTCCCCTTCACAACTCCCTCTTTGTCTACCCTCCTCATGTTTCTGTTTTCTTTGCTGTGTGTCTTTCCGGAGCTCTGGTGGTGAATCTTAATGATGAAATGTTTGGTTCTATTCTATCCAATCATTCTCAGAAAATTAAGCTCCACACACTGTATACTTTAAGCACAATGATACATTCCCACAAATGAATAATGATGATATACAAAAGAGCTCAAATTCTGCTTAGTGAACATTTCACCAACCAGTTGAGAAAGAATAATAATTAATAGAAAAAAGCCTATGGAAGGGGCAATGTTTCTTTTTTTTTTAAAAAAAAGGTCATTATTTTTGTTAAGAAAAACAGGTTATAAAAATCCTACTGAGCAGGGAATATGCCAGAAAAAATAAATTAACACCTGCACAACTCTGCCATTTTAAAATGATGTTTTCCTAAGCAGTTCTGCATGAAGAAATGATAGCAGGTGATATTCCTGTTTAGTCAGAAGTGAGAGAGCCATTTGATTTCATGAGCAGTAAACAGGACATACGACCTCAGTAAAAATAACAGCAACCAACTAGCAGATTCAATGATAAAACTAGATTAACATAATGGAGAAAGAACATTGGAACACTGTGCCGGAGATTTTGACTTTAGCTACTCTGGTGAATATCTGGGAGTTAGCTGATACAAGTAAAAAAAAGGGAATGTTATTCTAGATATATTTTGATGCATATGAGATGAGAATTTTGGGTCAAATATTTAATTACAGTGATCAAAAGAGTAGAGATGACGTAGACAATATCTCTCAGTTTAGAGTGATAAAAAAAAAGATTTTCTTGCTCAGAGATTTGCTTTCCTTTGCCGTGGTAACAATTCAGTGTTGCTTTCTACACTAATAAAAATCTTTATCCACACCAAGGCCTTTTGCCTTACAGCACGTTTCTCTGTAAGAACTTCCTAATTTTTTATGCTCTTGGTTAATTGTTCTCAACATGTAAATTTTAGAAATGATTTGCTTGCCAGCCAGAGGGGACATATAGCAAGTTCCTATGCCATTACTATTACTAGATGTTTTGACACTGAGATGGAAAAAACTGCAAATTTTGCTAGCCTTATGACTTAGACCCACAGGTTTCACTGAGACTGTTCATGCTCAGTGTTGATAGAGCACTTTAGAGGGTATAAATATAATGCAGAGCATTAAGAATGCAAAACTTCTTAGAGATGAGAGCAGTGGGGAAAAAAAATGTTTCTGAACTTCCTCTCACTGTCACCTCAGTAAAAAACCAGGACCCCCAAGGCCTATATTTTGCATTATTAAGTCAACCTACAATTCAGGTCACAAATAATTATGGGAGTTCTGTCTAGTTTACATAGCTCCATTCTGAGTCAGACACATTGACACCAAAGGACAAAATAAGTATAGCAGATTTCAGAAGGAATGCAAGAAAGGGGAGGAACACAATGACTTCAGTGATGCATAGTAGAGCTGTTACAGAGTGATATGTCACAGATATTTAAAGAGAGAGCAGTAACCAATTCTGATTTTACCCTATTGTTAAGATAGGTAATGGAGGAGCTAGGACAGTAACAGAGGGCTTCTTCTTAAACTTATCCTTCCCACCAGCTAAGAAAGTAGGCGAATTTGATCCATTTTTATTGACAATTTGTCAGCTTTAATAGGAAACAATTAGTAACATGAATAATAAAAAAAACTGTTGACAGTTGTGAATTTTTCTAATGACATAATTTCTCAGTTGATGGTGTCTGTATACATTGGACAATATAGAATGTAAACAGATTTGAATCTGGTAACTTTAGACCCCCATTTCTTCCTGATTACTGCAGAAACCAAAATCTAAAAAGAAAAAAAAAAAGCACTAGAGAGATCCTTGTGGTTCACTATATGATAGACAGTGCATATGGATCTCTCTTGCCTTGTGGTATATCATTATCTCCTTTTAAATAAAAGTATCTCACATTAAATCTGAAGTGCAACAAAAAAATCCCTAAGTCCTTCTCCTCATCTTCTTTGAATTCAAGCCCTAAACAAAAAGTACTATGTCTGAATCACTTTAGACAAGATTACGTAGAGCACTCCTGCACACTTGTGAAATGAGGGATTGTTCCCTTGCATGGAAAGAGAGCAATCCTTCATTGCACAAGATGAACTGCCTTTTCATCCTGGAGGTTTATGATTCTATCATATGATTTTCTAAGTGCACACTGTATTCTTGGGAACAAAATCAAGACTGCCGACTGACAGAAAATGGTAAATGAAAAACTCTGTTGGTGATGAAAGAGTTCAGTACTGAGAGGTGGCCAGCAATTCCAGCTTTTCCTGCTCACCTGTATACCAGTGGGTGAATATCCATCGTTGCAGACAAGGCTTAATGGACAGACGAACAGTTTAGAGGGAAAGTTAAGATTCCAAAGGCCTTTACCCTTTCCTTTGGGACTAAAATTTTCACATGTCTTTAGCTTTGAATTCACAGTGCAATATCTTTGCTATTCCATTGTGCCAGGAATGATAAAGAAATTAACCCTCATAGCCTTTAGAAAGTGTATGTGGCATGGTGGAATCCCACTTCATGCATTTCAGTGTTTACATAAGGCATCTGGACTGAAAGGCAATGAGAGAATATTTTATCACTGTTACTGAAGCATGCAAGAAGAAAGCAGTCTTGAGGAAATAGCAATGGGCAGAAAGTAGATCATACCAGGGAAGGAGAAGAAGACAGGAAGGGTAGAGATGATAGGGTAATTCAAATTTAAGGTGTAGCAGTTTTCAAAAAAAGCTCCTTCTCTGAGGATTAAGTGATATTAACAGCTGCTATGGGAGACCCCCCAGTTCACCAAGTGTTCTGCAATCTCTTATCTTCCTTAACTTTCAGCAGGATTAAAAAAATAATAATGCTTTTGGTAATGTGCTCTGAGACTATGATAACAGTTCACAGAGACTACTGTATAGTAATAGAACCAGCCTCTCTCTGATAGTCTGTAATGGATCTGAACTAATGAACTAAGTTAACATTTTCAAAAGCATGTAAACGACCTGGCTTCTTTGTAGGCTTTTCAAATGTATCTGAGAATGGTGAGATGTTTCAGTGCTTAAAGATGCTGATACCTGTTTCTTTCTTTTCTTTCTTTCTTTTTTTTTTTCCAGAAATGTCAGTGCACTTAACTTTCATTGATTTCAATGGCATTAATTGCAACAAGAGTAGAATAGCAAGGCACTTTCAGAAAATCCTGCCAAGCACCTACATAAAAATTTAAACCCCTAAAACCCTTTGTAAATCTGACCCTTTTGCATTTAGAAGTACTTAGAATCATAGTGAAGGGCAATGGAATTTGGACTCTGAATTACCTTTAATTTAGACAGGTAGGTGCTTTTGGAAATCCTCAAACATGAGAATAAATTTGCTACATCATACTATCCCGTGATTTTTTTCCCCTTCATTCCATTGAAATTAACAAATAAAACATGCAGGAATGTGTTTTACAGTAGGATAGTAATGAAGTAGGAAATGCGCACTGCAGTAAAATAGTAAGTAAGAAACAAATGAAGGTTGCAATTGATATTCATCCTGACTAAATCTAAACAGAGAACAGGACAATAGAGGCAAATGTACTTAAGAAGGGATATAAAACTTGGAATAAGAACAAACAGTAAACTTGTTAGCAAATACATTTTCCTGAGAGCCTTGTACAATATGAAATTCCTGGTGGTGCTGAGAAACAGCTAGGTGTCTTTTCTACTGGGCACTGAGTAACTATCACGATGAGGTCCTTAAAAGGGAAAAAACAAGTTTTTCCTGCTGCCACAGAGCAGTGAAGTGGCTAAGGACTATTCTCATAAGGCTAAAACCCCTTAACATCCAGAGGACCTCAGGTACAGCTGGAACTCCACTCACACCATCACAACAAAGCAACAAGGGATCACAGACTTCAGGGTCCACTAGGGTCCAGGAAATCAAAGACTCTTTAGTTGCTGTCATTAATCTATGTATGTATGGTCTTATTTTTGATAGTTTCCAGGGAGTACATGAAATCACTTTGTTCCTTCTCCTGACCCAGTTATGACTGATGACTACAAAGATTGAGAACTTCCTGCCATGAAGTCCAGTGAAAAGAAACATTTGTCTTATACAGAAAATATTATTTTTGTTTCAGTGTCTCTAAAAGAGATCCTTTTCTCATAGCCGTTCCTTACAGTTGCCAAAGTAAGACTGAAAAGGAGATGGCATATATAAACCTTTGTTAGTTTTACTGTGTTTGCCAAAGACATTTTCTCTTTTTCATAATGAGAATAGCTTTTATACTCAAATAAAAATTTCTTCAAAAATAAATATTTCAATGGTGGTCCTGTAAAATTCAAAAAAAAAAAAAAAAAACAAAAACCCAAACCTAAAACCCCAAAATGTATTTTGGTAATTGAAACCTGTTTTTTTTTTTTCTTGTGAAAGAGAACTATTTGCAACAGATGGTTGCCATTTTTATTCACCTGCTCAAAGACCATGCCTCCAAATAAAAGAAAATTGCAATAAGTATGTGAACACTTAATGTTCATCTTAAAATATATCTTGTCTCACTATTTAAACAAGTTTACTATCTAGCGATCACAATCTATCCGTGCTGTCAGCTTGTATGATTTCAGTGCAGCTGCTTTGGCACCCATATTGACACCTATAGACTACCAAAGACTGTGTCTGTCACTTTAAGAGTACTGGACGTCTATAAATCCCACGTTCCCTGATAACAGGCAGCATCTTTCCCGGAAGGACCCCATGGATGTGTGACAACACCTCGAGACTGGATGGGTTGGTCTGTGGCAGCTGGACTAGTTATAATCCATCCAAATACTTGGTCTTGTACTGCAGGTAGGTCTTTGCCTGACTCTAGCCTAGGGTGATGTGATCTCAATACCCCCACCCATGTAAACTTTCCTTAAGTCTGAACCTCACCATGGGCTGGTCTGCACATAGTGCAGATAAGTAGTGTTTGGATATGATCCTTGACCTGAATTTGCATTTGATAAATAGCATCAATGTACCCTTACAGGGCCACAAGTTCCTTGTTTACATAGGATCACAGCTTAGTCAGCAAGCAAAGTACAGGACCTAATGGGGCAACTCTTAAGGCAAGGGTGCTAACCTTGCCCTCATTTATGGTACTAACGGCCAGACTGTGTAGTAAATCTGATAAGGAGGATTTACTCCTAGGAGTAGTCAGTAGAAGTACCCATGAAAGGAAATGATCACAGGAATAAGTGACAACTGCACATTCTGCCTCTAAATTAGCAGATGAGAATTCTGATTCCAGTTCTTTATCATCTTCTCTTTCTAGTGTCTCAGGGGAGATGATTTTCTCTGCAGCAAAACTCCTCAAGGTAGATTTGACACGTTTGAGTCTAAATTAAACTCCTCAAGGTAGATTTGACACATTTGAGTTTAAATTAAAGTCTGTTTCAAATAAAATTATAAGTTTGGAACAATGTTCAAGGGATATAGAACAAAAAGTCAATGGCACAATGATGAGATCAAGGCTTTTTTTTCCAGTTCAGAACAATAACTTGAAAACTTAAACTTTGGCATTTATCAAGATAATGTACAAATTGATTGTAAATCAGAATGTATGGAAATTTTTGTAAAACCTACATATATTTGCCTTTAGAGTATTAATTGCTCTTTTGCTAGAGAGGGCATAGATTTTTAGCTTTGTTGTTTACTGTTTACTCTAGCTGAGATTTTGCCTCAGATTTGATTTCCAGTTCTCTACTGTGTCTTTAGATTTTGTTTCAGTAAATATGATTGATAATATTTTCAGATGTGTCTGAAAAGAATTTACAAATTTAAGAACATAGGGTATGAATCAACTCACTTAATCTCCCCCTCACACACACACACTCCCTCGGGGAGGGGGGGGAAGGGTTTAACTTTACAAAACATAGATCATGCAGCAAATGATCCAATCTGCCTCCCTACAGCCCTGCACAACTCTGCAGGTTTCTATCATGATACAACTCTCTGCCTACCTGGTATCTCCTCTTGTGCTTAACTCTAGAAGTCCAAGCAAGTTCAGAATTGCCTTTCTCCCATCTACGGTCTGTTGTCATCAGATTTAGGTGGAAAATCACCTAACTTTCTCAAAGTCTACCACTGAATCTAAAAAGGTTGCATATGATTAGGACTACAAACCCTTTCAGCTTCCGTGATGCATTTCTGGCAGTGTCTGCTTCTTGCCTACTAGCGTGATGGCTATGACTGCCAAAATTAGGAGTTCAGATCTTGCTACCTGGAATATTAATTTATTTATATTGGAAAAAATTTATATATTCCCTAGAAAGAGGGAATTAAAGCAGTTAAGTCTGCTTTCTAAAAATCTTCTACTTATCATTAAATTATAATACAGAACGTAAGGGACTAGAGGGGATGGGACCTAAGTGGGCTAACACTAATTATATTGTATCAGTTACCCATATTTTCTGTGGAGAGGTAAACAGCTAATTTATGTAAACAGGATTTCCTCTCTTCATATCCTTCAGAGTGTTTACCCCTCTCCATTGACTATACACAAAATTTAGGCTATCATCTTTTGCAGACTCTGCTTTCCCAGGACTAAGTATTTACAATATTGTGCCAATGTTTGACACTTAAAGAGAACTGGAGTCCAGCCTTCTCTTCTGTCTTCATATGTAACTTAATCGCTAAGGAAAAATAGGCTATCCTTACACTGCAGCTTTACTTCCCTAAGCATGAACAGAGATGATGGCATGAGTTTCAGAATACAAAGTGCAGATTAGCTCAGAGCCCAGGCTATTCACTTGGGAGAATATGTAGGTCTGTGGTACCATGTGTACTAGAATCTGTTATACTGCAGAGAAGTTTTTTAATGTTTTGGATTAAGAAGAAAAATTCCTTGATTTTTATCTGTGAATTCTGTATATAGATATTGAAAAAAGCCTCTGATTTTTTTTCTGCCTGAATGACTGTGGTATCTTCTGATGTTTTAGACCTTTGTTATTATGCCTTTCTAGATTTTTTCTTTTTTTTCTAATACTAAGGATCTTTAAATTGCACTCTTTAAATAAATGCTAGCTGAAAGATGCCCATTATTTTTTCTATACTTAACTGTCTGTGATGCTTATTTTGGTTATCTAGTAGGATTTAATGTGTTCTTTTTAAAAGGCAAAATACTTCTATATGATTTATTACTTGATTACTGGATTTGTCTTTTGAAGTTATAAGAGTAATTGTTTTTGGAACTAAATAAAAATAAAATGGGGACAAGTAATCCAAAGGCTTACCTTATAATGTCAGAGTGCCTTACTCTAGATAGTAGGAAACTTCTCAGGTGCAAGTTGCTCCATTTCCCACTCGAGCAAATCGCTCCCTGCAATAATAATAAGAATAATGACATACTCAATCCAGTGAGAGGCTTTGAACCAGTCCAGCTGTGACATTTATACTAAACCTCACCAAACTTATCCAGTCATCTTACTCTCAAATACCTTTAATGATATGTGGCACCACTGGCCTCTCTCTATCATGGTGCATGTTGTGCCTTCACCATGGCCTGCTTCTGCCTGAAATTTCCCGTCAATATGAGCTGGACTTTCTTTCATGGAGACAACCCATGAGGAAGGTACACCACAGCTAGACAACTCCACAGGCATCTGAAGGGAAGAACTGTAGCTCGTTATTTTTCTTTTGCCCACTTACTGTAGTGATCAGGGAGTAGGGGGATAGTAACTTACTGCTGGCCAACATAAGCAGCAGCTCTCTTCCGCTTAGCCTACCTCCCCTACCACCTGGAGAGTTGGAGCTCCACCCACTAGCGAGCACCGGTGAAGAAATAAACAAGCATATATATATATATATATATATATATATATATATATATAATTTTTTATTTGCAAAGTACAGAGAAAAATATAGGAAACTTACTCCCTGAAGTCAAAGACACTTTATGCCTAAGAAAAAGCCATGACATGTAACAAAATAAAAATAGAGAAGTGAGCATTTTTATTCTTGTTTACAACTGTACTAGTTCATTAGCGCTCTGGTCCCCGATTCTGTAACTAGGATTCTTCATCAGAGTCAATAATTGTGAATCCAAAATGATAAAAGGTGAAAGGTTAGGACAACACCAGATAAACATAACATTATAAAAACTTATTTAATTAGCTACAAATATTTCCTCTATTTTCTTTGTACTTATTGTAGTTTCCCCCTTTTGTTTCATACAGTAAAGGGAGAGTCATTAATATACATCTCTACAGAGTTATAAGGATGCTTTAAGAGATGCTATATTGTTATGCAGATGGCCCTTGGTCTAGGAGGCTTGAATAAAGTACCATTGTGCTTCTAATTAACTCTAAAATGACGATGCCACTTGCTTTGCTGTGCTTGAAACCTTCTGTTCTCATATGTTTTGATGAGTTGTTTATTCACAAAAAAAATACTTGGATGTTTTGTTGGCCTCAAAGCAGCACTCAGAAAGATACTGAAGTTGGGCAGAATTAGCCTACACCCACTTGTCAGGCTAGCAGAATGCATTAACAAACTTCAGGAAGTGCTCCCTTAGACTATCATTGATTGAAAGGTAAAGTCTATGACTGTAGCCTGCAAATATTTCCTGGCAGTAATTCAATATGGCTGGAGCTCACTGTTCTGTAACGAACTGCAACTCTAACTTCTGTTAAACTAAGCTAGCACCCAAGTTCGTTACAGAAGTCTTTAAGAAATGAGGATACCATGATCCTTACTCAACTCTTTAAAAGATTAGTAGTAAATTAAATGCTGGCACACAAAGTAAATTAGAACATCAAATGGTGCTGGAATAATAAACTTTAAACAGTGTACTAAATTATGTTCAGCTTGCAAAAGGCAAGATATGTAAATTAAGTCCGACACACCAGGCAACCACTGTGCATATAACTGTGTGAAATGTAATGGGAGGTGCATGTATTTATAGTGGTTTCGAAGTTATTTGACTGATTTCTGTGTAGGTAGCCTCCAGGAGTACATTAAGGCAAATGTTGACATATGGTTTAATCCTGCATTTGCAAACATATACTGCGCAGCAACATTAAAGCAACAACAACAGCTCACATATGTTTATTTACTGATCAGGTGCTTGGGAGAAAACTGTTTGTTTCCTGGATGTTACTTTACTTAGTTTAAAGGATGCTCACATACATTCACAGTTACTTTCACTCTCTCCAGGGCTTCCCACTGCTTATTGTGCCCCCTGCACATGGAAAATCTGTGGTTTTCTGAAGGGAAAAGACCTGATGTATGAATTATATGCATATGGAGAAAAGAAAAAAAAAAGTTTTCACTTATTTGTATGATAGAAGTATCAACGCCCCCTCCCCCAAACTATCTGGGCATTGTGGTATATGAAGTATATATGAAGTATGTGGTTGAGTTCTAATCTAAATAGACAGCACAGGCATAGCAGGGGTGGAGGAAAGAGTTATATTTTAAAGATGGGCAACAAAGAAACACAGTTCTTGAGAAACATATAAAGCAAGATCCAGAACGGTATGTTTTGGCAGGCATCTTGGCACAGTGATGCCTAAGAATAGTCATTGGATTGCCAACAGAGCAGTCCAAGCTGTCTGATGGTAGGTCTGCAAATGAGGTTTGATCTGAGGTCCTCTGTCCAGTTTGACGAGCAAGTGTTGTGCATGAGTCTATTTGCATTGCTTCTTGTACGTCCTGGACTAAACATCTCACACTGTTTGTATATCCTAAACAGGATTCATGTTCATTGCAATATGGACATAGTCGAAAGAGCAGGAAAACACATGCAGTTCTGTTCTTCTCTATTCTGGGTGAATGTTTTCACCTTTAAGCAAGTGAACAGTGCTACCTTTTGCATGCTTTCTCTCTGGCCTCATGCCTTTCATTCCTGCCAAAACAGCATCCTATTTTCAAATGGAAAGGCTTACAGCTCAGTGTACTTGCTGGGATGGGTTCATACCCTTGGAGGCTAAGGAAATTTTAAACCCTACATTGCTTGGCTGAATTCTTTGACCATTCGGCTAGCACAAACAGAACATTTTTTCTCCTCTGGACACATTTTTGAATAAAGTCCATAGCATTGGTATGTGTTAGGCAAGCCTTGAGGACACCTGTACTATTGACTTGCTAGGCGACTGCTCACAATTAGATAGCACGCTCCTAAACTCTGTCATAACTGAAACAGTGCTGGGTATGTTAAGGAGCATTTTTCAGTTCTTAAAGAACATTCATTTGAAAATTGAGTTGTCCACAGTGGGCTCATGAGCAGGGTTTTGGGATCCCTAGAGACTATTATAAGCCCGTACATCCTTGCTCACATCTGACAATACTTTTTTTCTGTCCATGTCTTCTGTTCCTAACACTATGCTGAGCTTAACAGAAGCTCAAGAATGAGAGGCACCAGATAGACTCCTTTTTTGTTGGAAAAAAAATAGTTGGAAAACATGCCATACTGGATGATAAAAACATGCCCTGTGGAAAACACCAGAAGGCCTTCTCAGATTAGAAATATTCAAGAGCAAATATACAGTGTGAATACATGCAAAACATGAAGTATGAAGTTTAAACCATCTCACTTAAGAAGGTTTACTTGCCTCTGAATCTGCATTCAGATTCATGCATTCCAAACAATATAATTAGTTTTTTGACTTGAATTGCCTGCAAAGAGTAAGGTAGCCAGTGATATTAAAAAAAAGAAAAAAAAGAAAAAAAAAGAGAAGCATCTTAAATCCCTGTTTGTTAGTAATGTTTTATTACACTGCATATATTATTTATGCAAAGGATTAAAAAATGTATTAAAGCAGAAATGCCTTCTTAATAGCTATTGCCTTGTGAGCACTGCCCTGCATTAGTACAATCGATTTTCACATCATTTTCATGCTCCTGCAGTATGTCTACCTTATTTTAAATGCACGGATTTGCTGTAAGGATAGGATATTGTTGCCATCCATAAGACAGCAGCTAGATTTATGGGAGCTCTGAAATCAGTTTAAAAACTCCTCAAGTCTCTTCCCGAAGTGATCATTTTCCTCCTGGGTCCAAGATCTCTTTAACTGTTCTAGGACTGTGTCTTGAATCTGGAAGAGAAGTTCACCATGATGTTGCCAAGCAGTAACTCATCCATCACTCATGGTATGTTCTGTGAGTACTGATTGCACAATATAATTTTCTCCATGTATTGGGGATGCTTCACTTGTCAGAGGGCTTTGAAAGTAGTCAGCTTTCATCAGTGGATCCTGACAACATGGAAAGAATGAGTCACCTGAAGGAAGCATAGGGCATAGCATTTCAGAAGTGATATCTGAAGACTGATTATTCTTTGTCCTTGACACCCTGCCAAAGGCTAGATACACTAAGCATTTGGGAAGTAATGGAGCCTACAAATCACGGGTTGCCTACAGTCCCACTCATGCCACAGGAGGATAGCATGCTTGACTTCAGTTCAGTTTTTATTACATGTTATAAACTTTTGACTGTTCTGATATGTGTTGTCATCGATGTGTCAAGATTGGGCCCTGACAGGGCATATGACCTGATAGAGATC
Source organism: Apteryx mantelli (assembly GCF_036417845.1). Taxonomy (NCBI): domain Eukaryota; kingdom Metazoa; phylum Chordata; class Aves; order Apterygiformes; family Apterygidae; genus Apteryx; species Apteryx mantelli. The sequence continues at coordinate 37,132,468 of NC_089978.1, forward strand.
AAAAATGCTCTGTTAAAGCCTTTTTTAAAAAAACAAAAAACAAAAAACAACACCCCCCCCCCCAGTGTTTTGGGATTTCTGTTAATCAAACACAATCAACAGCTCTGCAATATGGAATCAAAATACAGGAGTGGTTTTAGCATGTAACAGTGCTCCTAAGTTAGATGAGTGGGTGTAAGAAAGGACTCCTGAAATGTCCTGAAAAGTTTGATCCATACGCTGTGATGTTCCCTTTCTTGACGAAGAAGTCCTTGTCCTGATGTATTTACTACTACTTGCTGTTTTAGTATTGTTGTTGTTGTTGTTTTTTAATAGAAACTAATTTAAACAGTGCATTTGACACAAAGAGAAATCACCAGAAGGCTTGGCTGAATATTGAAGATGTTCACTTGGCACTGTTTTAAAATCTTTTATAGGGGGATCAGTATGCTACGGTTTAGGACTAATCTTCCTCTCTGATGTTATCAATACTAGCAGTCAGCTTGCCCTGTTAAGTGGGAATCTGCTATTAAGTTGTTAGTTTTTCCCCTACCTGCTAAAAAAAAAAGTTCTGTAAAAGCTAGAAGGGGTAGCAATAACAGTGTTATCACAGCCATTTTAAATTCTAATCAAAGAAAAAGAATACAAATGGAACAGTATTGCATCAATGAAAACTTTAAATTTTAATTACGGGTCTTTGGGTGTAGGATGCCCACTCATAGATGGAAAGATGTTGCCTCTCAGAAAGTGGCACCTGTTGAAGAATGTCTGTAAACAACACTGTTCCCTAGTTGGGTGTCAGGGTTCTGCCAAGGCAAATAAAACATAACGGTGCAGGTAACATCTGAACCAAGTGAGCACATCTAAAAGGTGCCTGTGCATGGAGAGTCACAAAGCCCTTTTAATGTTAGTCAGCTGAATCTGCAGGATGCAAAACAGCATTAATTTAAAAACTCTTTTTTTTTAATATTTAGCATCAAAATATATATTTTCTAGAACAGTCAAAGTGTTCCAAAAGTTATCTGTTTTTTTTATTTATATGATAGCACTGATATAAAATACTTCTAAAAGCTTCTATAATTTCTGCACTATCATAACCATTAGCTTGTAGTACCATTTAGAAGGAAACCTTTAGATATTATTTAGCTAACTAGCATTTATAAATCTTTGCAACTACTTAACAACTGAAGCAGTATTTATAGCTCTCTTGTTGAATACAGACAAATAGTTCTTTCTAATACATAGGAAAGGAAGTAATATTTCACAGATTAAATAAAACCCTTTAAAATTGCAGATCCTTTTGATCCTGACATAGTATAATGCTCTTCGAAACAACAGAATTGTCCTGTGAGCCAGTTATTTATATTTCTATAGACTGCAGAATTACAAATTGCTGGATGGAAATCGTGATATGGATGGAAATCGATAGTGACTCTATCTTTTGATAAACAAAGTGCGAAGAACTCAAGTATTTTTTTAGTATTTATGTGTTATAAGCATCGTTCATCAGTGATGATAAAAATTTCCAGTAGTAGCCATTTTATAGACTGACAAACAATTGTTTGTCAATATGACATAGACTAGACACCTTTCAAAGCTGTACTGTTCATTTCAGTGTAATGCCAGCACAGTCTGAAATCATACAAGTGAAAGAACTTCCACTAAATTCTTTGGGTCAGCATGATCTAGGAAATCATAGATTTAAAAACTTTTCTTTAATTTTTAGCCTACATTTTCTTCAGCTTAATGTCCCTAGTTCCACATTTTTGTCCTTTCTGACAATGTAACTCCACCTGTTTTGGTGATTACGCCCTTTCAATACTCGTAATGAGACATATCCTATCATAGGTGATTAAGAACTACAGATCAAATTAAAATAAAAGATTATGAAACATTAAAAAATTACACTGATAAGAAAAGGACTGTGCTGTAATTTTGTAATTGATTTGTCATGACCTCCTGATTTCTTCAAGCGATTAGAAAGTCAAAACATAAAAGTACAAGGACTAGAACCAATGTAACATTGGAATAAATCAGCGTGTAAACTTTCCATCAAATTAGATGGCAACAATAAAATCAAGCAACTATCTAAATAGCACAAAGTGAATATTAATAACCAAAACCTTACATGTGTGAAAAGACACTGAATATTGTCCACAGGAAGTAGGATAGTGCTTAGTGTCAGTATTGTTTTCAAAACAGAAATACAAAACAAGGATACAGTGAAAGTGACAGGTAAAATGTGACATATAGCCCACTCACTTTGTACTGCAGTATTTGCATTTGTTCACAAAAATCACGGAATAATTGAGGTTGGAAGGGACCTCATGCAATGCTGCTACCACTTGCCACTTTCTCCTGGTGCTGCCGCTGCGTGGCTCAGGCTCCACTGGCTCAGATGCTTGGTCGGACGCAGCTCCCAGCCCCTCATCTGCCAGGGCACAAACCCTCTTCTGTAGCTGCTGCTCTGCAGGTGGAGCAGGAGCAGTCCTCCCGGTGCCAGAAGTCATGAGCTTTCAGCCTTTGCCAGCATGGAAGACTCCATTTTCCAACCTGATAAGCACAGACTCTGCCTGTCCTTTGGCACAGGTGGGGGTTCAGGCTCTTGTATCCTGCAGGATCTCAAAGAAGATCCACTCAGTTTCTTTCTCATCATCCCTGATGTCGCGCAATCTGCTGACCTCCTCCTGCAGCTCCTTCACTTGGAGACACAGATTCTCCACCAGTGCGTGACTCCTGCAGGTTCTTGCTGTCCATGAAATAACAAAGGGGAAAGTTTACTTGAGACACTGTCTCATTGAACATTCACAACGTATAGGGCTAGACATTTCAGGCAGAATGTCCCAAAACATCCAGAAATAATGTATGGCAACTTTCAATTGTACAGTAACTATTTTGTAATTTATAGAGGAAAGATTAATTGCAGGCACATCCTACTGAATAACTTGCACACAACAGATGCAAAAAGAGGTGAGAGTAGGGAAAGGTTCTGGCTGTAAGCCAAAGAGAGTCCTGTCAACTGCCGGTATAAGAGATGTCTGCTGTGAGAGCTTGGATCCATGGGAAAAGAAACAGTGTTGCTTTCCAGGGAAAGAGTGGAAACTGTTCGGCCTATTACTGTTTGACCCACCATAGTCCATTGTATCATCATAATGGGAGAACAGCAGAGGGTGGTGAGGGTCTTGGCTTATTTGGGCTGATGAGAAAAAGAGTGCTTTGTAATTTGGGATTGATTTATCTCTAGTACTGATGCAGTTGAGCAATGGTGTTGTGTGTCTTGATAACATGACATGGATTGCATATCACATTTGAGTGTGTGATACTCTTTGATTCATCTTTATCCATTCCAGAAAGAAAAAAAGCCTTATAGAAATATATTTTTACGCAGTAACACTACTTTGGATGTTGCAACAGATTTCATTTCATTTCAGGAGTAACCTGTAGATTAGAAAGCTACTGACTGAAAGGACTTGACTTGTTTTTTTGACAAGAAGCTTGGAAACTTAGGAAAGACTAGATGATGCCTTTTTTTTTTTTAAGTTCAACATATTATGGTCATGTGAATCTCTGAACAAATGGAAGAAAAAAATCCTGGAAAAACAGGTCCTCCTTTAACATTATTGACAGGAACATGTCCAGCCCATTCCTAAGGACCTTCACAGCAGCTGCAGGCAGCATATTTCCAGCTTTTCTGTTCTTACTGTATGGAGTCTTCCCTTGATATCTAAACTGATTTTTTTCTTGCTGCAATTTAAACCCAATACTTCTTGCCCCTTTCACCACAGGCATAGAGAGATTAACAAAGAACTCTTTGTGGCAGTCTTTTAAATACTTAAAGCCTGTTTATCATATCCTTTCTCTTTTTTTCTTTTTCAGAGTAAGTAACCCCAAGTCTTCAAATCTCTCTTTCCCATTACAGGACAAGTTTTTTAGACTTCTGATAAACCTCATCCATTTCCTCTGGACCTTATCCAAATGGTCCATAGTTTTCTTGGATTGTTGCACCAGAGTGTTTTGGCTGAGACCATACAGGTGATGAAGAAAACAAAATGACTTCTTCCTGTCTCTTGCAAGCTATAGTCCTGTTCACACATCTTGGTGCAAAGTTTACTTTTTTCACACCATGAAATTAGTCATTCTTCTTCAGCCTATGATTTACTGTAATTCCCAAATCCTTTGCCAGAGAAACGGTATGTTGTTCATCCTGTATTAGCTTTGATTTTGTATTTGCCCCATTCATTTTTTTTCCATCATTTCTCACATTTTCCAAGATCATTATGTATTCTTGAATCTTTCAACATAATTTCAGAATGTCCCAGCTTTGTGTTGTTATCTGTCAAGTCATTGATGAAATATTTGAGTGGAACTGGCCATAGGATGGAATATCAACCTCCTTCTATTTTGATAGGGAGCCACTAAAGGATGAATGTTGTTATTCAATAATTTTAAGTATCTGAGGGGAGTTTGTTTGCAAGAAAGAATTAATGTGAAACATCATAAATATTAGGCCAAAGCCTTGCATTTGAACATAATTATCTAGCAACAAGAAAAAAATTTCTGTGAAAACAATAGACTTACTGATATTTTGATTTATTAACAGTATTTTAATTATACTTTCCCATGTTCTATACTATATACAATATTGTATGTGTATTTGAGATATTAGACTTAAAACAAAATGGTAGAACTGGTATCTATTAACATGTTACAATATTCTATTAACAATGAACAGTATTTACTGCACCAAAACCCTAATGTCTAAAACTGTATAATGTTTCCTAAAAGTCTGGAAAAGAGAATTCTGTTGTGGTTTTCATCGTGGTTGTAAGGCCAAATGATGGAAATTTAATAGAGTTTCGGGTCAAATTCTCTCTGTATCCTTCTCCTCAATATACAAAGGAAATAATGACAGAGGAGAATTTAATGGAAAACAATAGTTTTTCTGTGAGAGGATCTGGCTGAAAAATTAACTTGTACAATGTGATGTAATAGAAGCTTTTTCTTTTTAAAGAATATTGTAATCCAGCTTAGTCTTTAGCTTATATCTTGGCAAGAGATTTAGTTGAAAGAACAGAAGCAGGAAGTTTAAAGTTTGGATTCATCTCATCTAACTATAGCCATCTAAAAGTCAGTTGTCTGATCAGAGTGAATTATTTAGACCGTCCCTATCATTAATGGAAAGAGAGAAGCATTTTTACCCCTTCCTAAAATAAATGGGATTAATCTAAATTTATTAGAGTTATTTATCTTTCTCCATTGACTAGTAAGAGAATCTCAATACTCTTATTCTAGACAGTTAAGTGGAATAAATCCTAGCTTATGCAGAGAGGGTATATATTTTAAGAGTTAGAATGAGTCACTCTTACCTTCCAAAACAGAAATGCACCATGAGTAATACAGGAAAAGTCAAAGTTTGGATATGAATTTCTAGTAAAGCTTATGAATTTGATATCCTTATCAACGTGAAAAGAATAGGTTTTACTTTTAACAGGTTTTTACTTTTAACAGTCTTTTTCCCCTTTATTAATGAAATGAAACGTCAAGATTTATAGCCAGCATTACACTTTTCACTGAGATACAACAAAGTCTTTCCTTATCTGCAAAGATCTTACCATCTCAGCTATAATGAAACAATAAAATATACATGTCCCTACCCCTACTTCAGTAACACAGCTAAAATGATAGTCCAACAGAGGTAGCAGACTACACTATATTACTTTGACACACATGCATGCTGCTACTGTTGCTTGGCACTTGATGGCTTTTTCTGAAGCAATTATATTGTTACAAAAATAGCAATAATCATCATGCCTCTTACAAATGTAGTTTTATTGCAGAACAATCTTTATGTGTTTAAGAGAGCAGGAAGAAAAAAAAAAGAGAGGAAAATGAATAAGTTATACCTATATGCGTCCCTCCTTCTTGATAAATACCAACAGACTTGCAAAATTCAGCCATTATGTAGTATGGCATGTGAAATATAATTAGGTGATAGTCCTTGTGATGTCCTTTAAAGCTTCTCTGGTCCTTTCTTGAAAGTTGGAAGGCAACATGACATTTACTTCAAGTATTTACTTGTGGCACCTTGGAAAGTCTTGAGCAAAAATTATACTTAATAGGCAGTTCATGGTAAAAGTGACTGAATTGCAGTGCATTGCTGTTGATAATATGGATCTATTTACCCCGTACTTGGTTAGAAGGAGAAAGGGGAGCCGGGGGAAGTCTGGGAGGATTGTCTTCCTAAAATGAAGCTGCTGAGATGGAAAGAATTCAAAAGGTCAGCAAGGCATCAGGAGAAGTATTTGTAAGAGAGAAAAACAAAACAAACAAACAAAAAATAGCTATTGCAAGTGAGCCCAGAACTGTCAGATGTTTACTTTAAAAAAAGCAAGTTCAAGAGAAATATTTCTAGCTAGGGAAAAGAGAGAAAAAGTCTTGGCTGGTTAAAGCTAGGACTACAACACATACACAAACACACCTACTGATATGGATTAGGGGGCTCTTGATATATAATTTCAATACTTAAACAAAAAGATTATTAGGAAAGTTTTGCACGTGGCTAGCAGTGACTAGTAACTGTGCAAGGCTGTTACTTTGTGTGTGGATCAGCCATGAGAATAAAATGAAATATGTATGTCACCAGTGAATTGAATTATACAGTTGTTTCCCAGACAGCACTTTTGAGACCAAAAAATAAGGAATATAATTCCAGACTGAAGTAGGGAATTTATTGTAGTGGTTTCAGACCCTCCAGACCATGTTCCCTCAAACTCCTTCCTTGTCCCTCTCTGCTCAGATTCCTAACTCACATAGCTATAAAACTAAATGTCTCCCTTTTCCCCCAGCTATTATTCCACACTTCAGCCCCTTGTCCTGCCCTTGCTCCTAACTTCTGCCATAGCCCTCCCCCCACCCCACATATGCACACACATTTTTTCTCTCCCTGCCCCACTCTGTCCTTTCAGTGTGCCCGGTTCCTGGATCCTGCTCTGGCTGCCTACCCCTGCTCTCCTCACACCCTCTCTCCTTCCTCTGCAGCCACCCCGTTTCTTCTCCCCTGCCCCCACAATATTTCTTTCTCGCTAGACTCCAAAAGAGGGAGCAGTGAGACCACAGAGATGGTTTCCCTCCTTTTGGCTGCTGCAGGGCATGCGGATGTGGGCTCTGGAGCTGCAGGGGGAGGCCTGCCCAGTGTCCCGCGGGATTGTGCTTCGGCTGCGTGGGGATGCAGCATCTGCAGCTCAGGCCGGTGCAGCAGCTGAAGGAGAGCACAGCCCGATCTGATCAGGCAGAAAGCTGTCAGTCTGACCACTACTGTGCACAGACAGACTGCATAAGCATCCAAAGCTTACAGTGTGGGCACATTAAGGGGAAATTTCTGTGCCTGCAGTAAATAGTATGGTCCTCAAATCAGCACGAGTGTCTTGCCCACCCTAGGTGTTCAAGGCTTCCTCTAAAACATGGAAGTAAATAGAGCTGTAAGGGTATGTGAAATGAAAGAGGATCTTGTCCATTAAGTTATCTGGTTAAGGACTATTCGGTATAAAAGAACAAGGAAAATGATAAATTAAACACACAGACACACAAACGTTAATGAGCAGGTGATAATGGAGACAGTAAGGAAGACCAGAACTCTTGAGCCAGTGATTGATGGGCCATTGAAGGAATTACTCAGGCATAGCCTTGAAGATGGTCAACATGAACTTTGCAAATGATAAGAAAGAAGAAAAAAGATTAATATGAGTATAATAGGATAATTGAGGGGGCTTGTGGGATGTTCAGGGAAAGAGCCAAAGGTGAGGACAAGGAAGGGTTAGGCTGGATGGGGAAGGAACAAGTGGAGGAAAACGAAGAAGAGGGAGGATAAAGGGGGAAGTCGCATGTAAGCAGGGTCTGGTCAGTACGTGTGTCTGACTGAGCCCTGTGCCTGATCACCGCAGGTTGTTCTATCTTATTAAATCCTTTTATTAACTATTTTTTTCTGTATAATCTCTATCCCCAATGCATAACTGCAACTGGAGGAGGGGCCGCGGGTCACCAGGCCCATAGGTCTAGGTGCCACCAACTGGAGAGACCAGCGGGCAAGAGAGGTCTGGGTGTCAACAACTGGGGAAGGGACTGCAGGCCATGGGGCTTGTAGGTCTTTGTGTCAGCAACTGGAGAGGCAAGGGTGCAGGTATATGCATGAGAGGTCTAAATGCCAGCAACTGGAAAGACCTGAGTGTGTTATTTTTCCCCAGTGGATTTAATCCTGTGTGCATGTGAGTGTACGTGCAATTTTCTAGCAAGCTTCAAGCTGGACTAGCTGGTGAATGGAAGTAGACCTGCGTGTGGAAAGATTCAAGGTTTGAGCCAGGGGCTGGGTAATGGGGCCAAGTGTCCAGGTGTGGATATTAGATAGACTAAGAGGTCATGTTGATATTTGAGTGGGTCTGTGATTGTGGATGTGACCTAGGGTGAATCTAGAGAATGAAGGAGGGTGTGTTTTCACTAGTGAACTTCAATCCTGAATTAGCTGGAGAGGAGGAACAGGACTGAGCTATCTGTACTTATATTTTACGTACATTCTGGTAGGGAGATGTGGGAGCTGCTAAAGGCAGCACCCGGTCTGAGGCAGTCTCTGTGGACGACTGTATCAGTGTGTGTGTGTGTGTGTGTGCGTGTCTCTGGGATACACGCTGAGCCTCACTACTGGCCAAACAGCTAAAATTAAGCAAAGGTAAAAGCAACAGAAAGGAGACAATAACAGGCAGACTTATTTTTCCTGCTTATGCCATTCATTGTCTTAGAAAGCAAAACAAATTAATTGTCTTCCTGATTCTACTGTGTTACATCCATTATGGTAACAGAGCACCGAGGCGCAAGAAAAAAGGCAATTTGAAGATTTCAGATGCTCACATGGGGCCAAAACAAAAACACAGACCTCAGATGAACTCTGCCTTCAAATAATCAATTCCCAGTACTTCAGTAACTGAACCATCTCATGAAGGTTTTCTTAGGAAGCCTTTAAATGTAAATTTCTAAAACATGAAATTAATGCTTCTGCAAAAATTTAGGGAGCTCTATACACTATTTGTTAACTTGACAAGACAAATTATTTCTGAGAGAAAAAAAAAAACTAGCTTATTTCTGTTTCTAGAGGCAATAAAGAATTGATACATAGTGGCCCAGTGATTCATTGCCTTTTTTAACATGTGCGTGGCAGGTAGATTGATATTTGGTCCCAGCAAGGGGCAGAAAACCAAAAATCATCCAGCAAATGAAACAAGTAGATAGGGAGAAGAGGCAGGTGAGAGAGGAAGCAAGGGTTTACAGGATTACAGGTTTTAATTTAAAAATTTAAAACCATTTTTATACAAAAGGCCTAAGGCTGATTTTCAGATCATGGAGAAGCGCCAGATGTACCATGATATGAAGCACACTGATTCCACACAGCTTTTATTACTGACACTAGTTTTATTTGAGCCAATACCTCCCTCTCACCATAAACTTTTGAGGATGCATTGCACTTATCGGATTTGATTCACTTCTTCCAAACGAGAGGTGTTATCTTTTAATCTTCTGTGCTAGTGGAGAAATACTGGGAAATCTGACCCTCTTTTGGATTCCTTGTTTTGCCTGCCTACCTGCTGGGCCCTACTGTTGACAAGCTTGCCTAAATTACATTTTCTTTGGTTGGGAAAGTAACACATTGCTTATATCAGGGCTGTGACTGAAGCCCAGCACATCAGAGAAACACAGCAGCGCTGTGAAGCAATCATAGATAAAAACAGGACATATTTGTAAACAGGTTGTGTGAACCTCTTGGTTTTCATTCTCCTGTGGTGAAAGAATGAATGTCTTATAAATAAAGCCAAGGGGGAAGATGCTAAACATCCTGTACTTGCTTCATAAATATATGCATCCAAAAATGAACTTTCTTGTATTTTTTTGTGTTTAGCTCTATATTATTACATCAAAATCACTTTCCTACTATAGCCTGCAAGGCAAAATGAAGGGATATCACAAAAAATGGGAGCAGTCTCTAAAGCAAAATGTACTTATTTCAGGCATATGGTCCATGGTAAATTTTCAGCACGTGTATTTGTGCCAGGGGAATTTGCTTGGTTTGGTTATATCAGGCAGAATTAACTCTCCCCTGCCAAAGCTTCCTTCAAGGAAAATGGAAAGGCATTTTGTGCCCCTACTCATATCTCACATCCTGTTTTCACATCTTAGATACTCAGGAGAATAGGATCATCTAAACTGAGAGATCTTTCTGCACTGTTTTCTGACCCTTAATACGTAGTGTATAAGGATCCTGCTCCAAAATGCCTGAAACTTGGCCCTGTCTGAGTATGCTCCCTGCCCAGCCTGTGAACTGATGCGAGGTGGTGAATACAGACCAGATCATTCTGTTCTGCAATGAAACCCTCAGGAAAAGGATGTAAAGGAAATACCTGTACAGTTCCTTCATTTTCCTGGAATTTGTCCCATTCAGGTGGGGCACACCTTTGCCTGAAATCACAGAGATTTCCAGGGCCAATTGTGCTTTTCTGTGCCCCAATGCCCCACCACTCTCCTCTTTGACAGTACGGGTGGGATCACTCTCCTCTCACATTTCCAGCTCACAGCTGGGTATCTAATCTAGTCAGTTAGACTCTCTCTACAATCAGTGGAGAGAAACAGGCATTGCTACAGTGTAATTCATTTGACTTATTTTAGCCAGTTATCTCAGAAGGAGATGAACTGCCATCCGAAGCGCATATCAAGCAAGCTGGGGCGACTAACTTAGACTAAGCACTGAGCTTTCAGATCGTTGCAGTTAGGAGAGATGACTCCCACCACCGGTGGGGTGACTCCTGACATGCCTCAGAGACATCTGAGAAGAGGAAACCTCTGAAGAAGAGCTGATAAGAAAAAGAAAAAAAAAAGTCATTTTCTGGTAGGCTGTTAAAGGCCAAAATTGCAGAAATATGAATCCTTTTCATTGTTGCTCTGCTATTGCTGCTCTCTTACATTCTTTCTCTGTCCTGTCCTCCCTTCCAGTGCTCCTCCTGCATCCTTTCTTGGATGAGTGGAGAAAAATTCACTGCTGCATAATCCTTCTTGCAGGGCTGTTGTTCTTTCTGGTCAGGAGAGGAGAGGGAGATGATCTCAGCACTCATTTGCACTGAATTTTGTACTGCTTTTGGTAGGGGCTAATGACACAGGTTGCAGCTGTCCCATTTTCCATTGTTTTTCTCTTGATCTGTTGTGGGAGGGTTTCTCTATGGTCAGATCAAAATATCTTGGTGTTTCCTTATGCACATGTTCTTTGCACTGTGTTCTTATATGTGAAGTTCTTGCTGCTGTCATCTAGTGATAAGGAAGGAACACAAAGGTTACCACAAAATCATTTAAAAAGTAGCTCTGTAATAAACTTCACATAATCATTTTGAATCCTAAAAGAAGATTGTTTTTGGCTATTCCTTTTAGTGATGTATAAAAAATGTGATTGTAGCAGAGGGTTCATCATCTCTTCACAAAATAAATGATCATAACGGATCTTAATAAATGCATATTGCATTGTATTACAGCAGAACCTCTTCTGAGATAACATGTAATGTGGATATGAAAAAAAACAACCCTGCTATGATTTTAGTTTTAGAGATTTAGATGTCAACCTTTAGGAAAAATGTTTTTTAAAAGCTGAAAAAAGGCAACAGACCCTTAAATGAAGTGACCTGAAATTAAGTTCTTTCTAGAAAGGAAACAAAGACATTTTAAATGTTAGGATAAAAGAAAGGGAATTGATTTTCTTAAAAAAAAAAGTTAGCAAATAAATGAAGTTATATATTATTTTCTATCCCACACACTAATAGCATGTTTGTCATTTTCAGCTATATCTGCATATAGATGGACTGGAAAGCAAATATTACTCTCTTAGAAGTTCGAGTTTGATGCAAGTACATTTCCAGTGAAGTAAAAAAGGTTAGAGAGCATTATAAAACTTTGTTTGCACTCAGATATTCCACATTAGACCAAACCTAAACATTTACAATGCCTTCTTCCCCAGAGCTAGAAATTAACTGGTAAATGGGCCTATTTTCAAGCTAAAAAATAGAGCTAGAATTGAGATTGTGTTTGCCTCTCAGGAGGCATGTTTCCTTTCAGCAGTGAATAGACAAGCAACAAGCGCTTAGTCACTGGTTGTTTAAAACTGCAAGACCAGCTTTGTCAGGCTTGTCCCTTTCTATTTGTGCGTGACATTGGAAAAAAGGTATTTTGGTAAATAAATAGGCAAGTTCACTTGCATGCAGCACTGCACTTCACAGAGCTTGTCAGTGTTAAACATCTCTCAGAACTACATATCGGAAAATGAACCAGAAGTTTCATAAATGGAAATCTCTCAACACTTGCGCACATATTTACTAAGATAACCAGTAACAGTAGAAAGGGGGCTGAGACACCTTTTCCACTGCCCCTATCTGACTGACATCTAGTCTGTTATAACATACGAGACACTGAAAGCAGAAAGCTGATGCGACTGCTACATGCATTCCCTGTGACCAGAAAACACTTATGACTTTCAAGACAGGAGTCTGGGTAAAATCACAGAAAATGAAAGTGAAACATTAGAAGGATATCATGGTTAAAGCACTAATTCACAAAAAGGAGAAAAATTGTTCAAGATCCTGGTCAAAAATGTTCAAGATCCAGAGGAAACAGGCTATGGATTCCCCTCTTACTCACTCTACTCCTAATATTTAGGATCTGATTTTGTAACTCTTAGGCACACAGTATTCTATTTCATTGACTAATTTGGCTGATGTAATGATTCAGGATGTAAAATTAGCAAGATGAATGATGGTATTAGTAGATGTTGAAAGGGATTGTGCATGATGCATTTTCTGTCTCTCTAGGGAGATCCAGGAGAAATAATAGAGCTGGCACCCCGTGTCCTCTCAAAAGAGCATGCCTTTTTTCCGTAATATTATTTACAGTAGATAGACGTCCTGTGACCTAACGTCTTCCAGTTTTGAATGCTGACTGTGTAGACAAAGGTATTTGTCCAGGCTTCCTCAAAAGTTAATGGAAATAGATAAACTATCCCAGTAAAGCATTCAGCTGACTTATTGCAGACAAGCATTTTAGGGTGTGATGAATCCCCATACGCTGGTGCTCACCTCTTCATTGACAGTTGCGGGAGCTTAGACAACTTGCTTAGACTAGAAGTTTAACTTTTAGATGGTTGCAGTTGAGTGACTTGAATCCCATCCAGAGCAAAAAGCGTGGTCCTGTTGAATGCAGCGAGAATGCTTGCATCAGCACTTGCCTGCTAATTCTTCTCCCAGATGTAGAATTAGGCCTTGCTTTATGATACAGCATGCTGCAGCATGTTAGAGAGTACTTACAATTAGATGCTCCATATGAGGCAAACAAAGCCTTTGTTTTGACAATATATCTCTATCTGCACTTTATGGCACTTTTTCATAATTTTGCCTGCCTATAGCAGCTTATGATTATAAGAAGATATTGACACATTTAAAGGCATCTGTTTAAAATTTCATAAATATCATAAATGCCAAAACGTTCTGTTAAAACACAAACAGAAAAAAAAAAAAAAGAGCTATAAGAGTTTGGTGAGAGGCAGTTCCCTAATGTTTTTAAAAAATAAAAAGAGTGTTTTAACCACCATAATATAGCAACGTACTATAAATATAATAGCTAAGCAAGAAAATCCATAAAGGAAAAAAAAAAATCCAAGTGAAATCAAATAATCCTGACATTTCAAAGTTCAAAAATATCTGAGAAGTCCTAAAACAAAAGGTTTCCAAGATTAAAAAGAAACAGTCCAGGTCCAACTTTTGCTATAGAACTTTTGAGTACCAGCCAGTACTATTTCCTAAAACCACATAGATTTGTCAAAATAATTTTTCTCATTGAAAACTGACCAATTATATGACCAAAGTATACCAGTTAGATACAGTGAGTTTTACTTAGCAAGACTGATTTAGAATCTCATGGTTAGGTACAGAAATAGCTGATTAATATAATCTTTGTACGTACATAATTAGGCCTATTACAATAGTGGATTACAAAACTACAAGGATTTTTTTTTTCCCTTAGAAATCTAGATGGATGATAGCTTCCTCTGTGAAACCTTTTTATCCTGCACTACAGGATAAGTTCTGTCTCTCTATCACATAACCTAGGAGATGAAGTGATCTGCAACAGAATTTGTAACTATACTATTGATGTATCCATGCAGAGGCCGATCTTAATGACAGCAGGGTTCCTTCAAGAACATGTATGGATCATTTGCTTTTACAGTTCTTTCACTTATTAGAAGCTTACAGTCATCATTACAGATGTGCTTGTGAGCAGATGCTTTCCCAGTTAACACATTAGCTCCCACGTAAGTACAGACTGCTTAGTGCAAATGCATTTGTGTTTTCATCCAAAGCCAGAAAAAATTCCCACTGATTTAAATAGGATCATGTGGGTTTGCTAGATTTTTTTAATTCATTTTTATAGAGAAGAGATCTCTGAGAAGATCTGTTACAGAAACAGTTAATTAATTTCAAAGTAATTGTATTTAGGAGCCTATTTTTTAAATGTTTGGAACAATTTTTTTTTTTTTAAGGAATGTGATATATTGAGAAAGTTATTATTGATATTCTGATAGGTAGAATTAGGCAATATGTTGCCATGACATTTTTCATCTTTCATATAATAACTTCTACATGGCTTAGCATTTTTTGAGGAAATGGCTTCAGTCTGCCTAGCCTTAGCAGACAGAGGCTGTGTACCCTCATAGTTCAGGTAAACATCCTAAGCACCACGTTATTGGCTAGGCCAATGGTGTTGAACTGTCTACCCATTCCTGTGCCACTGTGCATGCAGGGATGCACAGTTCGGGGACCAGGAATCTTGCTCACTTGGAAACACAGCTGGAACCATGACTTATTGCAAAGAATTTAGACATTTCATTCCATCTTTCGAATTCCAGTTGGGTAGCCAGAGCATTAATTGTAGGCATGTAAAATGATGTATTAAACGTAGCCTTCGGGTGTTAAGTCTCATGTTACACAGCTGGGACAATATATAACAAAAATAAATGATCAGTTTACCAATCTGCACACAAAATAAATTTAGCAAAATAAAGAAATACATGAAATGGAAATTTCAGCTCTTTTAAACTTTTAATCAAAGGCTTAGTGGCAGAATGTTATAATGAAGACCCCACATGATCAAGTCTTCATTACTTGAACGCTAAATTCATTAGTATTACTATGAAGTTTCATAAATTATTTAAACTAGCCTTGTCAAAATAAATGAACAAAGTACATTCTGTGATGCTCTAGCATTTTCTTTTTCTGCCTTATTCCCATTGTGCTTACTTGTTTGCTTGATAGATCACAGAATTGGTTGTTTCACGGTGGAGATGGCTTCAGTGCCTATTAATGTTAGTGGGAGTCTTACAGCTAAGCTTGGTGGGAGTCAGAGTGAGCCCTGAGTGTCCCAGTATCAATGAAAATAAGTCATGTTCTATTGTTATTGCTAATTAGCCTTCAAGCATTACAGAGCAGGGTCTGTCTTTGACTCTCTGATTGTACAGCACTTAACACAATAGGGCCTCCATTCTGATTGGAATAGCTCTATTAATACAATAGTTCTCTTGTGAATGCAACTATTTTTAATCTCTGCCCTGTGCTCAGGGTATTTTTTATTAATTACCACTCGGTACCTGCTTACCTTTTTGAAGGTTCTAACCTGTGCAAGACAGTGGATAAATAAAACATGTGCTATAAAATCTGTCAAGGAAGTGTTATCAAGAATTATGGTACCATTTTAAGAGCATTTTTAATAATATTCAGATGGTCAGAACAGGAAAATTACAAATTTTGAGAGGGAATTTAATATATTTGTTTAATACGCACATACACACACACAAGTAGACATATACATATATATGCATTTATGTTTATGCATAAGTATGTAAGAACTTTGGGCCAGAATGTAATTTGTTACATCAACAGATGACCAGCTGGCCATGAGTTCCATGAGAAGTGGTCTTTTGTACAAAACTGACACAACAGACACCCCAAAAGGGTGAAGAAGAAAATGGGAAAACTGTTGCAATTCTGAAGGGATGTGGCAATGAACATCTGATATTAATTCTTAAAAGAGACTTGCTACCACATCCTTTTTTAAGATAGTGCAGTTCTACTCTTCTGAGCAAGGGGCTGTGCCTTACAGTCACACTAGGTAGAAACAATATAAGAATTTTATTACATAAGGCATAAATGGAAAAGCTAAACTCAGATCATTCCTGCAGGTCTGTGTTACTACAATAAACTTGGTACTTGCAGATCCTTTAATTTCTGTGGGATTACTCATACAAAATGAAAAGGAAACTTAACGTTTGAACCTGATTTACAAGAAAGCAAAATCAGACTTTATTCCTAAATACTTAAAAAAGAAGATATATCTTTTAAATTAAAATAATCTCAGAAGATATTTTAATGGAGAAAACTAAGTGCTCCAGACCTATCTGCAGCATCTGTGTTTCATTGATGTACAGTATTCTGTTTATTGAATTTATTCAGCTTTGGAGTTCCACAGGAAAATCATGCACTGAGTGTAACTACTTGGGAAAAGGTGTTATCCTTAAATTATAATGGCTCTGCTTTGTTTGGCTGGATAGATTAGTGTGTGCATGTGCATGCATGTGTGTGTGTGTGTGTGTGTGTGTGAAGCTTCTGGTACTTTTCTCAATTCTGCAGTAACCCCAATTTCACAGTCTCAGAAAAGGCTAGTTGTTTTTTGTCATTGTTCATGTAGCAAACAGCGCTGACTAAAATATGACCTTTCTTCATAGTCAACATCCAACCGATGGGAAAGGGAAACATTCACTCCTCCTCAGACTTTAATGCTAAACTCTCTCACCCTCTCTCCTGCACCTTCATAGGGCAAATGCATAGCATCCGACCTGACTACTCACTTCAGTAGCAGATGAAATCACTCATAGTCCTGTTGCATGGGGCAAGTAGGACTCTGCAGTCAGAGTGGTAGATGAAAAGGCAATTTTCTATGTTACACAAAATAAATTTGTGGGGAGCCCCTTAACAGCCAACCCCTTAGGAAATATAATCACAGCAGTATGTTTCATGCTTTTTATTTGTGTGGCATGGTGAAGGGACAGTTGGTTCCCGGAAGCACTGTTCCAGTCTACTTATTTGGAGTCTCAGCCCTGCATTGCTACCTTCCTGGAACACTATCATCCAAAATTGTAAGAATGCAAGATTTCTTTCTCATGAAAGTTTACATTCTGCAGAAATTGATAGGTCTACCGGAGAAGACTGGCATGGTGTAATGCCACATTCTGGCTCAGTTTGAACCCTTATAGCAGATAAATATGAAATGTCATAACAGATGTCTGCTTAAAATGCAAGGACTCTGCTTGTGAATCTTATGTAAGGTTCAGCATCTCTTGTTCTCACAGTCGACGTTGAAGTGGGTCTGGCTCCCAGCCCAGGCCTCTCACACAGTGATTAACCTGAGACTACATGCCACCATCTGGTTCTGTCTCAGGTAGGAAACACATATAAATGACTGAACAGTTATGCTTTTCCCTCTGTAACCAGAATAATGTTTGAAGAATGGCACCTTTTTCTCTTCCCCAGAAGAAATGTCTTGAAGCACTTCTCATACAGATAAAAGTTACAATCGGCATTTAACCCTCTCACAAAGCCTAATTTAGCTCTCCTTCTTTCCTTCTTCCCTTCTTGTTTTCTTGCTCTCACTCGCTTGCTTGCTCTTTCTCTCCTTGCCCTTGCTTGGTCTTCTCTAAACATTGTTCTTGAGACTGCGAACTTGATTAAACTGTAGAGCTAGGTCTGCCACTTGTTTCTTGTCTTTGGCTGGAGAAGTACTTCTGTAGGAGCTTTTGCTAAATCAGTGGATGAAGTGAGTAATCAGCTGACAGACAGTGATGACATTCAGGGATGACATGATGGCACCGCCACCATTTCCCTCACCTAAGCAAAAAAATACTAGACATGGCTCCTTGGCAATGTCTTCACGGCAACTTTAAAGGAAAGTTAATTCAAAGAAGTGATGTAAAGAGAAGATGAAAAGGAAAAGGGTGATGGGCTTCCATCCTTTGCATATCTCCTTTTCTTCCTTGGGTAGTCATATTTTTCCATGCCTTAAGAACAGGAGATCATGGTCCTCCTGGGTTGCTACCCTTCAGTGGTTTAAAACACAAAAGCTCACCCTCTCATCCTCTGTGATTCTAAGGAATCTGTTTGAAGAACAGGGAAAAAAAAACTATTTTTTTAAGAGTCATAAACTGGGAAATATTTCATAGAAATGGCTCTGGCTCACAGAATCACACAGAAAAATCCTAGAAATGGCCTAAGCAGCTGAGAAGTTCAGATTTCTGGGGTCCAAGATCTTGCTAGCCCAGGGTTCCCTCATGTCTGCTCTGAAATCAGGAACATGAAAGATTTTGGAGTGTTGGCTTAAGTGGTGGTATGGCAGCCACTTCTCCAGGTGGGAGCAGCAAGCAGGCATTCCTGCAGGCCTACACAGAGGGGGAACTGTGTCTGGCTCTAAAATGCTCTTCATGGCTTTTTTTCCACTGCACCTGTGTATTTTCCTTTGTATCTCACAATCAGGAAATCTGAAAGAAGAGGAAATTTAAAGGGTTCAAAGGGTCTCTGGCTACAGTTGTTCTCTTCCATGAGAACCAAAACTTATGGAAATGAAAATAGACTAGTGAGAACACAGGGTACTATAATGGAACGGATGTGGCAGAAAATAAAATCCTCAGGATGTGTCTGTTAAATGATGATATTAAATATTTGGGAAAGATTGATAGATTCTTTCTTTCTTCTCAAATTTAACCAAAAGTACCATGTTTATCAGAACTATTATATTCATCCCCATTAAAATTTTATTTCAATAAATTAATCAGCTCTAGGTAGGGGTTATTCTGCGTGATGGAAAATATTAACATTCGGGCAGGTATGGTTAGGGCTAGCTCTTCATTATGTTCTGCTCCAACAGCCAGACTCAGTCTGTAAACTACTTTGCACTTTGACTTCTGCGCCTAAAGATTCCTAAACATAGGAGGAATATTGTAGAGATCCATTTAGCCATTAAGGTGGTTAAGGCATTCAGGTAATCCACTGAAGTGGATCTGCAATGTTGGAACCTAAAAAGGCATCCCTAAGAAACAGAGAGGAGCCTAATACTCCAGCAAGATAGATGGAACAATTCCCAGCTTCTTAACTAAACAGTGTATATCTGTTCACATCTAGGAAACTCTACTCTTTTCTCCTTTTTTTAATTAGAAGCTTCTCTTCAGAAAGAGATGGTAGCACTGGATAAGGTTTGGCAGTGCATGCCACAAAACAAGCATTGGACCTGTCTCAGTATGTTCACATCACGGAAAAAAGGGAATTATTTACAGATTTATAAAAGAGTTATGACTACGAGTAATGGGATGGAATTAAGAACAGACAGATGTAGGCTGAAAACCATCAAAACCTTTCTCACACTGATATATCTGATAATATAGAGGAAACTCCAAAGGGAAGTAGTAAAAGAACCATCAACACTAGAAAACATCCTATAATGATCAATCCTTCACCGGTAGTGACATGAACTAGGCAGCCCAACAGGGTTTTTCTGTCCTTGGCTTCCATTATTCTACTGTAAAATTAGAAGGCAAATAAGCAGAACAGTTCACGACAGCCTTATCTTTTATTGCCAGTAGGAGAATGCTTACTGTTACCCAAGCTAATCATGCTGCAATATAACTTCAACATTTTATATTGGATCTTATTATAGGTACATATCACTATAACATAGTGCTTTCATTTTGAGCCCATCATGGTGCTGTAACAGTTTTCTAGCAAAACACGTTAAATTTAAAGGAGAAAAATGAGTGGGAGGTATAGTACTGAATTATATCTACTGTAGCTTCTGTTTTAGGAGCTTTATTGTTAGACATGGTTTCCATTACTAGTTCACAGTAGGAGCTGGGATTTACTTTGTTTGTGTGTCATTTGTAGTGTGAGGGTCTCCAGGGTTTTAAATGCATTCAGCCTTTCATATACTGTGGCATTTATTTTGCTCTCTTGTTTTTCCATAGTTTCTAATTTCATTAAAATTAATTGTTGCTTAGATCAATGATTTGCAAATGTCAATATACTGATGGTATGCTGGGGAAGAAAGAAATCTTCACTCAGCTTTTATGAGTTGTGGGGAGACTTACCAACTGCAAAATGCTTAACTGTTAAAACTCAAGGTACTCCTTCACCTAAGGTGATAAAAAGAACCTTTATAACCTTTGCATGGGATACTAGAACTTAGGTCCAGATACATGGAAGGAATAATGCTTCTCGAATTTTTTATTGTATCTCCCAGACCAAATGGATGGGGAGTAGGTAAGAGGGGAAAGAGTAGCTATATAATGTTGATATTCATCCATCTACCCACTACAACAAGAACAGACAAGACAGGGTGGGAATTTACCAGTTTACTGATATAGCTGAAAAGAAAAAAAAAAGAAAGAAAAAGTGAACAGCTGTCTCGGTAGGGAGTTTTATATTTACAGCCTAGGTATCCCCCCCACCCAAGAAGAGCTATATTAGTACATTCTCATGGTTGGCCAAAACCCAGACTTGGCTGACTGAGGGACAGAGCACTGAGACGTTCAAAAATCTGAACTCAAAACTGTAGTTATAACTCTCCTTCCAGTTGCACATACATATACGCCCACTTCAGATTTGTCAAGGAGTAAGGATTTTGCAAAAGGAAAGCCTGCAGATTTTTCTGTGTTTCAGAGGATATCATTTCTATCTCAGAAATGTTAAGTGTTAGTCCCTTAGTGTTTTGGCAAGAAAGTCTACTATGAAACAATAGTAGACTCACTTTTCCTGCTATAAAGGATGTAGTAGAACATGCCCAGATAAAATTAGGATAGATCTAGTTTTTAATTATTTCTTTTGCTAAATTTCTATCTTCTATACAATTTCTGCCAAAGTATGCCTGTCAACTGGTCTTGCTAATCCAGAAGCTAAGGGCTAATCTACAGTTCAGATCTTCCTAACTGCAATATAGTATCACTAGATCCATAGTTCATTTAGTTAAATACCAGGTTAAAGAGAGGTCTGGAAGATGCATTTGTTGCTATGACGTCCTTGATGATTTGGCAATCACCAATGGATAATGTACAGGTGACTGTGGAAGCCGGATCTAATCGCAAACAAGCTAGGACCTCTGTTTAGTAATCATTAGGCTGCAGCTCAAGGACTTTGACTTTCCTCTAACACCTGAGAAACATTATTTTGATGGGTATCTTCAATGGGGAGTACATGTGTCCTCTGAGACATTATACGGATACACAATTACTCGTACAAAATTCAAGTTTATATCAATAGTTTGTACTATATTAAAAATAGCATACACAGTAGCTATCACTATTGCTGATACCTGACACCTTCTCTTAACCAGTCATTCCAAAGGAAAAGTTCACAGTGATGTCTTGTTCTTGTAAAACTTTTCCATTGTTTCCAGCACAGAAGAAGAGGATGTGTACTTAAATTAGGGGTCTGATTTAGATGAGAATGATAAAATCAAGGGTTAATTTGATTTTTCATTTATTTCCACTGACATATGGCACATACAGCTTATTATATACTAGTGATAAATAATACTATTTGAGCTTGATCTTTTTTTGTTTGTTTCTTTGTTACCAAAGAAAGAACTATGATATCAGAAATGATTGTGAAATAATTAAACTGTGACAATTTTGGGGGGTGATAAATCAGGAATGAGTCAGCTCTTGAGGGGCTGGATCACCATTATACAACCTCCTCTTCACACAGTCCTGCTACCTCCTAGCACCTGCAGATGTCTGAGCCTTCGGTGGAGCAAGGGAGGAGTGTGAGTGTGCGAGGACAGGGAGAGGGACCACAGCCTGACTCTACCTTCTCCTTACTCAGTTATCTGGGTAGAAAGGCCTCGGTGGGATGAAGGGTAGGCATATCTACATACCTCTCTAGGAGGGGTGGAGGAAGTGGGGAGGAAAAGGCTGTTATAAAGATGTAGCAGAGCTGGGTACTAGAGCAGAGCACAAAACTAGCGAGGACAGAACTGCAGTTGCCATGTTACTGACATAGCAGCAAGCCTAAAAATATTAATATTATTCAGTCCTGAATACACTTAGAACTGTAATATTACCAAGATGCATGCATAATTCCCAACTCTGATCTCTCTCTCTCTCTGCATAAATATATATGTATAATACACACACGTGTATTTGTGGGTGTGGTTGGATATGTATAAATATAGTCATATATACATGCATATACACACATATTCTTTTAGATGCAAAAAATAGGCCTGACATCTATATCAAACAGGAATATTTTTCAATATGCACAACCTTAGCTAGTACTTTTGATAAGATGTTAAGTCCAATGGGATGGGAACAGAAGTGAAGGGCTCTATAGCTGTGATCCATAGCCCTGTATCATCTCTGTACTGACAGAGTAGCAGTGTATCACAGCTTGTAAAAAAAACTTACAATGCGCAGAGAGTATTTGAAGAAAACATCAGCTAAGTCTTTCTTTTCAAATGTTACTACTTACAGAAAGTCACCAGTATGATAAGAATTTAAAATCCTATTAGGCAATTCAGATTTTTTTCTGTAATTTGACATGAAAGTCTTTTTGTTAGTGACTTTCATATTGTATTAGCTATAAAGAGGGAATGAAGAAGTAGGCTCTGGCTGCTAGTCAAGTCTGAGATGCAGTCCTACCACAGTAAATTCCAGGATGAATGGCAGAGGCATGCAAATGAGTTAAGAACTCAAATGAGCAGACGTGGCATAGACACGCTGATAGCAAAGTGCAACGTTAACCTCTGTTTTCTGCTGTTATGAAGCTGTTAAAAATTTGGGGGGCAGAGCACCAGCTCAGAACTGTTTTTTACACTCTGGTTTCTCCTGTACAGACACAAATGCTTCTTTAACAGGTTGGACAATGTCTGTTCCACCTTATTAAGTATCATTCTTACACAAATCCTCTTCTTTTCCCAATTCACGGGTATAATTTCGTCTTCCCATTGTAATTTGCTTCAGAAGGCTTACTGTCTAATATTTCTGTTTTCTTAGAAACCTCAAATATTTAGCAGAATAATATATCTCAACATATTTTAATCTTTCTTTGTGTGTGTGGAAAGAGAATAACAGTTGTGCATTGTCTAAATTAGGCTTCAGAATGAGGTATCATCTTCTTAAGAAGTAAACGGAGAGAATGAAAAGATTATGATTCTAGTTAGTACACCTATCTAGAGAGAGACCTAACTAGAAAAGAAAATCCATATATAATTAAATTGAAAATTGCAGAGCAAATTATATGTGGAAAAAAAGAATGATAAATTCTTATTCATTCAATGCTTAAATGAGAACATCTGGTCTTATTTTGAGGGGGAGAGAGTTATGTTTTCTTTCTTTCTTTCTTTTTTTTTTTTTTTGTATATGGACTGCAGTGTTGGTCTCTTTCCCCTACAGCCTAGAACAGAAATTCAAAGTTTAAATGACTTTATGAACAGATTTATGCAATTCAATTGTGGTGTCACTAAATCTCAACATAAAATTATATTTCTGAAAGTGAACAGAGCTCAGAGGAGACAGCAGCCCTTATTTATCTGGTAATCAAGGTACTGTACTGCTAGTGCTATGAATGCATGATATAGGCCAAGTATTGCAAAACAATTTCCTCTTTGTCTGCTTTCAAAAATAAGAGATTTGAAGTAGCACTAGATAGTGAAGAAATCAAAGAAGTATGCACACACATAATCAGATTTCCCAAATCCTGTTTTTTAATGTGTTTGAACTTATTTTTCAGCTGATTGTATAATGGATTTGGTATATAAAACTAGAATCCTTTCTAAACCAACTTTTAGCTCGGTATATGAGGCACTATTGCTTAAGGGCTGGAATTACTGACCTGGACTTTGTAGACTTGCATCCTTTTCCTGGCTTTCCAGGTAACTAACTTGTAGATTGCTTTCATGTGTTGTGCCTGAATTTCCGCATTTCTAAAATGAGACTAATGATTCACATGAAGATGTATGGCTGAAAAGCACAGCTGAAAAGTTAGATGTACTAACACGAGCTTTGTGTGAAAGCGACTATTAAAAATGAGAAAGGAAAAAAAAAAAAACATGTAATTTTATTACCAGGAGAAATCACTAATTGATTTGGGTTAAATTCT
This sequence comes from Apteryx mantelli, assembly GCF_036417845.1. Lineage (NCBI taxonomy): Eukaryota > Metazoa > Chordata > Aves > Apterygiformes > Apterygidae > Apteryx > Apteryx mantelli. The sequence continues at coordinate 37,156,707 of NC_089978.1, forward strand.
GGCTAGTCACAGGGCTTTCTGATTAACATCCACAAAACCTGACATTTATCTTAAACAGGGTTAATTGAGAGGAACTTTTTCTAAACTGCTGATTACAGTAAAAATAGGGGTTTTTTACACAGAAAAAATATAAATATGTATATCTTAGAGGCAGCAAAAAATAGCTATAAAGGATAAAGACAAACAGAAGTGTGGAGAAGGAGGGAAAATACATGCAAGAAAGACATCATGTCTCAAAGTAAAACTGAACTTTTTTTCAAAGCTCTTTAATATATATATTATTTCCAAGATACAGAACTTCAAAGCCTCTGGTAAAAATGTAGATAAATAGATTATTTTTGTGCTACTGAAGTGACTCATCATTTCAACAACACTTGTGATATTTTTATGGATTTCCACCTCAAATTACTTGAGTTCTGTCTTATAAAAGATATGTTCCTTTTATCTACATTATTTTTATCTTCTTACTGAAGGGGAAAAAAAGCCACTTTATAATCACCTACAGTACATTGTTTGATGTCATCACTAGGCCACTCAACAAATGTAGAAAGGTATGATTACTACAGTATAAGAAAGACTGATGATAGTCACTACAATGATTTTTACTTATCTGAAAGAAAATAAAACATAAAAAAGTAAGAGTAATTTCTTTAAAATAGGGTTTATTACAGGCTTGGAACAAAGTTAGAGGCTCCAGATTTTGTTAGTTGGTTTGTCATTGCTACGTGGCAGCTATACCAATTTATTTTACATCTTTGTTTGCCTAGAAGCCTCTCTTTTTTCCTGGAACTCCTAGAACCCACAGTTTTGGTGCTGTGAGCAGTGCATGATGCAGACTGCATCTCAAGATGCACCTTGCTTTGGCTAGAAAAGTTAACTGCTAGTTAACATACAAGGTGATACAGATCTGAGGCTTGAACCTGAGAGACCCTTAGGCTCAAGTGGAAAATTAGCACATGCCTTTTTTGTGCATCAGTGGGAGTTAGGTACCTTTAGGTTAGGTATCTTTGAGGATCTGGTTCAGCTTTTTAGGGGATTACATTCTTGTTTAGGACATGTGATTCCAGATGCCATTAGATTTCAGGAAGGATTAAAGTGGGAGAAAAATCACAGCTTTTGTTGCCCTTACAATTTTGGATATTTTGGTGTGTCTGTTTCAGATGGTGTTGCCATTTATTGCATGTTATGATTTCCTCCATAAACACTATTTTAATAACCCAGGATGCTTTTGATAAAAGTATTTAAAATGTGTCCTCTGATAGATAGTATCTTCCCAATACATTATAATCCTTCCAGGAGATGTAAGTATGAGTGTTAGTAGGAGTTTTCAAACACACTATAAAAGATCCAAGTAATGACAGTTCTTTCAAAACATATTTTTTCATTAAAATCCTCTGTGTAGTTTGTGGAGAATATTATAATCAGAACCACACTCCCCACTCCCAAAAGCAGGCATCGTCAAGCAGCAGGCCTGCCAAGGGAGAGTACAATAAAAGGATGTTTCCATAAAAATCAAAACAAACAAATACCCCCGCCCAACACACTGATGAAGAAAACTCCTCTACTTCCCAAACCTTTATCAAGGGAAGATATTCACATGGTTATTATCATTTCCTTCTAGAAAGATGGATAAAACCTCTTCAGAATTTTTCTTCACATTGCTATTCTTCCAAGCACAATAGGGGAAAAAACCTTCCAATTACTTACTATTCACAACATTAGCAAAATTGATATTTATAGCAAATGCATGGGCACAATCCAGATTTGAATATGACATCCTCTCACAGTATACCACTTGCATCAAAACCTCTTTTACTGACAGTTTCACTTGCCTTCTGGATTCACCTTTTTTCCTTATAATCTTTGGAAAAATCCCCACTGAAAAAAGAACAGTATAAAATCTTCTGAAAAATTAGTAAAATGCTCTAAGATGATCCACCTTCTTTAAAGCTGCAGATATACTAACATTTATATAATCAGCTTTCTGAGGGAAAACTTCAAAGCTACTGAGCTACCTGAAAAACACTACTGCTTGTAGCACTGGGGTGAGGAAAAGAGGAGAGGATTGATAGGAAAAAGGACAGATGGTAGGTGGGAAAAGGAATTACAGGCTTTAGCTGCCTCATAGTTAAGCTTTGTAGTATTTACTAGTTAAAAAAAAAAAAGATAACAAGAAGAGAAAGAAAGGGAAGCTGTTGTTGTTTTTAACACTGGTCATAACTATGTAAGAAGGACAATGTGCTGTTTGCAGATCTTTATACAAAGGGCACAAGAGAAAGAAAATGTCTCCCACCATCCACTCAACTTGCAGTGCACAGCTGCACCGCCCTCCAGAAAGCAAGATTTTTATCCCAGAGAGCGCTCTCTCTTAACCCCTCAAAGAAGAAGTCACGATCTTTCTCCCTTCCATAGAGCACAAGGGAGCACCTGCTGCATCTTGGTGTAATGTCTGTATTGTCTTGGTGGGTGGAGAAACGAAGGGAAACGTTGCCCAACAGGGAGCAGAGGGACCGACCCCCCGGAGCTCCCTGGAAGCAAGACTGCTCTGCTTTACATCTGGCTGGGGCCCGTGCCTTAGGCATCAGTTTTCCCTTTGTAGTAAGTGAGCTGAGTTGGTGGGGAGGCAGACTTTGTTCCAGAGATTTACTGCTAAAAACACAATCATCAAATAAGAGTACAGCTTTGAACAACATGGTTCAAAAGCATCTTTTTTACATTGCACATTTTTGCAGCTGGTGCTCATACAAAGAAACAGGCAGGGAATAATAGGGAAACCCTTTGGTGGCTTATATACTGGGGTATGTATTTCTGAGGCAGGCTTCTTAGAGCACTGCTTGCTAATAAAGTCCAAGTGATTAAAAAAAAAAAAAGGCAGTAAACCCACTTTTTTATTTAAACTTATTTTTAACTTCTCTTAGACTCCTTTTACTCCCACTCCCAGTGAAACGAGGCCTACATTTTGGGTGGGCTGAGGAATTCTGAGCCAGTTCCTCAGCTGGCCTAGTTAAAACCTATTTACATGAAGTCAATGGTGCTAAGCCAATTTGCACCAGCTGTGAAGCTGGGCCTCCATGTATTTGCATTCACAAGAATAAATGGTTGTTGCAGTTTTGACTGGTGATAGAATATTGCCAGGTTCTAAAATTCTAGCTTCTCATTAATCACAGCACAGATTATTATTACTTTAGGCTTGATTCAGACTCTCTTATATCATTCCTAAATTGTAATTTGGTTCAATCTAGGCACTTAAAGGTGTGTCTATATGGATAAGTGCAGTCAAATACATATATTTCGCCCAGCATGCTGAACTGGCTGAAAATGACCTGCTATGGTCATTTGTCCATCTACTATGTCTTGTAGTCCATTTGGGCAGCATGGTGACTTACCTCTCAATAACATTGTAACACAGCTTCTGAAACTGTCAAGCGTATAGTGAGGACAGAATAAAAAAAAAAAAAAAAAAGACATTTATGCCTAAGTATTTAAGAAACAAGGTTTCAAGAAGCCTATTTGCAAGCATTACCTAATCCATGCAGGTATCTAAAACTCTACTGATACCTCAGTTTTGAAGCACAAAAGACTTTTGGTGTACAGGCGCACTCTAATAGAAAGTAGGTACCTGTCTTATTTTTCAGCCCTCTTCTGATTTAGGGCATGTGAAGAGCCACATAACCTCTCCCTAGTATTCCCTGGAGGGCTCCATCAGAAGGGCATTCTCACACAACACCAAAGTTCCCCAGGAAACACAGAGTTCTCAGAGAAGCTCCCTGAGCCCTGTTCCTTAGAAGATGCAGCATGAAGGCAAAAGATGCAAAGACTATTCTGCTCAAGAGCTGTCTTTTGGTGCTCATGTTTGCCTGATGGGCCTTGAAGCTGCTCTGCCAATTAGGTTAGAAACAAGATTAGCATGAACTTCAGCCAGTCCTATTTAAGCTGGGTTCAAGGACAGCTGGGGGTGCAAGAGTTAAAGTGGCAGTCAGAGGTCAAATGATAGATAGGCTAGGTTTAATTTTGTGCATGTGTTTGTGTGTGTGTGTGTGTGTGTGTGCGTGCTCGTGCAGATATTACCACAACAGTGAGATCAGCCTTGAAGAAAATGATCAAATGTGCAAAATTCCAGTCAACAGAGTTGAACTTAATATCCTCGGGTCTGAAAGAAGACTCTCTCCTGCCTTAGCCATTGTCCCCCATGGCAGCTTGGTTCTTTATTTTTCTTAATGACACTAAGAACTTTTATAGTATTTGCTTTATAAACCCCTTGAGTCTGGAGTGGAACAGAGCTTGCTCTCATCATGTTACATAAGGTAGCCCGTGTCAGTAGTGCCATGTTCAATCTGTGAATTTAATAAAATTTTTGAGGCACCTGAGGTTAGAAACCTTGTGCTGATTTGCATGGTGTTCAATAGCACTTGCCATTTTTCATTACTAACCGGCAGTGGTGTTGTCTAGTAGCTGCACATTAAGCTGTGGGGGGAAAAAAGGGTGTGTAAACACTGGCTAAAGAGCTCTGAAGTTATATTTGATGCCTTTAAGAAAGGAGACATGCATTTCTCTATTTGTGAGAATATTTGTTTCACCCATTCAATTTCAAACACAAGGAAGAAGGAAGAAGGAGGTAAGCTTTAAAAAATCTGCAGATTTTGTTTGACTTCTACAAAGAATACAGAAAGGAAATATAGGGATTAAGGGAAAATATAAGTGAGAATGGATATATAAAGCCAGCTTTGAGGCTGCAAGGCTCTTCCAGAATTATCAGGCATGCTTGCAAAAGAAGTATTAGTATATGCATTGCAAAGCAGTGGAAGCGTAATTGTGATGACAGTTATGAGCCCATAAGAAACACACAGAGAAGGATAGGACTTTGGGGGGAAATTCAATTTTAGCACAGAACAGCCTGGTTCTATCTCTAACACTGAGTATTTTTTAGCCAGGGCATTTGGATTATGGTTTTCCTGATTCTTTACTCTGCTTCTAGCCTCTGCAAAAATTATGATGACCGTGGGGCTGATATAGCTTGCACCAGCTGGCAATAGGCTGCAGAAGAATCTGTCAGAGTAAACATAGCCAGCGCGCATTGTGTCCTGACCACTCCTGCCCTGTCTCTGACATGCTTTTGATACGCCTTTGAGGCAGGCAGGCAGGGGAAAGGGTTGCTGGGAGAGTGATGTGCTGCTGCTGCTGTGCCTCATGCAGAGGGAGATCACCTAAGTAGAAATCTGTACAGTCATAGTTATATATATAAAGGCAATAGGACTGTGGTGCTGATGGGATTTGGTCAATGGCATTTCAAAACCTGAAGGGAAACATGTGAGTACATTTCATGCAGAAAGGCAGGCACTTGCGAATGTGAAAGAATAGGCAGAAAGCTAAACCTGAGATATGCTGATGCAGAAGAAAGGCAGGGAAACAGAAAGAAAAGACTGCTGTTCTCTGTGATCTCCTGATTGGAGATGGCTCCTAGGTTTAGCCCCAAGAGGCTGAGATGAATGTGCCTTACTTCTCTACTAAAGTTCTACTGCTGGACTTCTGTGCAGAATGTGTCTTGTGTGGGAGCCTTCATTCTGGTTGGACATCATCTTGGGCATACCTCGTGGGTGGATTCTCCCAGGCAGAAAGGCAGAGAGTAGTGCATCCTGACAGCCAGGTGGAGTAGGTAGGTACCAAGGTAGTCATCTCAGCTATGAAGGTAATGGACGACTGGGCATACAGAAGAGCAAAATTTCAGTTGCCTCTTATGGCCAAAGCACCCAAACTACTCTGCAGGATTTTTTTGTGGATCATTTGGTCAGCTAGGTACTACCACTCTTTGGTGAGACTTTAAAGCCTAATTCTCTTTGTCTATCTAGACTAGACATTACATTAGGATATGGGTTGTGAAAAACTGGCAGCAGGGTGAAAGGATGAAATGGGCTAATATAAACCCCCTCCCTACCCTCCAGCTTGCTCTTATTCTTATTTGCATTTTAACCAAGTGGCAGCTATTGTTCTCTCCTAGTCCTCCCCCTCCCCCTAGCTGCACTTCTCCTTACCCCAGTTGCTCTGTTCCACGTGTACAACTTGGCTGGAAGCAAAACTAATAAGATTTTCAATCTACAAAGCGCAGATGGTACTCTCCATGCTTCAGAGACTGTCAATCTTGTTCGTCTCACTTCCTGGTCATCAGCAGAGGGAAGGGAGGAGTGGGAGGTGCAGCAAGTCTCCAGTGAGGTTAGGGGAGGTTAGGGGAGGAAAATGCCCCCTATCAGCACTGCTGAGGAGTGAAGGCAAATGAGAAAGGGAAAAGAAGAGAGAAGCAAGACTGAGTGCACAGTGCAGGAGTCTGATCTAATAAAGATGTAGAAACAAAATTCAGTATAAGAAGGAAGTGCACAAGAAAGAGAATAAAATATATTGTAAGGAAAAAAATGAGGTAAATGCAGAGAATATGACAATGTTTGTAGAAGCAAGTGCCATACGTTGGAGATGGAAGACAGGCCAAGCCTATGGAAAGAACAAGAACTGTACAGGAAGGCCAGCCAGCTGGGTGTGACATTCATGGGGTTGGAGGGTTGGGGTTGGAGGTGTGAATGAGAAGGCACAAAGCTGGTGTGAGAGGAATGGCCAAAAAAGAACAAATTCTGTATTTAAAAAAAGGCCTTTAATACTGCACAGAACTGATACTTATTATGCCTTTTCTTCTAGCCTAGTTTTCCAAAGAAATAAGTTAGTCTTTGTCTCTGTAATGCATATATATGACTGTCAGATTTTTCCTAATAGCTTTAGGTCTACTGAGCAATTTCAAACAAGTTTGACAGATGGGTAAATATCTCAGAAAATATTTTTCTGGAGATTTTTTGAAAATAGATGGCCAAGTAGAGGTGAGGAGTCCTGGTAGATGCTGATGAAAAGCAAAGTGGTGGCCCGTCTTAGCCACCAACAGATCTATAGGGATGCTCACCCTCAAACCCGAGATTCATAGGAAGCCAAGCTCCTCCAGTTCTTCTGGTCTGACATTTGCTGGTGAGAAATAGGAACAACCTTATATGCTGGGCTAGAGCGAACACCAGCATAAGGTTGCAACGGAGATGAGAGTGAGACTTACCCCTATCCCTATCAGCAGAGCTGACCTTGTTGAGAAGGTGCTCAGGGCCAACACCAGGGAAGGGAATACCTGCAGTCCCTCTGGGACTGCTAAGAGATACTGCTGAATTAGGCTTTGCATTCTTCTCTGGCTCCCCTGATCATGCAAAAAGTCCAGAAAAAACATCCCAAAAACACAGCCAAGGCATCTCCTCATTTAGTTTTTATACCATTTAGTTTTTATTTGCATCAGATCTAAAATCAATCTTTGTGAAGTAAATGAAGAACTAAGGTATGTATTTACACGTTATCTTTTTTAGCACCTCTTTGTAGAAAATTAGACCAAACTCAATAATGATCATAGAGCCCTAGAAATGTTGGTTGGAAGGGACCTCTGGAGCTTCTCTCTTCCAGCCTCCCACACATAGCAGGAGAAGATCAGGTCAACTGCGGCTTTGTCTAGCAAGTCTCGAAACCCTCCTTGAGTGGAGGTTCCACTACCTCTCTGGGCAGCCTGTTTCAGTATTTCACTATTTTCCTAGTGATAAGTCTTTCCTGATGTTTGGTATGAACATCCCAAGCCACAGTTTGTGGTCATTGTCCTTTGTTATACCTGCCACCATTATCTGCCACCAGCAAGAAGAGTTTGGCTTGTACCCTCCTCTCAAAACGTCAACTGCCTTAAAAAGTATACATATTGTGGGACCAAGGTGCTCAGTTCTCAGCTGAAACAGCTCTATAGTTAATAATGGAGGATGGCTTTGTGAATGAGTTGAAGATGGAGCCCTTTATTTAGGATGAAAGACTTACCTAACTTTTGCCTTCTACAAGCTAGGTGTCAGATTTAAGATCTAGTCTTCCTCTATAACTAACTGAAAAGAAAAGCACTCCCACAAGGTGATGAACTACACCTATCTTATATTACACCTAATATTAGGTGGTGTGTATTGTTAGGGTCAGCTGCATACACAGAATGTGCTACATCAGCTGAATAAAAATAGGTATTTGTTGCTACAGGTCCAAATAGTAGATTCTTTCAAAACTAGTTAGGACTAAACTGGCAGACAGAAAGGCAGACACACAAAATGACTATCTTACTACTTTGGAAAACTGGACAGTGCACAGTGGCTGTTCTTCCTACTCAATACTGAATGTCTTTTACTGCTAGCCTTATTCAGGTTTAAACTCTGAAGGCAGCCTGAAGCCAATTTCTGTAAAATAAATACATAAAATATGACAGTACTGCTTTTTTATTTTGTAATTCCCAATGATGTGCTGTATATAAATAGGAAACATGCTTCATTTGTGTGCACGTGTCTGTTCTATCTGTCCAAATCTATACCACAACATTAAAAAGCATTATATTTCTCGCCTTGTAGGGCTGATTGATACTAGCTCTGTACCTGTGAAATTTTTCAAAGAAATATAAGATATTAGTTAATTCAGCGTGCATTTAAAAAGTACAACTAAACCTTCACTTGTTTCCTTCTGCATTAAATCAGCCTGTCATCATTTCTAACTCTCCTCATTGTAATTCAAGATATGATCACTGAGAAATATCTTCATCTCTGCTTGGGAAAAAAATCTACTTAAAATAGACAACATCCTTTAGTCTACAGAATTTGTCTTTTTTTTTTTTTGCTCTTTTTTTTTTTGCTCATTTGCTCATTTTTAGTGTTACACATAAATATTGATTTTTGCTTTGCTAAAATCTTCAAAGAAGTATTTGATATTTTCCTAAAAAATCACAGAATACAAGAGAAATTTCAGAATTTAGATTTGAAAAGAAATGTCTGTAGAATGAAGTGAATCTTTATGCAATTGTATTTGTGCAAGATGAAATGGATTCCAGAAATCTAAGGACTTTGTTGGAACTAGTAGATTGCAAAGTGGTCTCAAAGATAAGAAAAAAATGATATATTTATTTAGTTCAATGAAGTTTTCTTGAGTCAATGATAAAATATGTTAGATGTGAGAGATTTCCCATTTTAGGGCAGTTAATAACTCACTGGTCATACTGAATATCAGATATAATTCAGAGCAGCAATATGAACATGAACTATTCTAATCCCAAATTCCTCAGATACCTATGAGTCTCTTCTGGTCTAATATTTATTTAATTACAAAAAGTTGATTAGCTCCCAAAGGGAAGACAAGAACTGTGAGATTCATCCCATCTAATTTTGGAGGACTACAGTGTAGACTAGTGTATTTTAGCTGTGTCACAGTCTCTAGTCAGCGAATAACAATAGACGCTCAGAGGTCACTGCCCTATACATTTGGTCTACCATAGACATTTATTTTAGTGTAAGTATCGGCCTTTTGTGGGGGAGGGAGGGAGACTTTGATTTTATTCTAACACAGAACAACAGCAAAATTTGAAAACTCTAAATGTTTTGTGTAATAGATATCTTGTCTCCCAGATAATCCAAACTTTAAATCACCTACTTTGGTGACAGAAATAAATTGAAACATGTTGAATGGATACACAGAATTAAATATACCTAAGAAGATAATAAAAGTTTGGTTTGAACATAATTTGTCCATTCAACAATTTTCCACTGCAAGTTCATTGGCTTCTTCCAGTGGTGCAGTCCTTTTTTTGGTTATGTGGCATCTCAGTAGACGTTTGGAGATGAGGTTTTTGGCACTTAGTAGTGATCTTTAATGTTCTGTCTGCTAGACCTAACACTTATGCAATATTTATTTGATGGTTTTTTTTGTTTTCCTGCTCTGATTCATGTTGTGGCATATTACTGTTGGCCTAGGTAAGAAACCCAGTTAGAGCAATTTTAGAAGTTACTGTCCCCAGGACTGAAAGTATCCCAGTATTGAAAGATACACCAGACGGAAATTATTACCTTTGAGGGGACCTGCTATATAATCTCTCTAATTTTTTTAATTCAGTTCACTGGGAGTATCCGTTCCTGCCCATGATCCACCATTACATCCCTACAAATCTCTTCCTTTTTATCATTATTGAAAAAATACATTAAAAAAATAAATTATATTATCCTGCTGACAACCAGGGTTCAACAAGAGTCTGAAAGGTAATTTTACTCAAAGGAGATAAAAAAAAAATCTTTCTCTTCCCCTTGCTTTAATGTTTCATTTTTCTTTTCCAAGCTAGATGACAGTGGAGAGTAGATTCTGGGAGGAAGAGGATAATCTAATTAATATAACTGGTCAAGAAATTTTTAGTTAACTGTTCTCATTGGAAAATGATGCTTTACTGAAACTGAAACCATTTGGTTCGCAAATATCTTGACTCAAGCCTGTTTTGGAAAAACAGTTCACAAATGATCAAACTATTCCACTCTGACAGCTTTAAAATGAAAAATTTCATATGTAAGCAAAACTTTATTTGTTTTTAATTTTTTTAACTAAAATGGAATAAAATGTTGATAAAAGTCAAAATAAAAATGAAGTATTTATAAACAGAAAGGAGATATGCACATATATACTTACAATGTACACATGTATATTAGATACATATTTTCAAAATAAGTAAAAATTAAGTTTCACATTTTAATCCTGATTTACCTTCTCAGATATATTTAACAATCAGAAAAAAAAACCCAAAAAACTATGCACTTGGTTTTTTCATTTATCTTATAGGTACAATTTTTTTAAGCACATAATTTTAAAAAAATCTAATAGTCTGTTAAGGACAATGTATATTTTACAACAGTGGAATCTTCAGATCACACCTGCTTTTGAGGGTGGCAAGCATCCTTGTTTAAAAATGTTCTGTATTATTGAACAGACTTGCTCTGCAGTGCAGTAATTTTCTGCAAGGACAGATAGAATTTTAAGCCTCTATGATTATTTATAGAGCTAGATTCTCTGCTGTTTTTTGCCTTGATTGTCATTTACATTGATGCAGAGTCATTGCTACATCGGTGTAAAATGTTGCCATTCTGAGCTGGTTGCTATTTATCCTACTTTGCACATATATATATGACTAAACAGTACAAAACAGTGCAGAATTAGGGCAGCAGTTTTACTATTAGTTTTGAAGGAAAACTAAGGTTGTTTTTCTTCACTATGTTTTCACACTGATAAAATACATGTTACATTTTCTAAAAGAAGGCACTGTGTGAAAAAAACAAACCCAGAAAACTTCAACAACAAAAACCCAAACAGCATGAGGTCACTTTCTTTTAAATTCTTGCAGCCACAATTTACACAGATGTCACACTACATATAATTTTATCTCTCTTGGTAGCATCTCTGTCCTGGAAGTGTTAGGCATTTCCCCACATCATTGACCCGGTGCAGGAGGGAATAAATCCAAACGAAGGAAGAAAACATTAACTTTGATCATATCCTTTTTCCCATGTTTGCTAGTTTTAGGTTTTAAGAGGCTCAATTCAGTTACCTAAAGATAGGAATCTATTACCATTTGAAATGCCACAGATCATCTGAGATACCCATGCAAGGCCGGAAGAAAAAATATGAAATCATATCCTTCTGGAAGGGCAGCTGGGGGACAGACAGGACAGCTTAGGGCATCTCAAATGGCCCAATGCTTAGGCAACTGCAAAGCACCCTGAAAGTTTCAGAAAATGCACAGAAAAGTAGTACTATAGGTTGTCTTTTAAAGGGAAATGTTGCCTTTGAATAATCCTGGCTCTGAAGCCAGAGCAAAGACTTCCTTCACTAGAGATCTGATCTCAGTCTGTCAGTAAACACAATAACTTAAAGCACCTTTGGATGCTGTATTTCACAACTGAAGCAGGCTTTACGCATGCACATGTTCTGCTAACACAACTCCTCTGAAAACCAGTTACAGATTAAGTCTTGATAAGCCAGTAAAACGACCGAACCCTAATGGTAAAATTCTACCTTCCCATCTGAAACATGCAGAACATAAAAAATATTCCAGCAGCTGTACTGACTAATAGCTTGTACAAAGTTCCCATTGAGCAGTTTTTCAGCTGAGGAATGAAGCAAGATTACTGGAAAAAAAATTACATATCCTTATGATCCAACCTAGATCAAATTTTTTGTGCTGCAGCTATTACCGTAACTTGTGATACCAGACTGTGCTCCTTGTCTTTATCTAATGTGTTTTTCCAGAGTATTAATCATTTCCAAATAAAGCTGAGGCTGGCTCCAAATTTGGATTGTAAACCCAGCTAGAGCTTCTCTTCCTTGAGTTTATGGTTCTACAATTTTACCCCATCAGTAAGACTAAAACCAGAAATTGCCAGATCATGGCAATTTCCTATGAACATCTTCTCAAAGTCAATGGTGGCATGCGGCCTTCTGGAAAATTTAAAATCCATACTGTAATTTTGGTATCCAAGGCAAATATAATGAATGTTATGAATTCTCATAAGGTTTTAAGCTCAGTTTTTTAGACCTGAGAAAGTTTGACTAAGCATCAAAATTTTCCAAGATTCTCTAACTGCTGATATCAATGCATTTACCTTGAAAAGACAGAACTATATTGTACAGAGGGACTTCTGTCTTCAAACAAAATTAGACTACTTGCCTAAGGCTTTGAGTACTATTCTACTTTCAAAAGATCATGAGGCCAGAAAAACACCTTTGATGATGGTGTCACTCCAAACCATATTAACAACATTTCCAGTCATCTTAAGTTTTTTTATCCATCTAATGCTAACATATTTCTATCATTGTTAAAGGTCCTGTCCTTCCCTTTCCCTTTCCCTTTCCCTTCTTTCCCTTCCCCTCCCCAATGGTAACTTTATAAGCTGAAGTCTTTAGCTGGTATAAATTGCAATAGATTCACTCAGCTATATCATATCAAGACCTATTTAATTACAGCTGTAGTTTAAGCTTTAACAGTGCCAAATTTCAAGGCTTGTGCTTACATATTTTCTTACTGATTCTGTAGTTGTCATCTTTGATTTTCAAAATCACCACACTGTGGATCTTATATTATGCCCATAAAACTTCATTCAAAAGAAATATGTATTAGGTACACTATATTCTAAAACAGAATTGTATTTTCCTATTTGTTTAATATTTTCCTTTTTTTTTTTTTTTGAAGATCATGCTTTTGCAGTTGAAAATTGATGGGTGGACTTCATTAGTTAGCTGTCATCATTATACAGGATTGGGGCAAAAAAGTATTGCTGTTCAGAATGTTAGCTATCACAGCTGCCAGTAAATGAAAACTTTACATACACTGAGAAAATGAAGATATCGTAGAACATTCATTCACACTGAAGCAACACTTTATCCCTCAAGAAATTTCAGACTCAGCCTTCAGTCCTAAAGACATCAACACTAGGGAGTGACCCTTGGCCTTCAGGCCAAGTGCTACAGAATGACCACTGTCCGCACAGCTCATGATTATGTTTCTCTTGACTAGACGTAACCACATCAGCACCGCTTACAGAGTTATTGTCTACACTGTTTATGGGATTTGAGCAGAGGATCTTGAATCTCACATCAGCCCTAAATGGTGCCTGATGGCTGTAGGACATGATTATCAGTTTAGCGGATGAGATGGATTTTTTTTCAGTTCAAAGTGTCCAAAATGTTAAGGTTGTGCTGCAATCACCAGGCTAGTACTTTTATAGCATGACACTGAGGCTGTGTGTTGTATACTCAGAAGGGTCTCAAGGAGGTGGGTGGGTGTATTTGAGGGCATTATCCCACAACCCACAACCCTTGTGGACAGCTGTATAGACAACCTGGTGCAGACAAAGCCGGTGCAGTGCTGTTCATACTGCCCAAAGGGAGTATTCCCTCCAGCAGAGCATCCCCAGAGCCACACCTGAGTTTTGTCTGAGTTGTTCGCTTTGAAGAGAGCCTGTGGTCAGGCAGAGGACTTTGGGATAAGCAGTGGGACTAACCCAGCATTAGACTGGGGACAAGGCTAATCTATACTGGCTGCCAGGTGTACAAGCAAAGCTGCTTCTTTCCCACCATTTAGAAGGAGTGGCTACACCTCAGTTTCCCTGCTAATCAGTAGTCTGCCTTTACTGTGACAGCATAGTTAAATATAGCTCTTTGAATAAATTAGAGAAATAACACACCTGCCAGGGTAAATAAACAAAATCCAGGGAAACAAATAACTCTTTCCCATTGGCTTCTGTGTCCTCTTTTCCTCTGCTCTATTCCAATTTTCCACCTGAAAATATTGATTTTGCTGAAATTACTTGTTTTTTTCCATTGGGAAAATTGAAATTAAATGTTTTGTGCCAGCTTGACATTCATTTATGCTGGCTGAGCTCCACTGGAGCCTCATGGGAGTTGTAGCTTGTGTACTTCATGTCCTCTTCCTCCCTGTGGGCTGGTCTTCCTGTCTGAACTACATCTTCCATAAGGAGAAACCCAACCACCATTGCTATTGAACAGTGTGTGCTGCTGTATCTCCCACTCTTGCTCTCTTTCTCTCTAGAAAGAGACATTTCTCCTTTTCCCAGAAAATTCTTTTTTTCATGGGGAAAACAATTTTTTTTCTACTTTTGCCTAATTTCTCTCAGCCTTATTGCTGCCAAGTCCACAAAGGCTTTATCTTCCCCCAGATATATTTTTCTGAGGGTACATTGCTCCAGACTGATAATGAGGACAGGCTTTGCCATACAGATCCCTTTAAAGGGATCTATAAGGGGTAAAATATAGGATATATGTATCTTCTGCATTGACACAAAAGGGTTTGGTAATATCAAATAAGATTTGAAAGAAGTTTGGATCACTCTTTGTATTGCACTTACCTTAAGCTTCAGGACTTGAGGAGAAAAGGGTAGAGAGACAAACATTTTCTCACTTGTTGGCAGAAAGAATTTTTCACCTTCGGGTAATCTGGCTTTCATCTGTTTGGATTTTTTGTTTATTTGCCTTTTTACATTTTGTACTGAAACCCTACAGGCTGGTCATAATTAGGACCGGTTATTGGTACACTGGTATCTCTGGTGGCAGTACTTCCACACGCATTTAGGGTGTTGCTTCTCACACATGCATGAATAACCCGTTATTGGATTTAGTGTCATAAGAATATTTTTCCAGGATTAGACTGGCAGGATTGCTTTTTGCCTCCTTCTGTCATTCATGGCATGGTTTGCTTCCTAGCCTCATCTGTGAACTTTCTTTATGAATAAATGGGTATTCATATCCTGCTAAGAGGTCCAAAACAAATGGGAATGCTCTTGTCCTCCTCTGCTCCCCTCACCCCAGTGCTTCCTTCAGTACTTTTAACCAATTTAAATCTTCTCTTTGCCATCTCCTGTAGTTCCATTTCTGCCACCAGAAACTCCCTCTTATTATTTACTATTGAAAATGTCTATACTGGGACTAGTGCTAGTTGCATTTTTTTTTCCAGAGAACCCCATTAAGTTCTGTATATTTTGGATAAGGATGTACTTAAGGTTATTGGTTTTAGGTATATTCAAGTGTCTGCAGCTTTTTGTGTCATACTATTTTTATTATTTTTCTCAGGTAAGCCTGGGTTTGGGGATTTTTTTTGATTTTGTTAAATCAAATTGAATTGAATCTGGTGACCACCATAGATATTAATCATTGCTTGGGAAACCCTGATAGAAGGAAGCCTATTCTCTGATCTCAAGGGATCAGAGAAAGTAGCAGAAAAGTAGCTCTGAGCCCTGGGTCAAAGCTGACAATAATGAAGGCTAGCTGTTGTTTATGAACGTTATTTGCCTGAGCATGGCTTGAATAAGGAAACCAGGATTTGTCCCTTAATAACATGGAATGATTGTGGATAGGGAATGGGTTGCACTAAAAAAAGCAATTTGTTTGTGATAAGGCTACTAATCTAAACAGAAGTTTATAAAACATTTTGTGTAGCAGTTAGAATAATAATTGTATGTATTTGGGAAAGTTTTTATTGTTCTCTGGTACCTTGACACTCAATCTTTTTTAGTCTCTTGCTCACAATATTGACAGCAAGACAAAAAGAAACATCTCACATCCCACAACTAATTACAATACATTCCTTAACATGGATCTTTCCATGCTCAGCTGAAATGCTTGCCTTGAACAATTTTAAAGCATACCTTGATAGTTCAAAAATTATTATAAAATGTTGATTTTGAACAAAAAGGCATGTAAATACTCTGTTGTTTCTTTAGTGATGGAACAAAAAAACTTTTTTGAAACAAATGTTTTTTACACTGAAACTACAATTTATGCTCAGCCTCTAAGCATGTGACATACGTACCTGGATGTTTCTGGGAACTTAAGAGAATTAGACAAAGATGAATGTTTGTCTGGATGTCAGCTCCAAACATTCAGGAAGTCCAAATAGATCCCCCAAATCACAGTTTGGCTTTAACTTAATGACATTTAAGGATAAATAAATAAATAAATGTGGAGGGATTGTGTGTATGTGTGTTTAGCGAAGGCAGAGCACATTTTACATTTTGTGTCTTTCTAGATGGGAGGGTTAGAAACTTCTGGAAGGAAGGAAGGGAGGGAGGGAAATATGGAAAAGATTTGTGTATAATCACATGGCTCTAAGACCTTTAATGATAGGGAAAACAGCAGACACTAATAATAATCACAAAAAAATGGAGGATTTTTTGGTGCTATCCTTTATCCTGAACTACAGTCGTATAGTAAGATTACACATAGCATTGCATGATGCTCAGAAGCTGCGTTTACTCAAAGAGAGAGGAACTGCATCCTGTAAATGAACAGGACTTCCAAAGAAACCTTACAGGAAAATATTCAGGTAGAATTTTAATCTTTTATATATTCTTTCCAACTTCGTGTGTAGACAAACAAGATGTCCTTCAGGTATTGACCCCAGAGGCATAACATTCACTCAAGGAGGAAGAAACAGAGGTAGCAGCACAGAAAAGAGATAGGTATGCAAACTCAGTAACTCACCAAAAACTCTTGCTGATATAAAGTCTTGTTTTTGGCTTTTTATAATGTCCATATGTTTAGGCATATGTGAATTATACTATTGTGGTAAGCATTATAAATTTATCCAGGTTCTCAGGCGTGAGCACATAAGCACATTGCCTCTACCAGTGGGCTATAATGTGCGAGGAAAGCAAGCTATTCAGGGCTGTTGCTTTCATACCTGCATACATGGACACTGAGAAAACTCAGAAGGGCAGGGAGAGTGAAAGCACATGAATGTCACAGCTCAGAGGACATCAGCCTACAGGAGGAATTAATATACACCAGAGAATACTGCTAAACCACATAACTGGTTGAAAAGATATTTTTATCAGTAACAGGCAAAGAGAATCAATCCCTAACTATCCTTCAAGGCTGAGAGGGTCTGGACAGAAAATAGCACTTTAGGACAGATAAATCAGTAAATGCTAGTGATTCATCTACCAATAAAATTACACTTATTCATTCAGATGACGTAATAAAACAATAATAATTAAAAAAAAAAGATTGTGAAATCATGGACAAGAGGGATCACTGGAAAGTAATGAGAATGTGTTAATGGCATGCTCTGAAAACATTGAGACAAAGATGTTGACTATTTAAGAAAAGCCAGAAAATGTGCATATTATCTAACTGAAGCTTCCAAAGAAGTCTGGGCTGAGTTTACCAAAGAAAAACGTCAGATGTAGTTTGAAAAGGAATGCTAGGTAAATCAAGGTTAAAAGTCATTATTTGTGTGTTTTTCATTTCAATGGATACACTTTGGTGGATGTTCTACTCCCAAGATATTTCTGAGATTAATTAGGTAGATTTTAGAGAACTAGAAAGGTTTCAGAGTTTATAATGGATGATGTTTTAATTTGGCTCAGAGAATTTAAATTATACAATGAGAGATTTTGGCAAGGTTTTCAGAGAATAAAAAGAAAGAAGTATACCAAAGACTTAGATTAATCTAACAAATGTTATATGCATTAGATAGAGAGGGACTAATTCTTCACTGTTTTGAGCCCTAAGTATGACTTTATGTAATTGCAAGGAGAACTGTGATTTAATAGCAGCCACTTTAGACAGTTCTAAATAACTGCATGAGATATGAGACAATGTCAAATAAAGCTGAGCATGAATCACTACCCACCAATCCAGGTGAAAATGAACTCTGAGCCTCCCTCACACTAACACCACTTTGCAATGCCCTGCTGATACAAAGGCCATTATAGGGACTGAAAATATAATGTAGATGCTAGTGTAAATAAAGTCATTTGAATTTAATTTTTAATTTTTTTTTTTTTTAATCTTTTTTCCTGTTTGAAATACACTTTATTTGTGTGGTAAGGTGGAATGGAAAAGTCTGGAATCCATCATTAAAATCTATTTAAAACTGCATGAATTCTAGACAGCAAACTAACAAAATGCTCTTTCCACAATGGGTTACAGAGAAATTATTTAAATAACTGCATGAGATGAGACAGCTCTATCTGTATAAACAATTTATTTTAAGTAAAGTATCAGAACAAATCTGATATTGCCATTTCAGCACCAAACTGCCTCTCTCCAGCTATTTACAATGTAATTGCCATTCCATTTTCAGTGAAGTTCTGAAATACTTTCATGCCATTTCAAAGAGTTCTAAGGGTTTTATGAAACTTCAAACATAGCTGCATTTGGGGGAGCGGGGTGTAGGAGGAAAAGCAACCAGCACCATTGCCCAAGGCCATAAGCTATGGGAGGCTATGTTGGATAGAAGTACAGTCACTCCATCCATGGGTGGAAGGAGAAAAGGAACCTTCCCACAGTGTCTTCCCGGTCTCACTGAGTAATCCTTGATCCCAAATCTCCATTTGTTCTAGAAATCTAGGGAAAAACACATAATAAAGCATCTAAAAAGAACATAAAAAGGCAGTCTCCATATTTTCTTATATTGCCAAATGTTATTTCTATCAAGAAATAAGTTAAATAATTGGTATGTTTAGAAAACAGATCGTTATCCACAATTCAGTGCCATAAATATTTCCAATTAACATTTTAGCATGAAGCATATGGTTAAGAACTTAGGTTCAATTCAAGCAGAACACCATTTGGGATTTAACTGATAGGTATTCAGTAAAACTCTACAGCATGTTTAGCAAACAGCAGCAAAAAGTGTGTGACCAATTTAATAAGCGTGTGCACTGGGAGTGGCTATAAAAGTTTCTAATGAATACCCAACTACCCTTGTGAAATCAACATTTATGTGCTGCTCCTGTCTGCCCAGGTTTTTTAGCTCCCCCTCCACCTGCCTTCTGAACCTTGCAGTGTGTGGGTATTCACTGGCAAAAACAAAACAAAAGAAGCAAAAGCAAAACCTGCACTCAAGGGCAAGAGAGGAGCTCTTGCAGTTGAGCAGTCTGACAGAAAGGAAACGGGTTACCTAGTCACTACCTCTGGTTGGATTAAGGTATGCATGCGTGCACACACACACACGCGCGCGCACACAAACATTTAAATTTGCATGTAGGTGTGCGTTCAGGAGCACCAAAGCTGCTTTTGCCTCCAGAATTTTCCAGATCTTTGTTCTGACCTGTGGATTAAATTCGCAGTAGGAAGCTTTAGCAGTCTATAAGCTACGTTCCTGAGACATATATAAGATCAGAAAAGAGCCATGATCTTCCTTCTTTTCTGACCATAGCTGCTGCCTTTTGAGGGGGGTCCGCTATTGACTTTGAAAGTAAAGCAGCCTTTTCTTGAAGCATGTGACTGTGGAGGGGGCTATCTCAATTTCCTGGGCACCTGGGAAGTTGCAGTCAGTCCCTTAATAATGACAAAGATAGCCTGATCTAATTAATTTGAAAATTTTTGTATCAGTGAGGTTCTCTCTGAAGGGCTGGGAGTGGGGAAGGATTTAATATAGCCACTCTTTGCTAGATCTTCAGAGGAGGACAGCTGTCCGTAGACTGAGTTCCTTTGGAGACTACCATGAAAGATGTGTCCTGGATCTATTTCATTAGACCATTTCATGGTCTGTGGTATGTTTCTACAGTCTTGTTAATGGTGCAGTATTTCAATTACTTTTAATAATGGAGAGCTATTTTGAAGAGCTGCTGTTTTAGGGATACCACAGCAAAAGCTGGTGGTACTGGAGAGCTCAAAAGCATGGCAAAACAGTCTGTGAGTAGCTACATGCTGGGGTAGAGAAAGAAGAAGACTAAGTAGCTGTTGAGGAATGAGGCTGTGCTTTTCATTTTCATTGACATTAGGGAAAATGTTCCTGCTTAGGAGAAGAACTTAATCAATCAAAAAATGATTTTAAATACCTTTAAAATCGCTTGTTGTCTCGATCCTGTATGCTAATGCAGTGATTCATGTGGCTTCAGGACTGCAGGTTGCAATCAGTTTTTCCAGTAACTAAACACAATCCTTTTAACTAACATTCTGTAAAATCCACATTAAGAGGCTGCAAGCTTACTTCATTAATGTTTCCATTAATCTACCATTCAGCCAAAATCAGACAAAAGGGGTAGCAGGCATTAGTAGGCCATTTTATGCAGACTTTACCCCTTAAATTTCCAGAACACATCCTAGTAATAGCTTGGTGTGCATTGTTGCAAACATATCTGACAGCATTTCTAGTTTAATCTGATCAAAAAAAGCATATAAGCCAACAAAAAAAATCTATTTTGGGAACTGGTTCACGTCTAAAAATGTTCTGAAGTATTTAAACCATTTTCTTTTAGGGAAAAAATATGAGATATGGGTTGACAGGTTGTATGACAAGTTTTAGCCCAATGGGATTTTAAAAAGCTGATATATTAAATCCTAAAATCCAGGTTTATAACAGAAAGCCTTATAGGCTCTTACCTGCATTGCTAGCGAGAGCTTTTAGAATACTAACATTTATTTTAAAGCCTTTCAAAATGTTTTATTTTCAAAATTCAAACTTTAAAAATAGTTCTTAGTTTTCACCAAGTGCCAAAGATATATCATTGGGAATGAGATAAATCCCCCATTGAAATTATTCTTTGTAAAATTCATTATATTCCCCAGAAATATTTTCAAATAAATTCTTTTTTATAAAATTTGGCATAAGAAAATAAGCCTTTCTCTTCTGTGCTTATATTCCAGCTAAAGATCTTAGGAGTCTTTGCAAATGTTCATGAACTCAGACTCTCAAGAATTACATGGAACATATAATTGCTCTCATTTTACAAATGGAAAAACTGAGTCATACAGTGAAGGTGACTTAGGTATTGCAGACCTCTTTTTTTTCTATTCAGCTCTCACTATGCATTTCATTAATTACTTATTCATTGTCTCAGAGGTCATGTGAAAATGATTTATACCCCCATTCATCTAGGAGTTGAATTCTCTGAGTATGTTGATGTGGAAGATTTGGCCTGTCTACCATGTTTCAGGAGAGACACAGGAACATCCATAACAGACCCCAGAGTGAAAGTCTTGACTAAACAGTGTCTTCAACCAACAAATGCTCAAAGGTTGAGATTCATTCCACCTTGCTTGTGAGTGCCCAGACTTAGAGCTCAACTGTTCTGCACTCCTCAAGGTAGCAGAGGTAGATGGTGATTCAGGTCACAGGTGAAGGAGATCTTCAGACACAAGGTGGCTGTTTAAAAGAAAGACAATTTCATTTCTTTTTTTTCCCCAGTTGGCTAGCCTGAGTAGCATCTCAGTGTGCTGGGGTGCAGTAGCTTTCTGTTTAGCACATTATTTTTGTGGATACAATACTAGTATTCTTTTTTCCCCTGTAAAATCATGCAAAGAAGACTAAGCATGCCACTGAGGGCTCTTGGGTCTGTTCATAGCCCTCATATTTCTCAATAGCATGATACCTTTATCTTTTTTTCACACCTCAAACTAAATCATGCATAGAGAAGTGGCAAAGTGAAGGATAGTATTCATATTATCAGTTCCTGGTTTTGTCTTACTTCTAAATGACATGAAATGGCTTTGACCTTCTTAGCTGCCATTTTGAGTATGTCACATTTAATTCTAGTGTAACAGTCTATGGTCTGCTTTCCATTTCAACACTTTCTACTCCTCACTCTCTTTTCAAACAGTCCCAAAGACTATGTTTTTACTACTAAATCAAACAGTGCAATGGCTTACTCAAGCTTTGTTCCCTGGCTCAAAAGATTTGAGCCTTCTTAAGTAGCTGTAAAGACTTTTTCTTAAATAACTAGAATCAAGCTCAAAAAAGAGAAGTCTGATCTCCCCACTCACTTCTGTGTGTACAAATATAGTTAACAACACAAAGATGGTGCATTTTCATTGTCCAGAAAGGCTGCACTGCTAGATTAATTCCATCTATACCCTGCAGAGCTGTGCCCATGTTAAGTGGATATTTGATTGTATTCAGCAATTGCTGCCTGATCATCAATGTCTGTGAATACATCTGTGGCACCACATAAAATTCTCCCTCACTACCAGCATTTCCAGCTATTGTAATTTCCCCAAAGAGATAGGAGATTTATTTTACCCAGCTACAGTACTTGAGAGATTTATCAGTGCTGGACATTGTGCAACTGCTAAATGACCCTCCTGGAGTATATGACAAACCAAATCTTTTCCCTTTCCCTTTCCCTTTCCCTTTCCCTTCCTCCCTCCCTCTCTCTCTCTCTCTCTTTTGTTAAGGAGACTTAAGAAAAATGGAAATATATGAAATTCTAAATTAATGTTCAAAGCATCACACCTGGACATTATGTTTCTTCAATGCTCCACTGTGGTGACATTCAGATGTATATTGTCATTACAATGCACTCAGGCATTTGGTGGATCATATGATGATGATCTGAGTCTCATGACTTACAGTCAATGTGTCAGATACTCTGGTCACCAGGGATTTTTTTTTAAGCAGTGTCAGCCACTGAGGGATGTCAAAATGTTAAAAAGGCTATGTCAGTGTTCCAGCCACAATAACAGAAATGTTTTCAGAGTTCCAGCACCTCCTGCGTGGTCACCAGTCAGCATCTACCTGTCAAGTGGCTGAAAACTTGAGGAATGGCACGATGAGAACATAAAAAAAAAGTCATTTCTAGAGAATGTGGGGATAGCATAATTTTTTATGGCTGTTTGAAGGGGATGATTTTTCAATTACAGGTTACATTTCTCTATTGTATGAGGGTTCTTCCTTTCCTAAAACATTGCTGAGAAACAAAAACTGTTCAAAAATCTAAATATATGCATTGAGTATTTATTTTTAAAACCACCTGGAACATGAGTTATATCAGCAGTTTCCCATTACTAAGTCTCTAAATATTGAGCAAATTGTATATGTGACTCTTTCACAAGAAATATTATTATTTTACACAGCACTCCTTCCACAGTTATAAAATGCCTTTCTTGCATCCCCTTTTTTCCAAGGATTGTTTCATGCTGGTTATAAAATCTTCAAGCTGGGTTAAATTTGTTTGCAAATGCAACTGATTGCTCACACTAACTACTTATGCTATATGTTACACTCAAAATCTTGTTTATTGGCAAAGAGGAAGTATATCTTTATATGTATATATAAAACCAAGAATTTATTGTTAGTATAATCAAAATCTTAACATAATTCAAAAATAATTTTTAGTTTAGATCTAATTATCACAGGAAAAGAAATTAAGAGTAATAAGGAAGTTGGAATACTCCTATACAGAAAGTCTCATTAATAGTAATAATACAATGAAAACTATAAAACACACAGTTCTTAGCTTCTTTCTCTTCTTCTTGGTGTTATGGACACCCTTCCATCACTTCTCTGGGTCTCAAAGTCAGTAGCTTTGGACTGCTGGAGAAGGTGCAAGTCATCAGCCTCTGCAGTCCTTCACTGGCAGGAATATGGTGTCAATGTTGCTGGCTTCTTGTTCCTCACTCTAGAAGCCTTTGGGGGTCATTTTTACATGTTTGGTAACAAGCTTTTACCCTTCTCGCTTTCTTCGTTGGTCTGCAGCTCCATGCTACATTCAAATTAAGTAAACCAAATTAGCCATAGCCACCTGATCCACTAGAGGAATTGCTGTCATGGCTAAACCAAGTAAAACCAAGCTGCAGGCAGGTCAAGACAAGTGCAGACAGAGCAGGCCTGGCAAGCGTCAGTCCTGAGGCCTTGCAGGCTCAGTACAAAGCTTATGGCCTGCTGCTAGCAATGGCAATAACATATTACAGGGCTACACAGCTATATATATCTTATATACACAGTTACATATATCTTATAGGTATATCTTAGTTATATATAACTTATATGTCAAAGGGTGGTAAGAGAAAAACAGTCATTGTTTCAGATAGAGTGGAACTTAGATTTGCAGCAGCTTGAAGCAGGATTGATTTTCACTCCTTTCAGTCTCCCCAGTGCGATATTGCTGAGGAGATGGATCAGGACTTTGCAGCTTATTCTGACTAGTTACTAGGATCAAAATTCCAAGAGCAGGCCCTTTACGATTTTGCATGTGCGTAAATCTTCCTACTAAACTGAAATGTGTAGCTGAGATCTTTTGTGAGACAAATTCAGAGGCATTGATGTAAATGCTTCTGAAGATTTTTATTTCTGTTCTGAATGAAAAGCACTGCTTCGAAATCTGGTACGTTGTACCAGAGCTGTGATCTGATTGAAGAAGCCTCAGTTCTGGTCATTTTATATAGCATAATGGCACCATTATTTCAGAGCAATAGGAACCATCTGGTGGCATTTCAGCTATGGAGGAGCTCTCTTTTCTAAGACAGAATCTAAAAGACTTCTTTTTGCAATAATTATGAGAATGATGCGGGCTCTTTCTTTCTTTTTTTTCTTTTTCTCTCCGTTTTTCTCTCGTTGTTTCTTTCTCTTTCTCTCTCTCTTTCCTGAATGTGGTAACTGATGTAGTAGATAATAAAATAACTTGTGGATTGGAAGATGGACCTGTGCATCTGTGGTTCCTGATGAACCATTTGTGACATTTCTTATTTCTGCTTAATGTATGAATTCATCCTGATCCCTGATGAGATTCTACATAGCATAAAAACATCCATCTTAAATAAGGTTTTTATGGAAACACCTCGTATCTCCTATCTAGTTGTTGCTAGCTGTTATCAGTTATGACTGAGATCCCTACGGATGTAAACGTATGACTTGAACTATTTTGATGCACTAAAAATGAATGTTCCTTGCTTATACCACCTCTCCATCTTGGAGTAAACCTGCTATTACTGGTAGGGGTGACATGCATTGAGATTAGCTCTTTCTCTATGTTAAACCAGACCCGCTATATAACATCTAAATGTTTTTGTCACGGCCTCATTTTGTTTTCTTTTCATGCTTGTTAAAATTTCAAAATAATAAGAAACAGCAACAAGAATGTTATTCTTAAACCTGGCAGAGGTGAATCAGCCAAATCTGAGGCTGAAATGACAAGCACATCAGTCACTGACACAAACCAGCTGCCAGGCCTCTTTATATGCATGTCATTCAGTGAGATATCAAAACGTGGAAAATATAATACTGCTACCAACATTTCTTGTTGAATTAATGCCCAGGTGAGTTCTTCTGAAATGCTGCAGTTGTATCTTAGCAAAAACAAGAAGCAGTAAAGCATCATACTTATTAGGACCCAATTTGCCACAGCAGCAGTCAAGTGCTTCAGCCTCTCCCAGTGGCAACGGGGAGGGAGGACAGGGGATAGGGAAACTTAGATTAAATTCATAGTGCAGTGCACATTTGGAATTCAATATTGACAGCTCTAATTACACACACCTTTCCACCACAAGTTCATTAACTAAGAGGAAAATGCTAGAAACAGCAGTATCAACTTCTCAAGGAAATAAATAAATAAATGCAGAGCCAAGCACTCCAGAGTTTCTGACCTTTCCCCTTCCTTTCTGACAAAGCCCCACATGTTTTTCCTTGCACTTATGTTTATTTTTCAAATTGGAAAAAAAGAAAAAGCAGGCTGGATATTAATCCTTCCTTCAAAATATACCTTGAAATGTTATAGGCATGATGCATGGTTTGAGTATTTGTCTAACTGCAGCTGTTTAAAAATGAGGAGTCTCAGCTACTCTTTAGGCTTCCTCTAAAACAGATGGAGAAAAGTAGGCACCTTGAGAAGCCAAATACCTTAGAATAGGCTAAACCGTTGCATGGATGTAATTAATTCTCTCCATTGGTAAAAAAGAGAACTTTGATGGTAAATGCTGGATGAGTGAATCCTGCCTCTCCGGAAGATACCACTGAGAAAGCATGAAGTTTACTACTTAGCCCAAGATCAAAGGAAGACCTGTAGGACATAGCCCTCCATACAGCCTAAGTAAAATTGCATATGCCAGCCATATGCCAGATGGAACGTCATAACAAAACCGGATGCTACAGTCAGCTAATTTTAAATGCTTTTTCCACCAGAATAGAAATTGATAGAAGTAAATAATCAACGTATCCCAAGCCATATGTGAGACAACCCATTCAGTTGTGCTGTGATTCATAGGTTAAAGATAATGAGGGGTGGGGCTTTGTGTACAAGGGACTGTGCTCTCTACCAACAGCTTGCAAACTTTAATATTCTTGCAATTTTTTCACATCACTGCAGTGTTTCTGTGGCATTTCACTTTCTGAGTGCTTTAGCTTTCTAAACAATTTCCTGCAGCTTGAGCTGAATAGGATCCTGAAAATTACCTTTTCATAAATGAGAGAGAGTTCATTTCAGCCGATACAATTGTCTTAATTCCACCATTCTTTGGAAAGTTAAGGTTTATGGCCTAGACACTTGTAAAGCCATAGAAACATAATAAATTCTTTGCAGTATCACTTTAATTCATGTAATTTTGTCTTGTTTCACCAGATTGACCATAAATTTCTTGTAAAACCAACTTATATGTTGTACCAGCAAACACATTTTTTGCCAATAATCAAACCCAGGTAATTTTAAAACTCACCATTGTAGGTACAGTCCCCTGTCTTTCCTCTCTGAGACTAGTTCTGTATGTTTTGTTCAGATTTCTCATGCTAACCATGGTGAAGTTTGTTGGATCTTTGAACCCTTATGAGGTGTGAACATTTCTCTTTTTTTTTGAGCATCATGTCTCCACAGAGATTAATTCTGTATTTTGAGTGCCCACAGGCTAGGGCTCTGAGTAAGCTATGTATTAACTACTGCGAAATCTGGGTTGGTTCTACCATGGGATCTAGGGTGTGTAATTAGCATGAGCTACAAGGTAATGTAGCTCAGTATAATCGAATTGTGTAATGAACTACCTGTGATAAGGAAGTGTGGCAGGAAATCTTGAGGAAACAATCTCTGGTGCATTCTTCTCATGATCATGTGAGACCAAACAAGGGGAGCCCAAATAAGTCTGATGCATGCCTAGCATAGGGCACTAGGGCAAAGTGACCACAGGGAGTAAAGAAGTCCGTGTTTGATTCTTCCATTGAATAACCATGTAGTCAAGATTTCATTAAATATTGGGGTGTTCTAAAACTGCCAGGGGTCAACTCTCCAGTCGTTCAAATTTTAAATAATTTGACCACATGAATAGTAGTGGGACACAAGCTCCTTTCATACAGTCATGGAAACCATGATGCATTCTCCCAGTTGTTTTTACAATATTACTTCTCTAGTGCCAGAATCAGTTTGAAGGATTTGTTTAGTAACACTAGTAACATGAATAATGTTTTAAAAGGAGAAATATGAATCAGTCCTTACTGAGATGCAAATCAGTACTTTATCCACTGATACGGCATGAAATGCATATGTCATTTTTCTCTTTAAACAAACTGTAGAACTTTACAAACTAGCAGAACTTTCTACCTTCAAAAGCGTCCAAGCATATGTTATATCTTTAGAAAACATAATACTTTTATAGACATCATGAATATTTTTAATATATATATGATTCAGCTCCTCACAGCTAGTTGCAGAATTCAGCTGTTACCATGCAGACTGCTATAAAGATTACTACAGTCTTTGCTGTATCACCTACTGACAATTTCTTTTTGTCCTCACTCCAGACGTTATTCATTACAAAGCACATTCTCTCAATAGGTGCATTAATGTTCTGACATGCCAAAGACTATTCTGTTAAGACAGTCTGATATTTTGCGAAGTGATGCTATTTTTTATTAAAAAGATCGAGCATCACTTATCTAGCAGGGGTCCGTATTTTGTTTATCTGCCAGTCTTGCTCTTATCTATCAGGCACAAAGTATTTGACAAGGAGCATTCAAACAATTCTCATCAATTACTTTTCAAGTTAGATGTCTAGAGTTGTGTTTCTGGCTGCTGCTGCTGCTGCTGCTGCTTCTTCTTCTTTTTTTTGGGGGGGGGGGAATAGCTTGTGTCTGTAAATAAACGTATGGCAGCTAAAAAGCTCTTATGTTCTGGCCATTTGCAAATGATGGGGAAATGCTAAATTCTTTCTAGCAACAAGTAATTAACAGAATTGTATCCTCAGTCTTCTGCCTAAGTGCTTGTATGGCTACCCTTTTGCTTGTTTCCAGATAAACCACCTTCTTTAACAGAATGTTTCACACGATGCTGCAGTACCGGTTGATATTTATCAGATGGAAGCACTAGACCACATTTTCTTCCTCAAAGCAAATAAGTACAGGAGATCTAGAAAGTCATCTGGTTTATCTAGCTCATACATGATAGTCAAGTCCCTAAATGTTATAAAAATGTCCTAACCAGTTGCCTCATTCCACATCCATCAGGCATGCTGGGGGCTATAAGGAATATGAGTACTTGATAGTTCTGGTTTAATAGAACTTGTTGGTTATATGGTGTAGAATTGTTCTCTGAATGGATGCTCTGTCTCCAAAGTAAATAATATGATCATAGTTCAGAATTTCTTGTAAGCAACCTTTGTATGAAATGTCTGCTTTTGAGTGTTTTTTTTAATATACATTTTCTAGAACAGAAAATGAAAGATAAAACCAAAAGTTTGTGCAGTACACTCAAAAAAAGTCTATTCTAATATTTGCAGTTTTGTTTATTTTTATATAATTTGTATTTAAAGAAGTTAGCTGAAATGTGAGCAAATCCCAGATTCAAAGTTACAACAGCTTTATATTTATCCTCAGGTTAGATTTTGTTTCAGCAAATCTTCACATGTTTTCTGTGTGCTCTTATAATTACATCAGTAGTGCCTAGTAGTGCTTTTTAAATATGCAAAATTTATCAGTGATTAGTAAACATCTGTTACCAGGTCTGTTGTAGAATATTGTCTCTTCATCAAGCCAGGAGGATTGCATTTAATCTGTTCCAATGGCTCAGAAAATTAAAGGTATAAGAACTTTTTAAAAAGATTTTGTTTTCTTGTTCATAGATTCATTTACATTTGTTATCATCTGTAAAATAGTTTCTCAGTAGATCAAATCTTCAAATGTTTAAATTGATATAGTATTATGTTGACAAATGCTAGCTGATGATTCCTCTAATCTTTCAAGACCAGTGGGGGATAATTTTATTTTCTGTACAAGAAATTAGCTGAGGTGAGAAAGTGAGAGGGCGCTATTGATCCTGCATTAGCTATATCTGACTCAGTGTGTTTTCCATGTCACAGGATGTCCCCACCATAACCACAGCACTACCCACATTCTCAGCACCTGTGTCAGACATGGGTGCCAGGGTTAAATGCACAGACAGATCTGAAAAGTATGTTTTCAAAAGGTTTCTGTGAAGGACCAGAAGACATCAAGAAAAATGCAAGACCAGATAAATCAATTCACATTTGTTGCTTTATGTTGCTCTAGTGAAACAGCCTAGCAGTAAACTCTGTTTAGAGTTACTGAAATAGGTTTATAGCTGTTTAACAGTGAACCTGGTCCCCACAATTACAACATTTCAAGTTTTGAAGTGAACCATATGTTGATAAATGCTCAGATACTTAGATTCTTTGTAGCCTAACAGACACACCAGCTGTATCTGGTTTCATCTTGCTCCAGTGACAAACTCATGGGTCTCAATTTAGCTAATCATCTAAGCACGGTCTTATGTCTTCTTTAAGCATCTTGTTGAACTTGAGTAATGAATTCAAAACTGAAATTCCCATCCTCTGAGTGTTTTTACCTAGAAGCCCCAATGAAGTTCATGGAATACTCTTTGGCAACAGATTTCGTAGAAGGAGGGGAGTATAGTATAATGTGTACACCCCCAATCTTTCTGAAGGACCTAGTGTCACAGACTTTTATAGCCATGGGATGTCCCACAGGTAGATCCCACTTGTATCTAGCACATGTAGCACAGCTTTGAGTCCTGCGTGGAAGCCACTATCACTTTATGTGGGCAAAGATGATTGTGCCTGAAAATTCCTGTTGGTGCTTTTGGATTCTTGTTTCTATGATCGATTAAATGTATGAACTTAAGGGTTTTTTTCATCCTTCCAAATACTGTTAGTTTATTTCTTTCACCTTCATATGCATAGTCTGCTAACAATTTAAGAGCACATGTGCATTGGGCCACAACTCAGTTACCTGTGCTTACCTTATCTTTCATTTTAAAGTCAAATTACTTTCAGCTACCCCACTAGCACTCTTTATATACCTCATGCTAAATACAAATAGTTATGTACATTTAAATGGACTATATTTACCCTCACTAATTCCTGTAATCCCTTGTGAAGTAGAAATCTCTCTCTCTTTTTTTTTTTTACAGATGTGAAAATGACAGAGAGATTTATTAATTTTGATTTCAACCATAATGCCTTTATAATACATGCCAGACAGTCAGCTTGGTCTCTGGGCTGAAAGGTGTAGACCAGACTATGTCTTCACTTTTTTTTGAGTACAGAACTTAAGAACTCTTCCAAACTTCCTTTCCAAGGGAACTTTCCAAGGGAAGCTGATTTACATGTGATTGAAATTCCAGAAAATGATATGCAAAGTGGAGGGCAGAAGAACTTGGACTCTGGATCAAAAAAGGGGGACTGTGAAGTTGTCGGTGAAGTAGTAACTTCAAGGGCTTCAGGTGCATAGCTCCAAGATTTATGTGTCATTTGGCATCTAAGTAGCTTGACATCCAAGCTGAGTATGTTCAGGCTGTACCTCCTTCTGTCTACCCTCTTGGAGTGCCTAACAGTCTAGATATTCCCAGAGCATGTCTACTAGAAAAGACTTCACATTAAAAAAACAAGGATGGGACAAGTTCATGTGTGTTTATTTCTGAGCTAACCAAAGGATAAGGAACTCATTTGTCATTTGCAGAACCCAAATCAAGCCTCTGTTTCATTTGATAGACAATTACTTAGGAAAAGAATAATTTTTGCATAAAACAGATTGAGAACCACTCATCTCAGATAATCCAATAGCTTGGGATAATCTCCAGGGATCTGATGAGACTTAAATTCAAGTCTTTGGTCCACATCAGGAAATTTACAAATACATTTTCTTAAGTCTTCTAGATTCAACTTTCCAGATCATTTGCCAAGTGAGTAAAGTGGGACATACTAGAACAGGGAAGGGTATCAGTGTTTGTCTTGTCTTTCAGGAGAAAATGGTTATGTGACTTAGTTATCTAATTTCAGTTTACAGTTTACATCTGAGAATGTTGAGCTGAGATAA
Organism: Apteryx mantelli; assembly: GCF_036417845.1. Taxonomy (NCBI): domain Eukaryota; kingdom Metazoa; phylum Chordata; class Aves; order Apterygiformes; family Apterygidae; genus Apteryx; species Apteryx mantelli. Next base: position 37,188,109 of record NC_089978.1, read on the forward strand.
ACAGTTCTTTCCAGCCTCAAGTTAAGAAACCCATGCATCTTCTAAACTTAAGGCTTACCTAGACTCTTGCCATTTTGGAGTGTCTAACTTGACGGTTACCTGTTCAGCATGATCACTTTTAAATGTTTCATTTTAAGGTTCCAACTTTGGTACCTGAAAGCTGGATATTATGACATGTCTGTTTCTTATAGGTTTTAGCCCAGCAGGAATGTTCATGAAGCCCTCCACATCCTGTTATGATGGCAATAACAAAATTCAGTTCTTTTGTTTGAAGCCAGTGTCTTAACCTCTTCTTAGATTTTTCCTACTCTGTGTATTTCTGTCTCTGTAATAGAGCTAGCAAATGCATTTATGTCAGCTACAATTTCAAAGGATTATTGCTGTTCTGGTGTCTTTGCTGTAAGTGTGTTTCAAACAAAATAATAGGCTGTTGACCTTGTTATGTTTGTGCATGCATGAAGCACGTCAACAGTAACAAAACTCTGTGGTCTGTTTGGATTATAAAAGTGAACTAAAAATGAGATTATCCCACTGACTTGTAAAAAAGCTGTCACACCTGCACATTTGTCATAAGTGTCTTGTCCCTGCTAATTAAATTTTCAATGTAAACCCAGCAATTTAAGGTAAAAGTCTCAGCCAAGAATTATAACCTTATTCAATTTTAATTGTTTGAAATTTAGAAATAGATTTGGATGTTTAATTCATCTGTACAAAATTTGCAGCTTTATGGATCTATTCAGTTAAAAAAATAGAGTATTTGTTTTTTTTCTACATATAACTGTAACCATATATAATGCATACATATATGCTCATACAATACAGGTTTCTCTGATTTAGTTTCAGACTAGTTTGCTCTCTCCTTCTTCATTCTGGTAATGCCTTAACCTTCTCTTATTAGCACGCCATGAGTCCTTTTTCTCTACCATGTGTGCTTTTCTTGAGGTCATGACAGGTCATACATCTCCCTTGAAAGATATGGTTATCAAAGCATCAGCCATCTAACAGAGATATGTTGTAGCCATGGAACAATTTAAGTGTGTCACTATCATAACCCATTGATAAAGGTCAACACCACCATGGTTTGTCTCACATCAAGATCACAGTCCCCAAGCACTCTATTAGCAGTCACCTGGTTTGGCTTTCACAGTCCCTGGCAGAGCACCTAACAGAAATAATTAACTACATTGTTAGAGAGTCCCCTTGCATGCATTTGCTCTGAATGTTCAGGTTGAACAGTGCCAATTTTTCTTCTGTTGATATTTAACTATAAAGATACTTTGTCTGAAATATGCAGTATAAGATTTTTCAGCTTCTCACTAAAGGTCAGTTTGATCAATTACATTATAAAAAGGGGGTGAGAGGAGAATGAAACAGCACTTATTGTAAATCCTAACTGTGATTTATCATAAGGTGGCTTGCATGTGTGAACATCACTTTACTTACTGCCCTTACATAAGAGAATTTTTTAATATATTGAATTGTGCTATTTCTTAGTAACATTTCCAGGCGCAAATGGAGATAAAGGTAGCTAATTAGGTATATGTATATTTTCACTGAGACAATTAAATATCAGTAAGGTGATTTTTTCTCTCTTTTCTTCTTTTAATAATCATAGATTTCATGTGGCATTCTTTCTGAACCTTATCCTACTAAAAAGGATTTCAACATGAATTCTGAGCAAAAACTGAAGTGTGAGTACAAAATTGCCCTCCGAAAAATTTTGTGGTTGTTGAAAACATGTTCTTTATGAATTCGGTACAACACTTGACTAAGATATCACCATATGGATTGGTCAGAATTTGGATGAGAAATCTATAAGAAAACCTCAAACTGAATAGCAAATTGTATGCACAATTAATCGGATGTTTTAGAGTAGTAAAAATATTTCAGTAGAAAAACATTCTTTTTAATGAGATGTGGCAATAATATCTCATGCATTTTTTAGCCTTTAAAGAGTTGGTGACTCTTTTCCCAATAGCTTATAAGCTATTCTTACTATTTTTACCATATTTCAATAGAAGTACTTTCTGTTTGCTAAAGGCTGTCTACTTTGCTTATTTCAAATTTTCTTATTCCTTGCTTGGCAATTGCATTCATCTTTAGGGGAGAAAAGATATAACACTAACAGGAGTGAATAACACTCTTCTTGGTGCACTGGTGTTGAACAACTGCCATAGTCTGTACCAGAGGTATTTGCACTTCAGTGACGAGTGAAATGAACAAGATAACTAACATAATCACTTTAATTCATGCATTTGTGTGTCTGGGTGTGGTTAGTGAAGACTGCTGATGGGTTATTTCAGTTTCTACCTTTTTTTTTTTTAACAGAACATATTTTAAAACTGAGGAAAGTCAGAAGTGCAGACTGCTATGAAAGGTGAAGGAGGAAGAGGCAGAAACTGATATTTAGGTAGAAAAATGATGTGCAGCCCACCGGTGGTAAAGATGAGGAGTCTGACTAGGTACTGATCTGAAAATTAAAACAGTGCTCCTGGGCTTTTTAGTTAAACAGAAGTCTGTGTTTCTTGTAGATAAGTTAATAGCCTAAAATGGGGAAAAGTGCACAACTTCACTGTGCCTTAGGAGAACAACTTTCAGTGATAAGGTGTTCTAGGTAATGAATATATGTCAGTCACGTTTAGTCTACAGATAGTTCTTGCTTGTATTTTACTGTTCTTCGCTTCTACCTACTCAGCTTTGAATTCTAACTCACAACGAACAATACATTGTGTTTGAGTTGGGAATTTGTGAATGTACTCTACAGGAAAGTATGGCCCCTTCCTCTGATTCTTTCTGTAACATAATCTGGGATTTGAACTGTACTTTTTTAATGTATAATACTGTTGCAAGGCGGCCTCATCCAAGTTAGTGTCACTCTATTGTACTGTACAGAAACATTCACAAACTGTAACTCCAACTTCAGAAAATCACAACTTTCAGGACAACTTTTTGACTGATTGGAATTAGTAATTCATGTCTTTAAACTATACCTTGACTGTGAAGGCTGCAGATTTGTTTAATGCAAATGAAAGTTTAGCATTGGCTCTAATCACTTGATTCCAGGGACAGAGGTAATAAGAAAAAGAAGAAACACACATGCACAGACACACACACTTATGGTTTCCTAAACAAGATTTTTCCCTGAAAAAGGTAACATTACATCATAGGATACTCAGAATCACAGAATCGCTGAGGTTGGAAGGGACCTCTGGAGATCATCTAGTCCAACCCCCCTGCTCAAGCAGGGTCACCTAGAGCACATTGCACAGGATTGCATCCAGGCGTGTTTTGAATATCTCCAGAGAAGGAGACTCCACCACCTCTCTGGGCAACCTGTTCCAGTGCTCTGTCACCCTCACAGTGAAAAAGTTTTTCCTCATGTTCAGATGGAAGCGTCTGTGTTTCAGTTTGTGCCCGTTGCCTCGCGTCCTGTCGCTCAGCACCACTGAAAAGAGTCTGGTCCCATCCTCTCGACACCCTCTCTTCAGATACTTGTACACGTTGATAAGATCTCCTCTCAGCCTTCTCTTCTCCAGGCTAAACAGGCCCAGCTCTCTCAGCCTTTCCTCATAAGAGAGATGCTCCAGTCCCCTAATCATCTTTGTAGCCCTTCGCTGGACTTGCTCCAGTAGTGCCACATCCCTCTTGTACTGGGGAGCCCAGAACTGGACGCGGTACTCTAGATGTGGCCTCACCAGGGCTGAGGAGAGGGGGAGGATCACCTCCCTCGACCTGCTGGCAACACTCTTCCTGATGCACCCCAGGATACCATGAGCCTTCTTGGCCACAAGGGCACATTGCTGCCTCATGCTTAACTTGGTGTCCACCAGCACTCCCAGGTCCTTCTCAGCAGAGCTGCTTTCCAGCAGGTCAACCCCCAACCTGTACTGGTGCATGGGGTTATTCCTCCCTAGGTGCAGGACCCTGCACTTGCCTTTGTTGAACTTCATGAGGTTCCTCTCTGCCCACCTCTCCAGCCTGTCCAGGTCTCTCTGAATGGCAGCACAGCCTTCTGGCGTATCAGCCACTCCTCCCAGTTTTGTATCGTCAGCAAACTTGCTGAGGGTTCACTCTGTCCCTTCATCCAGGTCACTGATGAAGAAGTTGAACAGGGCTGGACCCAGTACTGACCCCCTGGGGGACACTGCTAGCCACAGGCCTCCAACTAGACTCTGTGCCGCTGATCACAGCCCTCTGAGCTCTGCCATTCAGCCAGTTCTCAATCCACCTCACTGTCCACTCATCTAACCCACACTTCCTGAGCTTGTCTATGAGGATGCTATGGGAGACAGTGTCAAAAGCCTTGCTGAAGTCTAGGTAGACAACATCCACTGCTCTCCCCTCATCTACCCAGGCAGTCATTCCATCATAGAAGGCTATCAGATTGGTTAGGCATGATTTCCCCTTGGTGAAGCCATGCTGACTACTCCTGATCACCTTCTTTTCCTCCACATGCTCAGAGATGGCCTCCAGGATGGGCTGCTCCATCACCTTTCCAGGGATGCAGGTGAGGCTGACTGGCCTGTAGTTCCCTGGGTCCTCCTTCTTGCCCTTTTGAAGACTGGGGTGACACTGGCTTTCTTCCAGTCCTCAGGCACCTCTCCTGTTCTTCATGACCTTTCAAAGATGATGGAGAGTGGCTTAGCAGTAACATCCGCCAGCTCCCTCAGCACTCGTGGCTGAGGATGCTGAGAATGTCAGTAATTGACTGTGGGTTCATATTTTTGTTGTGTTTTCTGCAGCATTCCTGAAAGATTACATTATTAAACCTTCCTCACAGTCATAAGGGAACTTATGGAATTTCTTTTTCTTTTATCCATATCCCTAAAATGAAGAATGTGAAAGAAAACCTGTTTCTGACAAGAAGCCTTATATCATTTTTAAGTCTTTTCATATATTAAAGCCAATGCATTATAGAAACATAAGGCACTAAAATAAAATTAATCATTTTCCCTTATAGGAAAAGAAGAACTGAAAAACATTTTGAATGAAAATGGAGAACAAGACAAATGCATGGCTGCGTTTTTTTGCTTTCACTAGGAAACATTTGATTGGCCTCATTTTACAGAAAAAAATAAAGAAAATCACCCAGATTTTCAGGATGGTTAGAATAAGAAGCATTATTTCTCTTTCTTATATTGCTGACAAATAAGTCACCATTTGCTTTCTTTTTTTTTTAAAGGAACTTAGTTCAGTAACGTTATGTCTATAAGACAGAACACAGGAGCACATCCTAGTTGCCAGGTCTCTGTGCCTGTGCTGGGCACATCATAAATCCACAACAGACTGGCACATGCATATGAATCCCTCCTCTGTGCCATGGTTTCAATGTAGAGAAATAGTATGCATATGGATAAGGCTGGAAGTGAGATGCACAGTGGCCATGTCTATACTGCTGGGTAAGAGAGGGTTAGAAACACCACGTGGTTGAGGATTGGCTTGTGTCCACATTACTTAGACCTACCCCCGTGTTAGCAGATTTCTCGTGGAGAGACAGGGAACAGTATAATAATTCAGCAGTGTGGATGAGCAAGAATCTATTGCTCAGGTTCACCACCTGGACTGTTTTTGTTTAGCAGTACAGATGTACCTTCTGCATGGTCTGGATGCAGTTAATCAGAGATGGGTCACAGCAGGCATTAGTAAATATAGCCAAAGCCTAAGATCTGGCCATATAGAAGAAGGAATAGGAGTCTGGTTCAAAGATCCTAGAGTAAATATCTGAAATATAATTGGTTTGGACCCCAACATGTGCAGAGATAGCACACAGTTTCTTATAGTTTGTATTGCATTCATGTATGAAAGTCCTGGCTTAGAGTTAGCCAGCCTGGACTTCTGAAAGCCATGGGTAGGGTCAGTGCGATGGGTACCCAGGGAGCAAGGGAGATGTGAAATAAGAGCTTAGACTCTTAAGGTATTCTTAAATTCTCAGGCACTTATCTTCAGGCAGGCTTAGGAGCTGAGCTGTCAATAAACTGAAATCATGGTCTCTGAAGAAATCAGTCTGAAGTCAAATCACCTCTGCACATGCTTAAAATATGCTTCAGTTTCAATAGCTCCACCAAATTCAATTAAAAATGTCCTCCTGCAGGTAGCTATGTGGCTTGTTGAAATCATTCTGTAAATAACCTCAGTGAATCTGAATATCAAATTTACAAGCCTGATCTATCAAATCTTTTTTGTCTGACCTGGTTCTGTGTAATTGGGGATGTGATAGGTGGATGTTGCGGGAAACTGCATCTCCTCTGAGCCTGCAGACAGCTTCCTATCAGAAGTTTTTCAGCATGCCTCAGTGTTTTGCCTATCTCTTGGTCCCCTTGCCTCTGTGCTCTTTATACTGCTCAGAAAATAAAAAGGGGAAGGAGAGCTCTCTCAGAAAGGGAGCCAAGGCATCTGTTCCTGAGCAAGTAATGATATATGATGTAAAGGTAGCACTGGTGTACTTCCTGCCATTGCTCCTTTGCCCTGAGCAAAATGAGAGCATCTTGTGAATGTGAGGAACAGTTACTTTAAATTATGTGTTAAATTATGCTCTAAATTACGCACATTTATCAGACTTAGCTGCAGGCCTGTTCTCCCTCTTCTTCTGAGATCAGATCTTAGCACAGGTCAGTCAGACCTAAAATCTCTTCCCTTAAGCAGAGCTCATCCCAGTATAATCCCCTGAGTATTTAGTCAACCGAGGTTATTTTCTTTACAATGTCAATACTTTTCTGGGTTTTTACAAAGATAGCTAGTAGCACTTCCTTCTCTTGGGGTTGAAGATCATGGGAATTTTCCTTACTTAATCCATTCAGTTTTCTTTTGAGCAACAGAGCAGTGCTATGAAATCAGAACTCAGCATAAATCAACATAGTTAAACAATTTTATGAAACACTTAAAGGAAGTAGTTACATTGCATGTAGTCTCTACGTCTATGTGATTTTCCATGCTTCTCTGTACAATGCTTCTGGGCTTAAATTTAGTCATTATTTCCTGTAATAAAGTACTTTGAATTTACAGATGAGATAAAGTCCGAATTTTTAGAACATAAGTTATACAATAGTAATAACTTAAGAGTCTCTCCCTAGAAACTTAGCAATCAGTGGGATTTCTCCAGGCTAGGATATCTGTTATCTCCTTCAGTGATCATAGCAGTGGGTTGTGGCAGCTATTCTGTGAGTAGCTCTGGATTCTCTCATGAAGCTGATACTATCTTTGGGCTCACTACCTGCAAAAAAAGGATTATTTGTTTCTAACCAGTTTTAAAAATGAAAAAGGCATGGAAACCTCTTAAATGTCAGTATCATAACAAAAAAAGAGGTTTTTTTCTTAAACTACAGTTCTGAAAGTCAACTATCAACAAAATTTACTATACATGATTTGAACAATTTTTTCTGAGTTTTCAAATTAAAATGCTTTCTCTGAAAGACAAATATAATCTGCTTTGTAATTTAAAGTCCTGGATGATATCATTAGGCCAAATAACATCTGTGATTTCTTCAGGGAGAGTTTAATCAGTTTGTTGTGACATGGTACCAGGAACTCAATTGTGATTGATCACTGCTGCTCAAGAACTGGCCAGAAGGGAGACTAAGCAAATCATTTCAGTAGTGCCTCTGAGTTGCACAACCCCAGACAATGACAGGCCTCTTGAAGCTGGCAGAATTATTACCAGCCTGCAGGAATGGAAAGGATTCCAATTCCTCTGTAAATATTGCCTTTGGCATGGCCAGGGGAACTTCCGTTATGCCATTATTCAGTACATTGGTTCCCAAGATTCGATGGAGGTAAAATCGACCAGCTCTCCAAAGCCACCTTACCACTAGAGCTGAAGTGTCAGTGACTTTTCATGAAAATTTACAAGCATTCTTTCTATTGAAAATAGATTTTCTGCAGTCCCACTGGTACCTGTATCCACCACTTTTTCCTTTTCATAGACTCTTTGGATAACCAAAGAGTCCTTTGCACTCATCTATGTGTGACCAGCATTATACTCTGGCCATAAAATTTCATCAGTGATGTCTATATTAAGTCAATAGCTCCTGGCTGATCTAGAAAACACTCTTTAGAATGACTTTTGAATCCAAGACATCAAGTCATTGAGTTAATCAAGAGTCCACCAAATGCCTATGCAAGTTATTTTAGTGGCTATCTGCCTTTTTATTATTTGTATAGTGGTTCCCACTTTCAGTTACTATGCTTTGTTATACTTTTGCCTTCTACATTGTGCAGAAGCCTTTAATATACAAAATATTTTCTGATGTAACTATTCATAACAACCAAAATCCCTGAAGGGTTTCAGCTCTGCTCGCCAGCATATACTATTATCTGTGCCATCATACCTTAACCAATATTGTTACCAGCGCTGTAAAATGGTTCGCTGCAGGCTCCCTGTTTTGAGATGACCCCAGATCATTATACTGCAGAATGCCTTCTGCAGAGGGAATCACAGCCTCAGTGTTTACCCCAGGTCCCTCTGAACCTCTGTGTGTCTCTACAGGATACTACAGTCACCACACCATTTTGCTGGCAGTGATCAAATCAAAGTCTTTTTCTTTTTTCAGGAAATTTAACTGAATTGAACTTCTTTAATTGCTCATTGAAAACATGTTTTCCTGATTTCAAATATTTTTTTTTTTCCTAAGCCTTAATTATCCCTTTTTCTTCTTCTTCTTCTTCTTCTTTCTTTTTTAAAATGTGGACACTAGAACCACATATAATATTCTGATAATAGCCCTTCTAGTGCTGTATAACAGTTTTCTATTTCTAGTATTCACTATTCCTTTGCTTATGTATCTAGGGATCCCATCTGCTTATCCAGATGTCATATTGAAGTAGGAGCTCATCACCATGAGCTATTTAGTTTTCCCAATTACCCCTTTCCCAAGTCATTTATTTTTGAAATATTGTCCTTTATTCTTAGTTCTTTTTCTTGAAATGGTACAAAGGAAAAGCAGGAACAGATGAAGGATAAGAAAGGCCAGTGAAAAGTATAAATATTGAAGCATCTTATTTTAAAGGCTATTTCAGTCAAAATATTTTGGAGTGAAAAAAAATAATTTTCAAATCTAGGAAAGGTGAATCTACTTATGAAGTAAAAAGCTGTACACTCTCACTTCTTCCCCAACTGATTTAGTATATGTGTTTGGGAGCTTAGAAAACTTTAACAGTAGGACGTCTGTGATTTTCCGCTCTCTTTTCTGCAGGGCAAGTATTCAGCTGCCTCTGCCACCTCCTTCTTCTCTTAGATTGTTAATTTTACATAATACAATATGTTCTTATGTATTTAAAATACATAACTTTCTATGCATTATAAAAACTGAAGCCATCTCAGTGAACATTGTGACTGGTCTGAAATGAAATGATCCAAATGGATTCCAACCAGGTCTCACTGGAAAAGAGCAGCTTTCAAGCTCCCTACTGGAAGCACTTACAGAGGACAAGAGGAAGCCATAAGTCAGGAGAACTGCTGGCAGCAGATGGAGAACTAAAACCAGGATCAGGGTGAAAGAAGATTCTGGTAACTCATCATCACTTTTGTTAATGCACATTTAGCTTTGAGATGATTGTTTGTCATCATATAAAGAAAACCAACAGGCATCAATGAGATCATGCCAGGGACATGCTCAAAAAAATTTTAGAAGAGTAGTAATATGGCACACTAAATTCTGAAGCAATGGTAATAAATACTCTAGAAGACCCTACAGAGATAGACAGAGAAAAGACGTAGAAGCAGGGAAAAAAAAGAGATTAGCTAAACTTTTCATAATAGTTAAATTAAAATGAGTGAAAAATACAGCAAAATTTGATTGGGTTGAAAGAAGAATAGAAAAATGTCAATATTGCAGACATCTGTATTTCATTAGATGAATCTTATCCTTTATTTCTCATCTTCAAATTGGACACATTCCATTCACATATTACTTCAGTAGCTTTCTATCCATTTATTTCCATGATATTCAAAGCTAAATTTCTTAGAAGTTATTGATTAGATGACCCCTTATGTTTCCTCACTGAATGAAGTAATACTATTGGTGCTTAATGAAGAAATGTAGAATTTGTGCCTTTATAGTTCGACAGCAAAATCTCTCTTTCAAGAAGACTTATTTGTAAATGCCCAAATTCTCTGAAAAAGTGAGCTCAGCATTTGGTATAAACTTTTCCAGGTTGTGAAATGTTAGTTGTGAAGACAGAGAAAAAGAACAGAAATGGGCAAGTGAGTGAGTTTATGTGTGTTTGGCAGCTAACAAAAATACTGGCAACAGGAGTTTGTCTATGTCAGAATTCAAATGAATACCTAGGAAAATATTTTCCATCGTGGACTAGATCCAAAGCCCATTGAAGTTGATTTGATAGTTTTCTTATTACTTCACGGAGTTAGGGAAGCACCTTGTGTACTTAGTGCTATTAAAAAAAAAAGATCATCAATTCCCTATGTGGCTAGATGTGATATATTATATATGGTTTTGACACATTTTGGATCTCCTTCAGATGAAAGGAGATAAGTAAATGTAAATTATTTACATTGTCATTATACCTATTTAGTTACTTGAACTGAGATTGGCAGCTTTTCAATAACTTGATTCCTAAAATAAAATAAAAATTTCCCATAGAAAGAAAGCACAATAAGTGAGCAAGTGGCTGACATGGAAGAGATTTTTGGTAGAATATGTCAGCCACAACATCTTATATGGAACCAGAGAAAATGGATTAGAAAACAGGAATAATTTTATTTAATCTACTGGAAGTCATCGGAATCATGTGGAGCCAAAGGCCAAGAGGCCCCAAGGAATAGATAAAAAAAAAGCTGTTGTTAATAGAATGGGCAGATTAAAGAATGATGACCTTTAGAGAGCAAGCGAGAGAGAGAGAGGAGGAAGAGAATACACCAAGTGATTGAGTTTTTGAGGGAATTCATGTGTGTTTGGCAGCTAACAAAAATATTGGCAATAGTAAGTAGAACTCTGAAGCTAAGGCTGGCAAAGAGGAAGCAAAAAAAAAAAAAAGATTAGCTCTTGGCAGAGAAGAGAAAAGGAAACTGAGCCTGTCATCTGAGAATAGACTGGCAAAGAAAGACAAATCAGTTATGTCAATGAGCAAGGCTTGATGCCTGAAGGTGCAGGTACGGGTTTGAAAGGATGAAAGACATGGATAGATATACCTGATTAGAAGGATAGGAGGCCTACAGTAAAGTATGGAGATTAGAGTCGAGTGAGAAAGTTTATCGTTTTAAAGTAACTAGCCAGCAAGTTGTTTGACCTGGAGCAGAAAGAGACTATAACTCTTTAGAAAGGGAAAAGTGAACTGAATAGGGAGAGAGATGTACGTGTAGTGTGAAGTGAACAGTGAAACCAGGATAGAAGACTGAAGACAGGCAAGCGGGAGTGGAGAGATCTGAAAGCTAGAAGTTGGAAAAAGAAATGAAAGCTAGGGGAAAGCCTGGCAAGCTGAAGAAAAGTCAAATTTTGTTGCCTGGTGCCAGACAACAAAATAGTTGGAGTTCTCAAAAATGGAAAGAAACCCGTGTAAATAAGCTTCAAGACATAGACTTTCAAGCAGTTTGGTTAACAAAAGATGTGCCAGTCTTGAGGGGAGAGAGGGACTCCTCAGGATATGGTCATTGCAGAGACAGGGAAAAAAAAAGAACCAAACAAATATCACAGTGAAACACTTGTTCTACCTTCACTGACCTGTTTTATAATCTACTTAGAAATTGCAACTGCCACTCATATGGCTTCAAGAAGACATTACATCTCATATGCCTTCCGGCTCATCTATGATGCAACATCTACTGTCTTTAAGACTATCCCTTCACCAACCAAAGGTTAACTTTCTGAAGTCATCTAAGTGTTATTATTATTTTAATATATGAGCCGGAGTGAATGGTTTATATCTCCCATGAGCTCTTAAAAAAACCCCAGTGTCATAAGTATGCATATTGTGACTTGGAATATCTCCAAAATTAGCTGGACTGAGGGCATAAAAGTACCAAAATGATTTATCATTCTCATAGCAAGACAGGGTTTTTGTGTATGTTATTTTTGCACTAAGCATTACAGCATTTTCCCACTAAATAATGACATGCACCTTTGCAGTCAGAATGAAGTGATTTCTAAGGAGCTTAACTCTTAAGTGTTGCCTTTTCAGACTGAGAAGATACTTGGAATTTTGAAGTAACTTAAACAAACACTTCATAAAGAAATCAGCTTAATGATGATTACTGTCTTGCTTCTGCTGTATAAACATTCAGACTTTTTCAGCCATATCATGAGGGATTCAGTGTGCTTGACATATGCACCTAATCAGTTAACAGGACCACTGGAAACCCATGTCCTCCTGCAGCAGCAGATGGAGACTGCACACTAAAATAGTGCTGGAGATCTTTATCTGGGCAAATGAACTGAGGCTCTTTTCAATAGTCAGCAATGTCTGGTAAGCTGAAGATCTCACCAAATGTGGGTGACTATTGTAGGATGAGCTGACTAGCTCAACAGTCTGTATGAATTGTAATGATTAGTTCTCTGCTATCAGTAGTAGTTTAAACTTCCATTTAAGCTCTGTAGCTGATTTACAGACATCCACACTGAGACACCTAATTTGAGGTGTCTAAAGATGGTGGATGAATCTGGAGAGCGCCCAGCCATAGCATCTAGTACCTGTTGAGATGTCCTGGTATATCACAGAAACTTCAGCTGCCATTTCAGAAAGTCAAGTGTCTCCCATAGGCCCTTCCATTCCTGTCCATTTTAGGGTGAATCTACATTAGGATTTTAGCTTGGATCAGGAATGGGCCTTTGGAGTGAGTCTCCAGTTGCTTCCCCTCCCCCCCTGCTATGCTTTGGTTTGTATTCTGAAGCTGTACATTAACTTGTTTTCTTTTGGATGAAATCTAACCAGAACATGCCTTCCATAAGTGTACTTAAGACTTTCTAGGCACAAGCAGGGATTTTGTCACAGGGACCAGTCAAAACTCTGAAACGCTGTTTCTCTCTACAGACCTGCCTCTATAATTTGGGACTACTTACTATGTAGATGTAGTCTTGGACAGTCTAGGGTGCCTCAAACACCTCTAGACATATATTCCAGTAGCTTAATGTCCAGAATCCATTGACTGTATTGACTAAGGGCTTAGTTTAGTTGCCTGAACATAGGTATTTAGTGAAGTTTGAACTGCCATAGTGTGTCTAAAACATCCACACAAGAATGGCAGATGTAATGCAAGATCATCAAGGTTACCTGCCTCATTCTGGAGCAGCAGCTAGAGGCCAGAAGAATTACTCTAGGATATCTAAAGTGGCACTAGATGCTTATTTTAGGTGAATGAATTTAAGCCGTTCCTGAAGTCTTCATTGCTTAGAATACTCTTGGCTGTCTATGTGTGTTATTCAGCTCACTATTGGATAGTACTACCTGTATATATAACTTGGTTAAAAATTCCACTGAACTCAATGGATATGTGGATAATGCCTAAAGAACAGAATCAGGCTTTAATTGTTCTTTTTTTCCCTTTTTTTTACCTCTCTCTCTTTCTCTCCTTTGTTTCCCCTACAGTCATTTGCCAAAGACTTAATTAACCATCCTTTCTCCTCAGTTCATCACATCATTTTGATGGAGACTAGCCAAGGAATAAAATACATTTCCACATATTTGCTTCTACTATTTTTATTTTCTCTCATCATGTCTAACCCCATTCATTGCAGCTCAAAAAGCTAGAAAATAAATATATAATTTTCAGGATAAGGAGGCCTTCAGCAAAGACTCATTCTTATCATTTTTTTTGACAAAACTTGCATGTGTTACTATAATTAAAAACTTAAAGTGCAATTTTCACTCACTAATCAAGTGTACATTGTCTTTGCTGGAGGTAATTTCTGTTGCCTGCTACTTCCTATCAGTATCTTGATTTACGGAACAGTGTGAACCCTCTACTAGAAAAGAACAAAATGAATTTTCACATTGTAGGTCCCCCCCCCCCAAAGTTTCCTACTTTTGAAGAAAAAGTGAGCTGGTATTCTCTTCTCTCTTCTCTTCTCTTCTCTTCTCTTCTCTTCTCTTCTCTTCTCTTCTCTTCTCTTCTCTTTTCTTCTCTCTTCTATTTTGAGTTGTTAAAATTCAAAACTGGGAACCAAAGGACCACCAACTGTTCTGTCAGAATCTTCCTTGTATATAATCATTTGTAGTATTTATAAATTGAGTTCTTTTGTCTTTTTGCTAGAATGGTTGTCCTGATGGACTCCTGCTCCTTAAGCATCTCCATGAAAGGATGCTTAAGAATACTGTATTTCCAGCCTCACAAAAGAAGACTAGAAATGCAGGTAGTCCTCTGCAGGAAGAAGTGGATGAGGGGATGGTAAATTCAATACTTCGGCTCTACAGTCTGCTTCCTACTATTTGCACTCCATCCCTCTCACTTTAGGTGCCTTTAAGGCTTCTCAAACCCTCCAAAACTTTTGAGTCCCCCTTACTGAGTTCCTGTACATTTCTCGCCTTCTTTTCCCCGCTCCGTCCCAAAACTCCTTCTGCCTCTGTCCTTGTATGCTTTCATATCCCCAAATTGCCTTTCAGCCAAGGTCCAGGCTCATCTCAGAGCATTGCGTTCTTATCTGGCCACCTCTCATCTTGACAAAATCATACCTGCCTCTATCTCCCTTTATTTCAAGTTTCTTTATCTTTACTTCTGTGCGTCTGAACACCAATGTAGTGCCTCAGCATTTCTCTTCCAAGCTGCTGGCATCTGTTAGTACTTTGTTATTGGATGCTGTGTTTGAACAAGTACATCCTTTATCTGTTACATAGAGCCAGTTTCCCAAGTCCTGCTTTCTAGCAGGAAACTTTAGATGTGGGGTGCGCTTATTAAAAATATGCTATAATGTAATCCAAGGGGGCAAAAGCTCTTATTTCTCATAGCTTATTTTCCCTTATTCAAAAAATGACCTTTGTAACAAAACAAAACAAAACAAAACAAAACAAAACAAAACAAAACAAAATATTAGTTGGAGGAAAGTTATTTTATGATAGAAAGGACCAATCTTTAAAAAATATATGACCAATGTCTTTCTCCTCTAATTTCACAAGTATGTTGTATATCTTTTTCTTAGCAATATCTTATACTTGTCCAAAAGAATAACAAAATTAGCTCTTTGCTAGTGTATTTCAGACTTTTCAGGATGTATAGTAAAACATGAAACACAGGCTTTTATACAGATGGGTTTAGCAATATTTCCATACTGTTTTGGACTTTGAGAAAAAGGTGCATTTGCTTGTGTCCATCTCAAAGGGATTGTTTTGGGAATAGCAATTAGTGATTAATTTACAGGAGGATTATTGCTCCTTTGGTAACCAGATAAAGAAGTGCAAAGCGGGTGTAAAATACATCCATTCTTATCTGTTTCCATAGATGTTACGGTGTAAGGAATCAGAAATTCTGGCCTAAGTCTTGCCAAGTATATTTGAATTTGTAATTTTTACCTTTGCTGTTCTGCATTTTTTTTCCAAAATAGTCATAAAAAAATATTTTTACATTAAAAACAGATAACAAAGAAAATGTTCTGACCTGATGTTTAACTAGTAAAATTGGTGGATTTCCCTCAACTCCAGTCCAGTGGAGCTTTACCCATTCACTAATAGAGCTAAAGCCAAGTTCTCTGTTAAAAGAAATAAACAAACACTTTCCCAGGAGAGATGTAGCTGTGCACTCATCCATTGATAAAATGTTCTATTATTGTTATACTTTGTAAATACAGCTTCAATTTTCCATTTTTTCTTTCATGAGGAGAACATGATTTGTGGGGGGGAAGGGGAGGGGTGAAGACATCAAATTAAGGATGGCATTTTAGTTTGAAGGTCTGAAGAGCTTGTAGCTTTCCAGGAAACTCAGAGCTAAATTATCCCCTTGGAGGTTAATATTTTGATTATAGCAGCATTTAAATATACATATTAACTCAGTGGTATGACTGTTTTTATGGACTCTTAGAGTGTATGACTGACATTATTGGTTGGTGTTTATCATAATACTGTTGTGCATCATATAGATCCACACTCACATATCACCTGTCATTGATGACCTGAATTCTTTCTAAAGGATGCTGTGAGTAAGGTGAAACCCATTTGTCATAAGCAGTGAATTTTGCTCCAGCTAAGCTTTCCTGAGAACGAAGGAAGAAGTGAGCCATTTTGAATATGTCCGTGGATAATTTGTTAGGCAGCCTTTTTAAAGCATTCATAGCTTTAATATAAAGTTAAAATGAATTTTGGTAAACATATCAAGGTTATGTGAAAATTAATGCATTTTTTAGAAGATAATTTTGCCTTCCTGAACAGAGTAGCTCTTGTTGGAAAGTGGAAAAGAAATTGGTTCTGCACTTTATTCCTTGTTTTTTTCCTGAATACAATATATCATAATAAATGATAATAACATGGTCTGGAAGAAAATGACATAGGAAGTTGTGAGGAGGCCAGACTACACTTGTTCACTCACATGGAGGGAAGCAAAAGAGAAAACTGGAGAAAATATTTCCAAACATCTCAGTAATATTTTTTTTTTGAAATTAACTATTTGCATCTGTATAATTTTCCCAAGATAAATACTAGCAAAAATCAGCATAGATTCATGCTCAGTAAAGGATCAAAGGAAGATAGGCAGATCCAAATCATCAAGTAGTGTAAAAATGTATTACCATTAAATTAATGGATCTAAATTAATTGTTAATGAATTTAACTTGGAGAATGGCTGTGTTTTGAGCAGGGAATTGGACCAGATGACTTCCATAGTCCTCCTACTAAAAAACAAAAAAAAGAAAAGAAAAAAGGGTGGGACAACAACCCTAAATTATAGCACTGTGAAGAAATGATATTTTGTTTTTTATTTTTCACTAATAGTTATTTAGGTGCAGTGCCTCTCTGAGGCTTAGAAAGAGGTAAGACAATTGTTACTGTAACAGGAGTAGGAGGCACAATAGATTTCTTTGGGGCTGTAGCCACATGAGTAAATAATTCTGCTTTAAATTAGTTTCTGTTTTCACTAGAAAAAGGTGTGGTTTTCCTATAAGGATAGTTACCATTATGTGAAATCCTGGAGGAGAAAAGGCAAAATATTTTGTAAGTTAGGTGTAGCTAGCTTTTTGTCTATCTTTTACTCAACATGCTGGGTTGCTCTACTGAAGTAAACCATATGTATTTCAGCCTGGCATTCACAGGGAGATCTCTTGCAAACTGTGCAAGATTAGCATATTTTCTAATTGGGGTGAATTAATTGACAAGCCTGACATAAAAGTGCCCCCAAAAGGGCTTACATCTATTTAGCTGAATCTGTTTCTAAACCAGTTCAAGCTGTGTATACATTAAAATGTCACAGTGATTTAACTGGCATAAATTTTTAAAAGTAAACTAGGGCATCTCCCATTATAGACATTCTCACAGGCATATTTTTAAGAATGTGTTAAACTGATATGTAATCAACTTAAGCTACACTGAAACAAGCCTGGTTGCAGTGAAAATTAAAAAGTGTTCACTTTCCTATTATTTGCAAAATTAAAAAAAAAAAAAGTGGGGAAAATACTGTGGTGTGCTTTATAAATCATAAGAGATACTCTGTGAAAAGCCTACACTAAAAATATATCATGAAAAAGGGTACTCTAGGTTTGTCAGTGTTCTGAAACTATAACGATAATGTTCAAGTAGTCCTAGGACACCAAGTTCAGCTGAAAACATGTGTACACTTTGACTTCTGTACTTAACTTTAAAAAGGAATTATTAGCATCACAGAATCCGAAGTTTAACTGCACAGCTTCAAGAAGAAGAGTAGAGACTAGAGAGACACAGAAGAATAGATGCCCTATCCTCTCCTCATTAGCTTAGTGAACTGAATGCTGTCCTGAAGAATGGGCGATGCTGTGACACCCTTGGGTCAAGGAGCATAGACGCAAGAGTGCACATTCATCCCATGCAAGTGCTGCAGCTGTGGGGCCATCATTGCAAGTGGGCATCTTTTCCTTTGTCTGCTTTTCTGGACAGAGGCTGACTGCAGCTTCCAGGCTTCTCACAAGCAGCAGCACGGCACGGTAGGTCATGTATAATCTTCTAGAATGGGTTCCTTGGATGCTTTAAACGCAAGGGTCTCATTATTTCGATCCCAAATGGAGATAGGACAAACTTGTCAGCTGAATGGCTCTCTGGGGCAGACACAGTAGCAGAACTTTAACAGGAAGAAGTTTGTCAAAATAAAAATCTGCAGCACCTAAGCCATCTAGTAAGGGTTGGGAAAAATCTAAATCTATGTGACTAATTGCATAAAGGGTATCAGTTGAAACAGTGCCCCAGAAAGACACTAACCTTCCAGTCTTGAGGTCTGCTACAACATGAACAGCCTCAAGATGAGTCTTCTCCAAATACTACTTTCCCCCTTACCTTATCCCTCCTATTTGGGTTTATCTTTAAGGAAGACAGAATTGTTCATCTTCTTCCTGATACAATCAAAGGCTGAGTCAAAGGCAGTATTTGTAAATAAATGAAAGATTCCAATCCTCTAAGCTAACCCTGAATTTACAGCAATGTGGCTTAAGAATATTTCACTTTCCCGATGACTAGTTTCCTGTTTAACCAAAGATGATCAGTCTCCTTAGGACCATTTACTAGTTTAGCTTTGCTCCTCTAATCGCTGTGAAGTTTCAGACACCTTCCAAGTGCATATGATTATTAAATCATGGGGAGACGGTTGGTGGTTGTTTGTTGTTGTTGTTGTTGTTGTTTTAACAAAGTTGATGAAAGCAATGAAATGTTCCAGTGGTTCCACTTGGTTTTCATTAATATTTCTGCTGCATTTCAGTGTAAAGCAATCATTCCATTTCATACGGACAATCCACATTCTGAATGAGCCTAAAGATTTGATACTTTTGATCAGAGTTTAACACACATCCTTCTTATCTGAAAATACTGCTAAAAACGTTATTTGGATTATAAGCAAAGCTTTCATTTGTACAGCCCATGGCTGTCTCTGTCATAAATATGCACATATCTCTGCCTCAGCAAGAGTCTTCTAAGCACATTACATGGTACTTTTCATATGAACTGGATTTGATTTGTTTTAGGGCATAATATGAATTTGTGCTGTGATACAGGATAAAAAAGTCCTTTAAAAATCTGGTTTAGTTACAAGGCTGCACTCATCTCACAGAACCCTAAGTTTCATTAACTATCTAAATAACCTGTTATCATTATTGTTTATGCACAGAGCTCCTCATTTGGTTCTGAGCACTGTATCTACCTTTTCTTGAAATATCTTCAAGTCTGTGCATTTGCCCTGAGTTACTAGTGTGAATTCTTTCAGCACATAATGATAGCGTTTCACATTCCAAACCATGAGCCATGCAACATGCCACAGAATACAAATGTGAGTAAGGTGGTAGTTTCATTATCTTAGGGTCAGTAGAATTTCAAGAGCTCTAAAACTACCTCTATCAGTGATCCAAGTGTCAACTTAGTTTTAATAAATCTTTAGAAACAGCCATGACTTACTTCTAGGACATCTTCCCATTTCCGGAAATACATCATTCAGCTGCCAAACCTGCTATCAGTTTGTAGCAAATAGAATTTCATCCATTAAATGCAAAGTATCACTTCAGCTGCTGCATGCCATCACTCTGTGATAGCTAAAAGTGTGATTAACCTGAAGTTTAACTGATATCAATCCAAATGTATGCTATTCCACTTAAACTGGAACAAGGTCTTGAAAAATTGTATTTTCTGCAGCATATGCATAGGAAATATAATATTTACAATACTTCTGATTATTCTACAGTACCAGCTCTGGATGCCATTGACATTGTGTAAAGAGATTTTGACAGTTTCTCAGTTTGCATTTATTCTTTTTTTTTGTTTTTAAAAAGCTACACAAAAACATAAACTCAAACCAGAAAGAAAATGAAAGCTCTTTTAAATAGGAAAATCAAAAAAATGGTAGAACATCTTGCTGGATGATAATAAACGAATCTTGCACTCTGTATTAAGGCAAAAACCCAACTGAAGTTAATGGGAAAGCTACAGTGTTTTACTCATTGCTGATTTAGAAATAGCAATGTCTTTTTACACCTGGTAGCTACTCTAATTAATCCTGACAAGAGCTCATTGAGTGAAAGAAATATTACTGTACCTTTTTTATAAATGCAAAAAATGATATGTAGAGATATTAAGTGGCTTTCCTAAAATGGTGCAGACATAAAAAAAAAAAAAGAGGGGTTGCAAATAACAAAATGAAAAAGATCCTAACTCTGACTTTGACATGCCAGCTACCAGAGTTTTTTACAAACCTGATAATATCAGGTTGATGTAAATCAGGAGATTTTCTATTGACTTTAATGAACGCTTTTATTGTTAAATTTCTGTCTTTTGAAAGAGACTGTCTTTTGGTCTATTTATAATAAGTTCTAGAAAAGTGGAGGCGAGCCTTACATAGTACTGTTTTCTAAATGTATCAGGACTAAAATCTACTTCTAAACCAAATACTTTTCTGAAGTTCTTTGTGGTAAATTAAATGCTGTTAGGGATTGTTTTTCTATTTTGCAAATATCTCAGTGAGTGCTGTCTTATTATATGCTGTACTTATTTCCCAAACATTTTTTCTCATTTTTTCTGAGTAATTGAAAATAGATATGGGAATATCTGGAAATATTGCAGTTCCACCTCCCTTTCAAGCAGGACTATAACCAAAAGTAGATCAGGTCAACTGTGGCTTTGTTGTGCCAAGTCTTGAAAACCTCTGAGGATGGAAATTCCAGTCTCTCTGGATAGTATCACAAAAGTCTTGTTAAACGGAGAGAATTCAACCCTTTATTGAAAAAAGAAAAAGAAAAAAAACTTTGCAAAATAACATGTACTAATTTTAGAGTTCGATTATGAAGTGCTTTGTAATTAGATATATAGAGAAAGAAAATCAGAATTCATTAACTGTTTTTCCATGAAATGTTGGATAAACTCAGTGAGCATGTTTTAACTTTGATTTCTGACAGTCAATACTGTTAAAAATATCAAAGGTATAAATATCCATGAATATTTAACTTAATATGGTTTCTTATTTTATTTAAAGTTCTGTGATATACATTACCATTCAGAAAGGGGAAAAGGGCAAATATTTTAATTTTCTGACTGGAATTCTAAGCTATCTTGCAAACTCTACATATCTTTGTCTTATCTTCTTCAGCCTTATTATAGCCTCACTAATCACAACCGCAGTTTCCACTGTTACAGCTTGTACAGGGGTGTGTATGTGGGATCCTATTCACTCTCCCCTCTTTCCCCCCTGCCCAAGATTGCAATGTATTAAACACCTTTAAACAATCATTACCACCCTGGTTCAAGAAAGCACTTAAGCAAGCATTCAGTTTCAAGAATATTCTTAGGTTAAATTGTCTCCAATATTTCAGGGTTTTCTTATATAAAAGTACCCTTTGCTTCATAATGGACAGCCTTAATAAACTTTTTACTGTATTTCTCTAGCATAATTTAATTACTTAGGAGTAATACCACTGTTTATTGCTACTAGACAGTCTAATGACACACAGGGCAGACTACAGACTGTATGCAGTTTATGAAAACTTTTAAGCAGCTTGCAAAGGCGCTTCTCACATGTCCTCCCTTCTGGCCAGAACCAGTTGATTGTTAATGTTGGGATAATTAGAGGATCCTTTGCAGCTCTGCTGTAATGGGCAGCCGTTCAGGACCAAACCCTGCAGGAGCTGCCAGTCATTCAGAGCCTGGGACTGTCCGTTCTCAGGGATTTGTCAGCCAGTGAAAGCCCCACCACTTCGCGCTCCACAACATGCCCTTCTGCCCTTCCACTTCAACCTACATGGTGGCCAAAAGCTCTTGAAATGACTGTGCTAGCAATGCCACATTGGTGGACTGATAGATGAATAAATTTGGAGCTCTAGAGACATCAAAGCAAGTGAAATCTTCATAGTACTAAGGACAGAGAGAATTGCACTTTTGAGGCACTCAGTCTAAGCCAATATAGTGTGAAAAAGACAATACAAAAAATATGAATTGCTAACACATAAATAGAACTACTCAGATATTATGAAATCAGTTGTGTATGCATATTTTTGATAACATTTGGTCTTAATTTATGCATATGCTTAAAAAAACCCAAAACAACAACAAAAAAACCTCTGCATGTTTGAAGTGATTTATGAATGGTTATACTTTTTTTTAAGGCAGCTTACCAAATGTCTCAAGACAAGATAGTTAAAATATCACGTAGTTTTTAAGGCAAAGATATATCAAAATTCTGTTTAAATCTTCTTCCCTATTTGTTTTAATTGAACGAAGAAATATATGCAGTGTAGTAAATTAGCTGTGATTTTAATTAAAACTTGAATGTGCATGACTACCTGAGATGAACTACTATAAAAAATACAGTTTTATATTTTTGGCCTTTACATTAAATTAGTGACTATCAAGAACTGCAGTAAAGAAATATTAGTATCTTTCTGTTTCATTAACTGTAAAAATATACGAGACCTATACTGAAGATGAGATAACATACCTATAAATTCCAAAGGATGGCAAGCAAAGACTAGGAGGACTTATGCATGAATGTCAGCATCATAGTTGAAAGACAACAGATTGTTCAAATCCTGTTAAGGTTGTAGTTATTAAAATTTGAGTGCCTTCATCAAGGCAATTACAAATTAATCCTTTCTACTTCTATACAGAAAAGAAATATCAGATTAGAACATTTCATAGGGAAAGCAGCTAGGCAAGAATATGATCTGTGAGACCATTTCAACAGTTTTTATCTGTACAAACTGTTATGTTCAAAAGAATGGATTGGCTATTTAACCAATATAGGCTGCCCTAAATTTCAGGCCAGCCTCCTTTACGAAGTGCTCAAGAAGATCAAGAGACTGATTAATCAGGAATATATAGAGAACTAAGGCAGCAGTGCCCTGTTACGTGATCCAGACCATGCTCACAGCCACATGGTACATTATGCATCACAGTATCTAGAGCTTATGTAAGAGTTATACCTTGTGGCATGACATAATTCTAGTAGACTGTAAAGCATCTGTGTCTTTCTCTTGAAGACTGACTGGTATTGCTGATAATAGAGGTACAGAGGAGATAGGAGACTTTTCTGTATGATCAGACCTGAAACACTATGAATATTTATCCTCTGAGTCTAAAAAAACTGACCAAGCCTAGCCATCATTGGAATAGGTTAGGAAGCTGTATGACCAGTATATAGTCATCTTTGTATAATATACCCCACTTTCTCTCTATTTTGTCTATTTTGTAGTCATTATGGTAAGTGAAATGGTACCCAGTTATGACCTCCTAATATGAAGAGCATGGAGAAAATTAGTTCAGACCCTCTCTCATTTCATTTTTATTTATTTTAATTAAGAACACTTGAACAGTTTATATGCTTTCTATGTGACAGAGGGAAATATGATAACATAGCGGAATTTATTATCTGTTATTAATTTGTTCTCTTCTCTGCCCAGTAGTTCTGGTATTTTATATCTGAATAAATTAACTGTGATGTTCTTATACATTCATTGCATTTGGAGGAGAAATTGCAGAATGTGTAGGGAATAACGGAGTTATCTTTGGCTGCCTTGGGGACAGATAGCATGTAGCCATGGCAGCATAGACTTCAATGCAGAGTGTATTTTGAAGTCTGGGTTTAAGCCAGTGGCAAGAAAGTTTCATTGCTGAGAGTCCCTGAACTATTTAAAGTAAAGGTAATTGAGGCATGTTGGTACCTTTTTCATATTCATGCATCTGACTGCTATGCAGATATGCCCATAGAGAATTATGGACCTAGTCCATATCATCCTTACCATCTGCAATGATTTCCAAATTTTAGCAGCTAAGCAAATAGCTTTCTGTATTTACAACCATTTATTCTTTTCTGCTTGTTGTCTCTGTGCCTCTGTCACCTGATGTGCTGGAAATCCATCTCAGAGTTTGACAATTCAGTTCCATGTCAAGTACTCGAAAAAAGATGTCTATTGTGAGATTTGGCAAATATAAAGAAAAAAATCGAAAGTTTAAATATTGCCAAAGCATAGTCATTTGCTTCTTTTCTATAAACATTTATTATTTTAATACAATGACTTTTGTTCTGATGAAGGACTATATTTTGTTTCTCTGCTATTAACTGGGCAAACAAGCAAATCAACAAAGAAACTAAGGAAGGACTGATGCTGCAGATAAATTCAAATAGTTTTTAAACATGAAGATTTCAATGCTGATAGAATGTTAATGCAAGTGAATAGATTATCTGCTTTAGGTTTGTTTAAATCCTACCATAACATGTTTGACAAATAGATCTCAAATGAAATATAAACCAAGCATGCTACTACAGTAGCAGAATAGCACTCACTGGATTTTGTAATTTTTGCAAGTTCTAGCAGATTCTCTGTGCCACACAAATGCAACAAATACATTTGTTATATCCGACAAGCATAAATATTCAAGGAAAGCACATCGTTAGTTTGCTGTTGAACAACAACAGAAACTTGCGGCGGAAGATTTTGTTGATAGCTTGCATTTCAGGTTGACGTTAGGGTTGAAAAGATTTTAGGGTCTCAAAGATATTACTTTAAGGGTAAATTTGTGTTCTGAAATGCAGACGCTTAACTGTATGAATTAACGTTGATTGTCTAACCTTGTGATGTGACTGGCAGAGCGGGGCAGGAGTGCTGTAATTCTCATGCACTACAGAAGGCATGGTGTTATCCAAATCCCAATGGTATTCCACAGAATTGATGAAATGACCAGGAAGGCCTAATTAAAGCTGTTCAGCTCAAATGTATTGATGTATTACATCTATTACTGCTTGGTTCAATAGGTCTACCTTGTGAATGCTGCCATGCCTGGAAAGCAAACTAAACAGACTGAATAAATAATGCTGGAAGGAAAAGAAACGCCCATGGAATCAAAGCTGAATCATGCAAAATGCAACAGGGTGACCTGTGGGCTTATTATCACGTAATCCTAAACAAAGAATAATATCATTTATATTTTATCAGGTGAGAAAGGAGACAAGAACTAAGACTGCAAACTTGTATGTTTTTTGTAAGTATGATATTTTTGACTCTACTGTCCAAAATTCAATTTCTTAAAAAGAAAAGATCCTTCAGAGATAAATTTTCTATCATTAAAATAACTCTAAAAAGTAAATCCATTATAATGATTAGGAATTTTAATAGTGCTATGTTTCATTTATTCTGATTTCATCGGGTAATAAATTGTTAAAATTTTATATTGTGCTAACCATTTCCACAGGAATATGTGTCTTTAAAGTTATTTATAGTTTGGCTGCACAGTTTTAGCAGAAAACTGATGTAGAATAGAACTTGACATATTTTGTTGAGGAATAGCAAATTCACCAAAATATAGAGAGTGAGAGGGGCCAAAACTGTTCATAAAATGAGATTGAATTCATCTGCTTGTCTTTGACAACAAGAAATTGGATAGGCCTCATTTGAAAATGTCAAGCCACTTCATTCTGTTATTTAGACTTTCAGAAATGCTAAAATATTTCTGTTTACTGCTTAAAAGCAGCATGAAAACCTTTTTTTCAACAATTTTTTTGATCACAACTTGGCATAGCATATATATATATATATATATATATATATAAAATACTATAAAATTAGATAGCCTGAAAATGGAAAAAAAATAATAATTTCAAATAAACCAGACAATTTAATTTGAATAGCAGTGACACTTTCAGGATTAATTTTTGTGTTTGCTAATTTACATATATATATGAATGTTTTACTTTAACCTGAATTCACTTTTTCTTGCTTTTTGATTCACCTGTCAAACTGAAAAATTTGTGATTTCCCTAGTTCTTCTTTACAATGAGTTACTGAATAGTAACTTAACTGTAAGGATGTATATCTATCTGGGTGAATTTATAAGTCTAGGTGAATCTGGGTAAATTTATAAGTCTTTCTTAAAGGCAGGTTGCATAAATGTACATGAGAGAAAATAAAAAATATAAAATTAATAAAATATAGGATAGATTTTTTTTTTCTCTGATATGTTTTTCTTTCAGAGCAGAAAGGGATGTTCTGGGCTTCTAAGTTCTTGTGTCTTTTCGCGGTTAGTACATGGAGTAAAGGGGAAGTTATAGTAAAACCATGAATCATCCACTGGGACTATAGATTTTCTATAATTCAAGACCTGTCAGGCACAGAAGCTATAAGCATAGGTAATGGCAGTTTATGAACACATTATCACAGAACATCACAAAACAAGGTCAATGAAAAAATGAGACCTAGCAATATGGCTAGAATCTGTGGTTTGTAGGAGCCCTAAGTTTGGTGGTATTATCTGCTTGAATCTGAAAGTAAGATATGGTCTTTTGTGAACACAGTGGTGTTTTTCTCCCTTTTACTTCCTGAGAAGCTCAGCTTCCTAATAAACAGTGTTCCTTTCCATTTAATAGGAACAGTGTTATCAATTATCCCTTTTGGCCTCTCATTCACTTGAAAAATCCCTGTAATTGATGGAAGGAAGGTTTTCATGGATCACCTCACTGAATAACAGAATCCCAGAAAGGCTGAGGTTGGAAGGGACCTCTGGAGATCATGTTATCCAACCCCTGTGCTCAAAGTAAGGTCAGCTAGAGCACTTTGCCCAGGACCGTGTTCAGATGGCTTTTGAATATCTCCAAAGATAGAAACTCCATCACGTATCTGGGCAACCCTCACAATATTTTTTTTTTTCTTATGTTTAAGTGGAATTTCCTATATTTCAGTTTGCGCTCATTGCATCTTGTTCTGTCACTGGGCACCACTGGGAAGTGTCTCTCCTCACTTGTCAGATACTTGAATTCCTTAAATCATCTTTGTGGCCTTTGGCTGGTCTCACTCCAGTATGTCCATGTCTTTCTTGTATTGGGGAGCCCAGAATTGGACCCAGCACTCCAGATGTTCCTCACCAGTGCTGATTAGAGGGGAAAGATCACCTCCCTGAACCTGCTGGCAACACTATTCCTCATAGCCATCATCCCTGCAGAATGTTTCTGAAAATCAGGAGAAAGAACAAAAGGAGAAATAACATTTGTGACTAATCCTGTAGATAAGACAAAGATCATAAGGGAGGAGAACAGAGCAGAAGTGTAGGATATATCTATACTGGTAAATTAAGTAGTGCCAGGCAACACTCTTGAGCACTTGGAGCTGACAACTACACTTTTAAATTGACAGAATGTTCCCTGGAATACTTTTGATCTACACTGACTAGCACTCTCTGAAATCCGTGGGCATTATTTTGAATCAAACAAAAATTAGGACCTGATGCCCTGGACACAGGTCATCTGATGCTACCATGCCTCAGTAACAAAGAAGGGTCTTGGTCTCATTTTATTTAAAACTGTGAACTTACTGAAGGAACATTTTACCCATGCAACTCCCTTCAGGACAGAATTTGGTTTCTTCTTGTTCAAACTTCCCTGAAGCTCCTCTTTGTTCTTTTCTCACGATTCTGCTTGATCATTTAGTATTTTTTTGTCACGATGCAGCAGCAGCATGTCAAGGAATTGGAATATTCGAATGTCTAAAAATTTTAAATAGGATGGGCGGAAAACCACAACTGATGTCTTGGGTGCGGCCAATGACAACACAAGACAATGATGAGACAAAATGAGCTGTGTGTAAGTGAAAACTAGAAAATCTTTGTTGTTGCCATGAGACTTGGTTAGACTAGTTCCCCTGTGGTCCTCTTTCTAATTCATACATCTCTGTGGGAAGGGTCAGCCATCCACCAGGCCTGTCCCACCAAATGGAATTTCTCATAGAAGTCTTGAGTTACACTTCTTTCTCATTTTAGTTATTTCATCAATAAAGGAGTGTATGGAGGATGAGTTTGTTTCTGGCTGAGGTGTCTGCTGTCAGGATGAAAAGGGATCGGGATGTATCTGCAAAGAATATTCAGAGTAATCTACAGCTTGCAGTAAGAAAAATGTGTTGTTGTTGACCTAACAGTGCTTTTGAGGTATAACACAGCTGTGTCAGGTGTTCACCATTGCTGGGGGAGTAAAAAGGTTATTTTCCTTGTGATTGTTCTGAATTGCAAGCTGGTCTTGTATTCTTCTGCCATGAGTTTTATGGTGGGACTGATGTCATGACTGGTATTTAAATGGATTAGAGACAGACTTGAGAAATCTCCTTGTAACCTTACCTTTATACTGCCCTATGCAGCAACCGCAGTCTTGACCTTAGATTTCAGAATTTTATAGTTCTATCAGCTGACAGGCGAACTAGATTTAGAGTAAATCTCCCATTAATATATGGAGAAAAGCTTATGCTTTTAGTCAAATAACTGAGAAACAAATGCCTGTTAAAACCTGAGTGGACAGCAGGCTTGAAAAAAGATACAAGGATGATGATACAGAAATAAGCTCTAATAGAGGCCTGGCAAGGAAACCCACCAACACAGACATAGCATTCCAGACATCCTGAAGCACCAGGACAAGAAATCCTCAAACTCTCTTCATTGTCTTCAAGTTCCCTAAATGAAATGGGAATTTTAACCTTGACTTCAAGGGTGAAAAATCTAGGCTGAAAAACTTTTGAAAATGAGGATGCTTTTAAAATCACCCCTTGGATCCTGGTCTTTCATGATTTTCTTTTTCTTTTTTGCTGTGATGGATTTTCCATCCAAATCGTTTCATTATTGAAGACCTCGTATAGAAGTACTTACATCATTA
This sequence comes from Apteryx mantelli, assembly GCF_036417845.1. Taxonomy (NCBI): domain Eukaryota; kingdom Metazoa; phylum Chordata; class Aves; order Apterygiformes; family Apterygidae; genus Apteryx; species Apteryx mantelli. The sequence continues at coordinate 37,216,814 of NC_089978.1, forward strand.
CAAGAGGCCCTATTCCATTGTAATTTTCATTTATACTGAGGAAGGAATAGAAATTATACGTGTACCTTTGTGGTATACATGCCCATATGAAGAGGCTTATTTTATCGTATTCTTATGGCTACTGCGTGTAGACTTAGAACCTGTAGAACTTGTCTGAGTTCAAAGAAAGCCTCTGTGAATATGGCCTTACTATCTTGTATAGAGTGCAGCTAGCAGAGGCAGCGAACAGACACAGCAGTTTGCACAGCAGTTCGCGCAGAAGGGTGCGCGAAGGAACCTTCGGTTCTGTTCCCTGTGGTGTACGTTTCCTGAGGTATGGTTGTGACACGCCACACAGCACGTTCCCCAGTGGCTGTTGGAGTTGCTGTGTCAGAGGCTGCGACCCAGACCGACCCTCTGACAGTAGATGCGGCTCTCCAGGTCTCAGGCTGCAGGGAGTGCTTGGGGCCTCTCCGGGAGGCCTGGCCTGGCAGTCAGCTCTCCTGCAGGAGGTGTGCTGCTGTTGGCGAGTTGTGTCGTCAGGTAAGGGAGTTACAGGAGGAGGTCAGTAGGCTGCGCAGCATCTGAGAAGATGAGCAAGAGATAGACAGGGTATTTTCGGAGACTGTGCAGCTTCGGGAGTCCCAACCCCCCACAGCAGTGGAGTTGCCAGAGGGCTCTGTGCTGTGTGAAATGGTACATCATAACACCGTAGAAGAAGGCTGGAAACTGGTAACTGCTTGTGGGAGGAGAAAGGCTCCTACTCTTCCTGAGGACTTGCAGCTAAAGAACAGGTTTAGTGCCCTCCAGGATGAGGAGGAGATGGGCATGGCTGCAAGGGAAGTACCTGGGACAACAGACCCTGTGCCTTGCCGGAACGCCCGGAAGAAGCGGCGGGTGATTGTTGTGGGGGACTCCCTGCTGCAGGGGACGGAGGCATCTATCTGCCGACCTGACCTCATGTCTAGAGAGGTTTGTGGCCTGCCAGGGGCTCGTGTGAGAGATGTCATGGAAAGACTGCCAAGGCTCGTCCATGCTTCGGACTATTACCCACTGCTGCTCTTCCATGTGGGCGCCAATGACACCAAGGGCAAACTGGAGACCATCAAGCAGGATTTCAGAGCTCTGGGGATGGTGGTCAAGGGTCTGGGAGCCCAGGTCATCTTCTCCTCAATCCTGCCAGTGAGGGGGATGGATGAGAGGAGGAGGAGACGGACTTTCCAGGTTAACGACTGGCTGCGCCGCTGGTGTTGGCAACAGGGTTTTGGTTTCTATGACCATGGGACCCTGTTTGAAGATCGACAACTGATGGCGAGAGATGGGATCCACCTCACGAGGCGGGGCATGCGGGTCTTTGCCAACAGGTTGGCCAACCTGGTAAGGAGGGCTTTAAACTAGGAAGGATGGGGGAAGGGGAGAGTTATAGTGGCAGGGTAGCTGGCAAAAGACTGCACAAGTCGGAATGCCTCCAGCAGGTGAATGCAGCCAGGGAAGTGCACATGGGATGTGGCTATGGAGGATCCTCTTGTATCCCTCCTGGGAAACCTGCATGCTCGATCACCTCTCTGAAATGCCTGTACACCAATGCATGCAGCTTGGGGAACAAACAGGAAGAACTAGAGATGTGTGTGCGGTCGCAGGGCCATGATCTCATTGCCATTACAGAGACATGGTGGGATAGCTTGCATGACTGGAGTGCTGTCATGGATGGCTACGTGCTTTTTAGGAAAGACAGGCCAGGAAGGCGAGGTGGTGGAGCTGCTCTTTATGTGAGAGAGCAACTGGAATGTATTGAGCTGTGCCTAGGGGTGGATGAAGAGCGAGTCGAGAGCTTATGGGTAAGGATTAAAGGGCAGGCTAGCATGGGTGACACTGTTGTGGGTGTTTACTACAGGCCACCTGATCAGGAAGAGGAAGTCAATGAGGCCTTCTACAGACAGCTGGAAGTAGCCTCCCGATCCCAGGCCCTGGTTCTCATGGGGGACTTCAACCACCCCGATATCTGCTGGAAAGACAACACAGCTAGGCACAAACAGTCCTGGAGGTTCCTGCAGAGCATTGGTGACAACTTCTTGACACAGGTGGTGGAGGAGCCAACAAGGAGAGGTGTGCTGCTGGACCTCGTACTAACAAACAAAGAAGGACTGGTGGAAGATGTGAAGGTTGGGGGCAACCTTGGCTGCAGTGACCATGAGATGGTGGAGTTCAGGATCCTGCGAGGAGGCAGCAGGGCACCAAGTAGGATAGCAACCCTAGACTTCAGGAGAGCAAACTTTGGCCTCTTCAGGGACCTACTTGGAGGAATCCCATGGGTTAGGGCCCTAGAAGGAAGGGGGATCCAAGAGAGCTGGTTAATATTCAAACATCACCTCCTCCAGGCTCAAGAGCGGTGCATCCCTATGAGTAGGAAGTCAAGCAAAGGGGGTAGGAGACCTGCATGGATGAGCAAGGAGCTCCTGGCAAAACTCAACCAGAAGAAGGAAGTATACAGAAAGTGGAAAGGGGGACAGGCCACTTGGGAGGAATACAGGAACGTTGTCAGAGTATGCAGGGATGTGACAAGGAAGGCTAAGGCCCGTTTGGAATTAAATCTGGCGAGAGATGTCAAGGACAACAAGAAGGGCTTCTTCAAATACATCAGTAGCAAGAGGAAGACTAGGGAAAATGTGGGCCCTTTGCTGAATGGGGTGGGTGCCCTGGTGACGAAGGATGCAGAGAAGACAGAGTTACTGAATGCCTTCTTTGCTTCAGTCTTTACTGCTCAGGCCAGCCCTCAGGAACCCCAGACCCTGGAGGCAAGAGAGAAAGTCTGGAGAGAGGAAGACTTTCCCTTGGTGGAGGAGGAGTGGGTTAGAGATCATTTAAGCAAACTTGACACCCACAAATCCATGGGCCCTGATGGGATGCACCCACGAGTGCTGAGGGAGCTGGCGGACATTATTGCTAGGCCACTCTCCATCATTTTTGAAAGGTCATGGAGAACAGGAGAGGTGCCTGAGGACTGGAAGAAAGCCAATGTCACCCCAGTCTTCAAAAAGGGCAAGAAGGAGGACCCAGGGAACTACAGGCCAGTCAGCCTCACCTGCATCCCTGGAAAGCTGATGGAGCAGCTCATCCTGGAGGCCATCTCCAAGCATGTGGAGGACAAGAAGGTGATCAGGAGTAGTCAGCATGGCTTCACCAAGGGGAAATCATGCCTAACCAATCTGATAGCCTTCTATGATGGAATGACTGGCTGGGTAGATGAGGGGAGAGCAGTGGATGTTGTCTACCTAGACTTCAGCAAGGCTTTTGACACTGTCTCCCATAGCATCCTCATAGACAAGCTCAGGAAGTGTGGGTTAGATGAGTGGACAGTGAGGTGGATTGAGAACTGGCTGAATGGCAGAGCTCAGAGAGTTGTGATCAGTGGCACAGAGTCTAGTTGGAGGCCTGTAGCTAGCGGTGTCCCCCAGGGGTCAGTACTGGGTCCAGCCCTGTTCAACTTCTTCATCAGTGACCTGGATGAAGGGACAGAGTGCACCCTCAGCAAGTTTGCTGATGATCCAAAACTGGGAGGAGTGGCTGATACGCCAGAGGGCTGTGCTGCCATTCAGAGAGACCTGGACAGGCTGGAGAGGTGGGCAGAGAGGAACCTCATGAAGTTCAACAAAGGCAAGTGCAGGGTCCTGCACCTAGGGAAGAATAACCCCATGCACCAGTACAGGTTGGGGGTTGACCTGCTGGAAAGCAGCTCTGCTGAGAAGGACCTGGGAGTGCTGGTGGACACCAAGTTAAGCATGAGGCAGCAATGTGCCCTTGTGGCCAAGAAGGCCAATGGTATCCTGGGGTGCATCAGGAAGAGTGCTGCCAGCAGGTCAAGGGAGGTGATCCTCCCCCTCTCCTCAGCCCTGGTGAGGCCACATCTAGAGTACTGCGTCCAGTTCTGGGCTCCCCAGTACAAGAGGGATGTGGCACTACTGGAGCAAGTCCAGCGAAGGGCTACAAAGATGATTAGGGGACTGTAGCATCTCTCTTATGAGGAAAGGCTGAGAGAGCTTGGCCTGTTTAGCCTGGAGAAGAGAAGGCTGAGAGGAGATCTTATCAACGTGTACAAGTATCTGAAGGGAGGGTGTCGAGAGGATGGGACCAGACTCTTTTCAGTGGTGCCCAGAGACAGGACGCGAGGCAACGGGCACAAAGTGAAACACAGACGCTTCCATCTGAACATGAGGAAAAACTTTTTCACTGTGAGGGTGACAGAGAACTGGAACAGGCTGCCCAGAGAGGTGGTGGAGTCTCCTTCTCTGGAGATATTCAAAACACGCCTAGATGCAATCCTGTGCAATGTTCTCTAGGTGACCCTGCTTGAGCAGGGGGGTTGGACTAGATGGTCTCCAGAGGTCCCTTCCAACCTCAGTGATTCTGTGATTCTGTGATTCTGTAATGAAGTGTTGCAAAGATAAATTAAATGGACTACAACATCATTTACATAAAATTACATGCAACACAGGTCCACCTGCCCTGCTTTAAAAAAGACATAGTCATTTTTCTATTTTAATATTTATTTTTCACAAATTGGGACAGAAAAAAAACCTATAACAGATTATATTTTGATTATCTTTGGCAACAGTGGATTTTATTTTGCACAGAATAGAAGCTAATCATGGATGGTACAGAGCTGGATCCCATATACATAGAATTCGTTGGTAGAATAAACAGTTCTGGTTTTGGCCACTTACTAATATGCCTAAATGTATTTGCTGTAGGGAATGAGATTTTAAAGGAAGAAATAAATATACATTGTAAGGGCTATTGTTAAGTATTTCAGTAAGTTACTTGAATCTCTAGAGAGATTGTTGGCAATTCGCACGTATTCTGTAAGTTCTTTTGGGTACCAGTGTGGCAGGGATGTAACTGTTCTCCAGATGGATTTACTGTAAGCCAGAGGTATACATTGCCTATTAATGAAAGTGAGACTTATAGAAGCATCCATGACTAAGCAGCCGGTAATTTCTCACCGTAATTCTAGCACTAAGCACCTTTATAATATAAGAAAAATCCAAAGCCCAGCTGTTGGAAACTCAGAGGTGTGGGTTTGTTTTTTTAATTTACTTTCATACTTCGGCTTTGCCTCATGCAGAAGTAGCTGCCTATTTCTATAAATAAATAATAGCCATGATGCCACCTTATATTTCTTAAGCAAGATGAATCTGTGGTTTCTTCTAATGTCTTCAGTTACGCTGTGCGATATGATATGACTGAATACACTCTGTCCCACAGCAATATGAAGCCTGTAACACAAACAGAAAAAAAATAGCTTGTGTCCCTGCTGCTCCCTATCACCCCAGAAAGAAAAGCTATGGATAATTATCTAAGAACAGTAGGTAGAAGCAGTTAATGGGCATTTTGCTGCTGGCATTTCTCAGACAAAAATACTGTTAAGCAAAGCCTGACATGGGAAAATCATTATTTACTCAGATGTGATTGTATACAATTTGACAGATATCATTCAGTTGCTGACCTGTAATGCAACTATGAAAAATCTATTGTTAAAGCAAGGTTAATTCTTGTTCTGTGATCATTACCAAATCACTGTCAATATAAAATGGACGCTCTCTGTGCAACTGTGGTTATTTGAAAGACATTCTTATCAGACTTTGCATTGGTGGTTTATTCCGCATGATAGAGTGGTGTTTTATTTCCCTTTTGTAAAGAGGATCCTTAGGGAATGAGCTGAGCAGCTGGGCAATAAGAGTGACTTCCTGACTCATGTTTTGTGAAGGAGAAACACACAAGGAAACAACTTCCCGTGAGTTTCATGAGACCCTAATAAGTGTGAATAAACATAAATATTAATCTAATTGGTCACACTTTGGAAGCTGTTTGGCCATGACAGGTGACAGTTATGATGTTCATAAACAGCTCTGGCTTTCCAAGCATTACTATACAGGAATGAAAAACAGTTCAAAATGAATATATAAACAACATCACAGCATAACACCTCAGAGTGACATATTGATTAGAGCTTAAATGAACAGTTTGAATTACATTTAGGCCATGTGGTGAGTGGCTTTTCAGACAAGGCTAGAAACATGAAAGTCCTTGACTAAAATTAAAAAAAAACTTTGAATAAAGTGAACTTCTAGTTCTGTCTTCTTTCTCTTCTTCCTTCACTGCTACCCCTCCGTCCCAGAACAGCTTGAAAGGTTTTTAAAAAAGGCAGATGGTACCTTTCAAAATCTTATTGAGTAATTTTACATTACCATGTACTGTAATGTCATTGTACTTGATATGGATATGAAGAATATCTTAGCTTGAGGTTTGTGCATCGTATTCTGTGATCTCAGCTGGAGGTAGGATTGTTCAGAACTGGCACAGCTTGAATATTGATACAAATACAATTATAACTTCCAACTAACAGAACTGAAAAATTAGCAATCAGTATTATTAATAATTCTGTGTGTAATTCTAAAGGGCCCTGACCCCCACTGAGCCATTTAGGAAACTTTTCAAAACAAAATAAGCTATAAGTTCATTTGCACAAGGACTGCTGACTGAAGAAAGGATCCATGAAGTTGTGTCAGAGAACAGATGTTTTTGAGAAGAATGCTGAAACAGTGTAAGGTATTATTTTTTCATAATATGGACAGGACTTTAAGCTGGGAACATCCACTGGACACTGAAACAGAGGAATAATGTTTGTCGCTACCAATGACATGGTAGAGGGAAGGAGGAAAGGCGGGAGGAGAAAAGGAAGGGAGGGAGGGAGAAGCAAGCCAGCTGAAGATGTGAGTTCATTATAAATCACGTGGTGTATAAGCTTAGGCTCAGTTGGAGGTGTTTTTATAGAGTCTTTCATCCAGAAAAAATCCAAGCAATTTCATATGAAAATTGGACCTTTTAAATACGTTTGCTTGGGTAGGCAAATATTGGAGCACTTAAAATAGCCAGCTCCCTTTAAAAGTCTTTGCCATGACTACAAGAAGATTCTTTACTGCTTAAATCTTTATGAATTACCAGAATCCATGTAAAATTTGACATTTTATATACAGCAAATATAATTTTGAGCCAATCATTTTCAAAACAAAGTGAAAGACTTCCATCGGCTTTTGAAGAAGTGGATGTGGTATTCTAGAAAGAAAGAATTACCTCCCACTTGAGTGACAAGATATTTCTAGACATAGGCTAAGACATACTTAAGAGGTGAGCTATCTCAGGGAAATACAAAGACACATGCTGAATGTACCTTGCAATATCTGTAAACTGACACATATTTTGCTATTCACTGTCATCCCAAGGTCTCTTTTAATGTAGTCATTACAGCTTTTCCTTATTCATTCTATATACCTGTCTTCAAGATGAGTTTCCATTTAGCCTGTACTTTCCAAAATCAGGTTTAGCTATTTTCTGGTCAACAGTAAGCTTTATCTCTTTCTTATCTGACCTCTATGACATTTTTCACTCTTATTTAATTTAACAAAATTTCTGGATATCAGCATCTCATAAACCTCCTATTTGCTGCTTTTGCCAGATAATAAATCTGGTAAAGAAAACCAAAGGTAATATTTACAGTACTAGACGTTACACCATTGACTTTTATCACTAATCTTTTGTTTTGAACTTCCTGTACTCAGTCTACACAAGTGCCACTATCTAAAGCAGGTAAGACTGTGAAAGTGATGTAAATGCTTTGCTAAAAGGGATACATGTGTAGCATTGTCTTCATTCACTTGACAATTAATCTTGCATTCCTCACATAAATGCAATCAAGTTTATCTGGAATGATTTGGGGGTCTTTAAAAAAACCTCCTGTTACTTATTCTGTGTGATTTTTTTTATATACATCAGATCATAAATTATTTATTCTTTTTTGATCTCTCATTATTTGATTGCTTTACTTACTTGTATTACTCTTTTCCTCTCCGCAAAGAGGAAATTATTTTACTTAGCCTATTCCAGGTAAGTCAATTCAATTCCCTATGGCTTTCAAAGCAGCCATTGTATTGACAGAGTATCACAGAATCACAGAATCGCTGCGGTTGGAAGGGACCTCTGGAGATCACCTAGTCCAACCCCCCTGCTCAAGCAGGGTCACCTAGAGAACATTGCACAGGATTGCATCTAGGCGTGTTTTGAATATCTCCAGAGAAGGAGACTCCACCACCTCTCTGGGCAGCCTGTTCCAGTTCTCTGTCACCCTCACAGTGAAAAAGTTTTTCCTCATGTTCAGATGGAAGCGTCTGTGTTTCACTTTGTGCCCGTTGCCTCGCGTCCTGTCTCTGGGCACCACTGAAAAGAGTCTGGTCCCATCCTCTCGACACCCTCCCTTCAGATACTTGTACACGTTGATAAGATCTCCTCTCAGCCTTCTCTTCTCCAGGCTAAACAGGCCAAGCTCTCTCAGCCTTTCCTCATAAGAGAGATGCTACAGTCCCCTAATCATCTTTGTAGCCCTTCGCTGGACTTGCTCCAGTAGTGCCACATCCCTCTTGTACTGGGGAGCCCAGAACTGGACGCAGTACTCTAGATGTGGCCTCACCAGGGCTGAGTAGAGGGGGAGGATCACCTCCCTTGACCTGCTGGCAGCACTCTTCCTGATGCACCCCAGGATACCATTGGCCTTCTTGGCCACAAGGGCACATTGCTGCCTCATGCTTAACTTGGTGTCCACCAGCACTCCCAGGTCCTTCTCAGCAGAGCTGCTTTCCAGCAGGTCAACCCCCAACCTGTACTGGTGCATGGGGTTATTCTTCCCTAGGTGCAGGACCCTGCACTTGCCTTTGTTGAACTTCATGAGGTTCCTCTCTGCCCACCTCTCCAGCCTGTCCAGGTCTCTCTGAATGGCAGCACAGCCCTCTGGCGTATCAGCCACTCCTCCCAGTTTTGGATCATCAGCAAACTTGCTGAGGGTGCACTCTGTCCCTTCATCCAGGTCACTGATGAAGAAGTTGAACAGGGCTGGACCCAGTACTGACCCCTGGGGGACACCGCTAGCTACAGGCCTCCAACTAGACTCTGTGCCACTGATCACAACTCTCTGAGCTCTGCCATTCAGCCAGTTCTCAATCCACCTCACTGTCCACTCATCTAACCCACACTTCCTGAGCTTGTCTATGAGGATGCTATGGGAGACAGTGTCAAAAGCCTTGCTGAAGTCTAGGTAGACAACATCCACTGCTCTCCCCTCATCTACCCAGCCAGTCATTCCATCATAGAAGGCTATCAGATTGGTTAGGCATGATTTCCCCTTGGTGAAGCCATGCTGACTACTCCTGATCACCTTCTTGTCCTCCACATGCTTGGAGATGGCCTCCAGGATGAGCTGCTCCATCAGCTTTCCAGGGATGCAGGTGAGGCTGACTGGCCTGTAGTTCCCTGGGTCCTCCTTCTTGCCCTTTTTGAAGACTGGGGTGACATTGGCTTTCTTCCAGTCCAACGACGAACAACGCTTTGAGCATTTTCAGATACACACCCAGGGGACACCTGTTTATTAATTCTTGTACACAAAAGAAGTGGGCTTTGTGAATGTGATACTTTCTACCCACTGAAGTGCATGAGTGAGAGTGGTAGAACAGACTCCAGGGCTTGATTCAGCTGACCAGACATAGTTATCAGCTGCCCGTCGGAACGCACCCAAGCATCCCTTCTGGCCTCCAGCTGCTGCTCCAGAAGTTCACAGATCTCATGTAGGTGTCTCATACCTATGTTTAAGCAAAGTGGCAAGTGATTAAAAGTGAGATAACAGTATTTAGGTATCTACATATAGGTGTCTACATGTGCAGTAGGAGTGGAGTTCAGTAACCTAAAGTTCCTGTAGCCTTTTTCATGGCATGGAATAGCCTCTCTGTCTTCAACTACATCTCCAGATGTACAGGCATTCTGTACATCTTGCGTCATATCTACCAGTCCTGTCCATCTCTCATATACCTTAGGATATCCCAAATAGCACAAGAACCCTATGTTTCAGCAGATAAATGAAGTCAGAGATCTCCATTGCTTATGGGGTGGGAATTTAGATACATAGCTCACGTGTAGAAACCTAAAACATGCACAGATGTCTGAATCTGGAGCTAAAACAAAGCCTGGCTCTGTATAGTTAAAGTATCTTTGTAAAGGCTCTTATAAAGTGGCTGGCTGAGGAATGAATTACTGCCTTAAATATCCAGGAGGAACTGTGCTACTGAGGTAGTGTGAGGTAGTCTTATGACAAGCAGACACAATCATTTGAGAATACAGGCAACTTTTTCAGTGTGATCTTGCAGTGACTAATCTAGATATAATTCTGAAAAATGCTTGTGAGGATCAAAGCATACAAGAAAAAAAAAAAAAGTGCTAGCCTTCCAATCTTTCAGGAATACCAAAAAACCCCCAAACCCTTAGTTTGTAAATTCAGGCTAAAATTTAATCAAGCTTATGTGGTTTGATTTGAACGTGTTACACAACACTAATTCTTACTTTCTTCCAAAACTGTTTAGGCCTTTATTTAGTAGAACCCATAACCTCTTGCTTAATATTGTACACATGATTCAGAGTACTGCTGAGCTGAGGATTTTTGGTCAGACAAATCTCACCTAACTGGCTACAGATTTAAAGGTACATACCTATGGTGTACATAGCTACACAGACACATAGTAAGGTGTCTGAAGTCCCTTTACAGTCAAGGGGACTCTGAGATTTGATTGAATTACCATAACTGCCTATTACATGGGCATCTAAAGACATTTCAGTTGTCCTAGGTTGTACTTACTGCTGGACCTTCGACTGCCTCTCCAGAAGGTCAGAAGGCTGCAAGATGTAGCCTTCTGTATATTCTGTGTCTCATCAGCTGGTCATTTATGGGTATCTCAGACATACTTGAATATTTCAAACAGCACTTGGTGTTTATGTGTGGCAAATGAATAGAGCCTTAGGCTCCAAAAGCAATCACTCGAAAGGAAAAGGAATCTGCAGAGGGCGACTAACCCTTTCTATCTTACAAGGGATGAATCATCCTTTGGAAGTGTCTGTCTCTTGCTCTGGGTATGTAAGAACATGGACAGCTAACTTAGAACTGGGCAAATATTGAACTCTTAGAGGGCAAAGCTTAGGTGAGATGAATCCTTCCCTTATTTAGCAAAGCATAACAGACCAGTCATCTTTGCTCTACCTTATTTTGTTCTTAGTGGAAAGGACTTTTAAGGAACTAAATTGCTAAAGCAATTCATGAACATGCCATCATGAACTGATGTCATCTGGCAAGTTTTCAGGACAACTTGCTTTATTATACAATGTAGAGATTATCAAGCTTGCACTGGTTTTGAGAGTGACCTGCATGGTGTTTCTTTCGACCCAGCTTAAGAGAGCAGAAACAGCCCCCAAAATTATATTACTCATTTACCTAAGAAAGCATTTTTAGAATTCAAGACAAGATGATAATATATGGTGATCTGAGGTTTGGTGGATTAGAAATAATTAAAAAAAAAAAACCCAAAACTTTGACTCTGATTTAAACCCTTACATGCTGTGTGTGCCTTCATTTAACTGTAAAGGTGACTTACAGAATAAAATTTCAAAACTGTACTTGAGCAGATATGGGATTTTCTGTAAAAATCAATGCACTAAATTTCAAACTGGCAACTTTTTCTATGACAAATCGTATTGTGGAAGGAAGGAATTGGACCCTGATACGATGAGCTTAAATAAAATTGATCTTTTTTTAGCAAAAAGAATAAAATTAGTTTGATAATGCAGTATATACTAATGAGCATGTGATTCATCAGGTATTAAACTAACAGGTACATCTCTGCAAATAGGCTGGAGTTGATCCAGGATTTTAAGAGAGAGATCATATTTTGTCACTGCCCTGAGGAAGGTCTCATGCATGACTGCTTTGGTTCCTTTGAACATAAGGAAGATCTCTGGAGTCTTTAGATCCATCCTCTAGACTCTTATAGGATGACTGACCTGTGATTCATCTTATTTACTAGAGTGTTAATGTGTCTGTTCCACTTCAGGGTTAAGATGTTACAGAAAGTTCCACTGTGTTCAGTGGGAGTTTTTGTTAAAGTTACATGCAAATACTGCATGAGCGAAAACCTTAGTATATACCCTTTGCAACTCTTACAAGAAATCAAAGTTAATTGTCCTTTTTGTTTTTAAATAAAAAAAAAATCATGAAGCATAAGTATTTCAGCAGGAGTTTTAGAAAGCCACCATGGTAAGAATATAGAGACTTTCTATAAAGTGCTTTAGTAATAAAATGACCAGTCTGGATCAAATAAAGCCCTCGGCTATGCTTCATGCTTAATTACGCTCAAAGTGGTTCAAAGCTATTTGCTAGCTGTGTCTACTCTAATTTCTAAACTGATGTTCACAAGATTGACGGAACGCTGAAAAACAACTCGTGCTGCTGAGGGAGCTGACCAGAGGCAGCACCCGAAACTAGAGGAATTTGCCTTTTGTATTGTGCTTTCACTGAAGGCAGTTAGTCGGCGTATAGCTTAGCTCTCAGACAATGTAAGCCCTTTTGGCACACTTACAGCAGAACGGCCACAATGTAACTTGGAAGAAATCAGCTGACATAAGGTGGAATCATCTGTGAAAAGAAAGAGGTCATTATTGGCTAGTTCTGTTAGATGTCTGGGGAAGAGAAGGAGAAGTGTCAGGTTCTGCATGTATCCTTACGGCTTTGGGGATGGCAAGCCATTGACAATGACAACATGCCATCTGTTAAGCTATCTGAAAGAAAACTGAAGATGCTCGATGATTTTGCTGCATTAAAATCAGCAAAATGGCATGTTTGTCATATCAGGGGCTTGTTGATGTCTGCAAGGAAGCATGCACTTACACACACCAACTTTCTGACTCAACTAGATAAGAAAAGCAGTCAATAGTTTGCAATTATTTCAAGAATTCTGTCAGCTATTCTAAATACAAACAGCTATGTTAAATTAGTGAACCACATTTTTTAATATCATCCAGGAAGAAAGCATTATTATTTCAGGTGGAATTATTATAAAAATCACAGTCCAAACTGTTTGGAGGTGGTTGATTTAATACTTACTGCATGTGAAAAAATAAAATAAAATAATGTCACATTATCCAGCCAATCAATACCTTATGTATTCCTGTTGGATACATTTCTGTCAAATTTTCTGATGAACATAGCAAACTTTCAATATTAAATCTTAAGCAAATCTCTTTTATGTATGTGAAACTTGAAAAATGTCAGAAAATGAAATATGTTTACTAAACAAGTTGATGGTTTGCAGATATATCTGCATATTGCTTATTTTATCTTACAAAACAACCAATTATGCTTTTTGTCTTTGATTTTTTAAGTTTAAGGAAAATAAAATTCAATAAAACTTCAATTCTGCCACTCCATGTGTTATGAAAATGAATTAAAGAAACCCATATTGCCTACAGAAAAAAAAAATCATATGTAGAGTATGCTAATCAGGTTTTTATTAAGGCAGGTTTTGCATTCAAAATATTCTGTAGACAGGAAGAATAATGATACTACTGTAATGCAGAACATGATGCAACAAATACAACTGCTATTAGATGCTCTCTGGTAGTGAAGTTTTAAAGTCCCCTCAAATCTGAATCACACAATACTAGTACATAATAATACTAGTAATAATTTAAAATTATGTGTTACTCCAGACAGACTGGAACCATTCTGAGTTGAAATTGTCTTTGCACTTTAACAGATTTTGTAAACTTTCCACTATTTCCATTGATTACACCCTTTATATGTCTGTTTGCTACTTCATTTAGGTAGAGAACACAGATTCCAGAAATCCAGCAATTACATTATGAGATTTCAGACCTGTCAACAACAGCCACAGCTCTTAATAATGATTTTAGTAGACTGCAGTAAATCATGATCTACACTGTATTTTTCTCTGGGTTGGGTTAAGATCCGCAGTTCGGGCTCAGACCTGCTCCATATTGAACTCAAATGAAATATTGTTAGGAGATAGAGTGGTAGCAAGCTTGGACCCTCAGGCAATGGTTGGAAGGGGTGCACCCATTAGAAAAATGACTGCAAAGTTCTCAGAGGCAGAAGTACCATGTGCAAATTATTCATTGTGAATGGGGATAATTAGGGACTTCTCAACAGGATTCAACCAGTCTGATGGAGCTATGCTGATTTTCCAAAACCAAGACTATGGCCACAGACATCTGTTCACTAAAAAGTTATATGAAAATTTTCAGCTTTGATGTAAACCCCAATGTCAGTTGAAGTTTTCTTTCATTTTATTCCTTGCAAAATACCTGCCCCCTAAAATCTTGATGACTCATTCTGCTGACCTATGTTCTCTTGCTTTCAGACTGACTCTGTTGAATAGTCTAGGCAACCTTTTACTAGGCATCCTCTCTCAGAATCTGACCTATCACTTTGCTGATGAGCACAATTTTCACTTAGCTAAGAAATTTGGCTGCTGAGATGCCGTTTCGTTCACTTGCTGTCAACCACTGAATTTGTGGCAGAAAATAAAAAAAATCTTCTCAATGATGTTTTGTATTCTTCTACATTGTAAAGAGCTTGGCCAGATGTGTGTGTGTGTGTGTGCGTGCGTGTGTGTTTATAAATATGTCTATATATGTTTATATATATGTATATCTAAACATGTTAGACACCTACTTTTTTTTTTTAATATTGGATTTATCCTTGACTAAAGGATATCCAGAAGAATATCTATGCTTCTTTGTAAAATATGAAAGAAGATTACTTTGATGTTTATTTTCTGTTTTATTTTTGGGACAGGAAAAAAAAAACAAAAAACAGGCAACTGAAACATTTAATATCATCCCTTGAAGGGTGTCTATAATTTTTTTTTGAAGCAGCTAGAGAGAATATGGAGATTATAGAGAAAGAGGGCAAGAGGGAGGGGAAAGGAAGGAAGGAAGGAAGGAAGGAAGGAAGTGGAAAAGTCCACATACACAGCTGCAATCAATAAAATATGCCATTTTAAAACAACTGGGACAGGATCTTTTGTGCAAAAGATGTGGATTTTTAGAATAAAATGGAAATTTCATAAAAACATGTCAAAGAGATCTGTGGATTCCTACTTAGCACACATTTGAAAATATTTGCCAGGCATATCCATGGTTTAAAAAATAATTAGTTTTCACTATTTTTTTGGAAAAAAAAAGTCATACTTTGTGAATATAATTTAGGATGGTGGCTTCAGCTCACCCAATTTCAGATATTTTTAGTGTAGGTGTTTGCAAGTAAGCAAGGCTGCTCAATTCATTTGCCCATGCAGAAATGACTACTGCCATCTGAGAGCATCCAGCCTGTCCTCCAGCTGCCTTTCCAGAAGACTACAAGTTTTCCAAAGGTCCTATGCCATATCTATCTGCTGTCTCCATACACCTGTCTTGGTTACTGAGTGGCATCTCAGATGGCACCAGACATTTACCTGTGGGCAAGTGAATTAAGCTTTAGAATTCCCTTGACTAAAATAGGGTTTAGGTATCCATCTGGCATGTAGGCATATACATTGTAGTACCCTCTTTAAGTCAGGTGAGTGTAACATCCAGAAAGATGTTTCAGTTGCATCACAGTGAAGACATACCATTAGTCCACCTTTGCCTTCAAACCCGATGAAGGATTACAAAGAAATTTATTCTAAATAAAGGGAATGAGAAAGCTGGAGGAAAAAAAAAAAGAAAAAAAAAAGCCAAATAGTATTTAAGAAGCAGAGACTGAAAAGAAACACAGCAGAAGATATTATGAAAGAAAAATATGATTTTTATTTATGTTATATATTTATATATTATATGTTTTTAGATTAAAAGAAGAAAACAACATTCAATACTAGAACTAGGAAAGTTCAGCTGTGATTCAGCAAAGTACACAAAGTCATGTTTCAGTTTTACTGAGGTTTTTGCTGAGTCTTACACATTAACATCTTTTCCACTTTGGCTGAGGAAGTGTGTATGGACTGTTAATATTATACTGTATGGTCGGGCTAAAAGGACTCTGTGGAGAGCTGGGCTGAAACTCCACAACTTTTATGATAAAACTACATATCAAGATTCTGCTTAGCAACATATGAAAGGTCTTAGCAATTCTTTAGCACAGCAGTTTTCAAGGAGCTCTGCAAAACCGCTTTAATCCCAAAGGTTACTTAACATGAATATTGTACCTCAGGCACTGTGTTTTTCACAGCCATTTTTTTGTGCTTAAATCAGTAAGTGCTCAGTTGCAGAACTTGTTAGAATGTATTGGTGAGTTCACAAGCATGGGAGTCATCCTACTGAGTTACAATTTAATTATTTTTGTCTTATTATTTCTATTTTCTTTAAGCTGGTGGACTGACCTTTCTGTACAGTGTGTTCAGTGTCTTCTCTCTTTGGAACTGGAATTGTATTAAATTGCTGTACTTTACCTCATCCAGAATCTTGTACATTTGCACTCTGATCACCTAAAGTTGTTTCATTTTCGCATAACCTTTTAATGGAACTGACATATTTTGTATTGTGGTATGTATTACACACACATATTAAACAGGCACTTTTGGGATAAGCTATTTGGGGCCTGTTTATGCTGCACATGCAGCAGGGAAATAACATCAGATCTTTAAGCTGACACTGTGAATTTTATAGAATGGGTAAATAAGTTGTATGTTTTTGCTGTTTATGGAGCAACATGAGGAATCCTGATATAGCAGGACAGCTTCACAACATTTGGATAGATAAATCTAACTACACATATAAATTCCTGCTTCTTAGAACTTCATAATTTCCCAAAGTGTAGTTAGGGAAACTCCATTACAGTATTTCTAAACTATTTACAAGGAAACACCTAATTCCCGTATACAAGTTCCGCAATGAAACATCCTTGCTTATAGTCCTTATTCCACACAGTTCCAGTCTTAAGAAAGGAGCTGTTGTTACTAGGCATTTTATGTTGTTGAATTAAGCATGGAGGGCATGGAATTTCTGCAAGACAAAAGAGATTTTAAGGTTTCAGGTAGTTCTTTTCACACACACACACACACACACAAAAGCATTGATAATGTAGGTATTATAAGCAGAACAAGGTATGTATGCATGCCATACATAAACTTTAACCTCTATCAGCTGCTCCAGTTGTTCAGTGAAAGTTCACTGTGCATTCAGACATTGCTCCCTCTTGCACTCATCCATACAAATATACTAAGTAGCTTATCTTTATAAAGACATTGAAACTGTAGTACATTCCCTGCTACTTTTTAATTCACGTTACCATCTCATGTCAATAAACATGTTTCCTTGCTTATAGGTATTCACCATTTTTTGTCTGGTGTTTTAATTTAGGACATGACTTAAAGAAGTGCGTCTATATATACAGACATAAACATAATTATCAGATACAGAAATAGTTATAAAACCTGTTTGTCAACAGGTAGGTGCTGAATCTTCATTCAAGGCACATAGAAAAATGACATTTATAGCTGCAGTGAAGCCCTTTGAATTAGACATATGCAGTGATTACATCTAGTATGGCAAAAATGACACCAAACTTGGTTAGCGTGAAGACATCCTAATAAGGAAACCTGGGATTTTCTGGCAGATTTTATCAAATTAAGGGTATAACAGATCATATTATATAATTCCACTGGTACTTATTAAATATTTTACTTAAAAGTTTGAAATAAAAGCAAATAATAAAAATAGAAACTCTTGTCTTTACAAGCTCACAGCAGAAAAAATAATATTATGGTTTCTGTCCTACATGCCATAAATTCATACAGAGGTTCTAGAAATGATTTATTATAGGGATTCATATTCAGTTCTTGGTCCCCGTATTTCTGGGGAAGGCCTTGAATTGTAAAATAGCTCTTAAAGAACTGGATCCAGAATTCCTTTGTTACATAGAGTGTAATATATAGGTATATGGTGTCTCCTGAGGTACTTTTCAAATCCTGGCCTAGAAATTTTGTTTGCACAAACACTGAGAATGGAAATGGATACCTCAGTGTACCATATCTTTTGCCTCAAGTATCTTCAGATACTGCAGCCAGTTTATTTCCAAAATACTTGATTTTATTCCCTAAGTACATGACTTTTCACCTTGCACTATTACTTTGTGCTAAAATTTCATCCCCCTTCTCCAATTCTGGTTCACATGATCATCCAGCTCTACTTTTTCTCCTCAGTGCTCACAACTCTGTGAAGTTTGCAAACATTGGAAGTGTACACTTAAGTCTTCCACTAAAAGCATGAATAAATTTATTACATGCAACAGACACAAGACTGATCCCTGAAGACCACCAATAGCAGTTTCCTCCCACCCTGACAAATCTCTCTTCAGTATAATATACAAGAGTTTGCCCTTCTCCTTGACCAGCTTGCAGTTCTTGTGTCAATATCTATCAAATTTAACCTAATTATATATTTTTTTCCCCTGGAACCTTGTCCAGGATTTTGTTTAAACCCAGATAAACAGAATCCATTGTTTTAAAAATATTAGGCCTTCTACTTCTTTGAACTGTAATCTCTACACCATGGTATTTGGAAGCAGAGCCTCATTTTAGGTAAGATTAAAATTAGCTGCCAAACGTTCATGTAGTAGATGGTCAATATTTTTATAGTGTGGAAAAAAAGTGAGTTGTTTTTAAAGTACTTCTATTCTTACTTTGATTGGACACAGTATATAATAGTTTATTAGACTAACTGATATAATCAGGGGAAAAAAAGAAGACGAGCTGTCAGACCCTCAAGTTTTTCTTCTGATGTGAAGTAGCAGCAGTTTTCAATATCACATGAGAGCACTTGCTCTGATTTTAACTTGATTATGTCAATCATTTTGATGTTGTAAAAGCAAAAGACTTTGCTAACTGTGGTGCAGAGGGTAGTGTTAGAGACGGGAGAGATGATAAAGTCATTAATTCCCTTGTACAAAGACAGTAACTGTCATATATGGAACATAGGGGAAGGGCATGAAAAAACTGCTGGGTTACATAAAATCAAACTCTTCTAAATTAATTATTTATATCTGTAATCATATGACCTTTAGTTTCCAAGCTTGTCTTTTTAAGTTTTTTTTTTTTTCCTTGAAAATCAAGGTTAGGAAGTCAAAATTCAGTGAATACTTTGTGAAAAAATGTTCTTCTGTTAGTTTTGGAAGTGCAATTCAACTAACAATTTAAAATGTCCACAGTGTAAAGGTCTTTATCTGAAGTGGTCGGTTCAACAAACTTTAGGGAAGGATGGGCACTCCAAATTATTTCATCTGGCCTCGTTCATATGACTACTTTGGGATGAGACAAATTATTTGAATTAATCCCAAATGAACCAATTTCTGTCCATTAGCTATAAGAGTATTCTAGGTAGCTAGTTTAGGTATAGTGCATAAAGTGTAGTTGTTTAAATTCACATAGATAAATCTCAGATGCATTTATTCTTCTTTTGTTTGTTTGTTTGCCTGTACAAATTCATTGTATTTTATGAGGGTGTTTGGTTTTGAATATATTGCTTTTCTGGAGACAGTCAGTGTACCCTAGAATGTGAATCATAGAACTAGCATAGGAATCAAAGGGTTTTGATTATTACATCTGAGAAGGACAATTCCCTGCTGAAGCTGTGAAAGTATGTTGGAAAATTTACATTTATTGCTGGGATATAGTTGCATTCCAGGTATAACCAACCTGCCTTCACCTTGTCCATAGACCACTATGATAACAGCAACAGCCCTACTACTATAATATTAAAAATACATTCACCTCAATGGTATCCTAATTTCAAAATAGACAAATAAAGATAGGAGATAGGGAGAGTTTGATTGCGACAGATTTTTTTCTTATTTAGGAAATAACCCTATAGAATTCCATTAAGAATAGCCAACCTATAGAAAATCAACCTATTGAATTCCAGTATAGGACTACAATTTCTTATTATCTTGTATAGGCTGTTTTGGAACTTCTACTGGAAGAAGAATGTATTTGTAGAGTGTTTGGTCAGTTGACAAGCTTGAGCAATTCCTGTATAAACATACTGACTTCATCTATTTTATCTTATTAAATATTACAAATCACTTCTTGTTAGAGGAAATTTTTATGAACTCACTCTCTTCACCCTCACTGTAAAATAGTTGCAGAAAGGCAGGAGTACAAAGGAATTTATTTTCTGGATGAACATATGAATAAAGATAAACTGAAGTGCTCCATTTATCAGAAACCTATTGACAAAAATAATCTCATCTCTCCTGCAAGGTTTTCGTGCATCAGCAATGAAGAAAAGGCTCCCTTTTATTCAAATTTTAAGGGTAAGAATAATTTGTAGTAACTCCGATGAAAATAAACAGAAGATAAATGAACTTCCTTTGACATACTTTGAAAATGAAGCTTCAGAGGGAGGGGAGACAGTATAACTCAGGCAAAGGAGATGATGACAGTAACAGATGGATCTGCATGGTGAATGAGAAAAAATACATATATTTATAATATATATAAAACACTGTAACATAATAAACCTAATATATGTGTTTATAAGTCTACTTCATACCCTAAAGGTAAAGGGGGAATTTTTAGCCAGTATGTGAACATATACAATTTGTAGGAGTAACTACTACGTGTTACAGGTAAAAGTGTAAATGGGTACCTCTGAGCCATTTTCACACTTGGAAAACTGTGTGTAATATTTCAGGGTGGCTTTTTCAAGGAGCCTAAGCCTAAGGCTTACTAAGCCTAGCTGCTAGAAAAAGCCTTGTAGGTCAAGAGCTCTAGGACTACTGGTCTCCTGCGGCCAACACAACCACTGAAAGATTTTATCAGAGGCATCTCTTCCGTAGATAGTAACAGAAGTCCTCTAAGACAGAGGCCAAGTAGCAGGTCCTGTCAACTGACTTTGGAGATGTAGTGTGGACAAACCTTCACTGACACCAACAAATAAATTATTACCCTCCAGCCTGTGAAGAAGTAAAAACAGCTAGCTGCCTTTTAGCTATCAAGCCTAGGCACCCTAGTTAGCTGAACACTCCAGATAGCTATTGATATATCCTGTTATACTTGGCCTATAATTAATTAGTATTAGTTGTCTTTAGCCTTCCAGCACGCAGCAGTTGAGTACATTCTTGTTATGTCTGACCAAATGTGAACATTGATGAAAAGTAATATCTGACACAAAATCAAAGGTAGCTTCTACTCAGTAGTGGTCTGGAAAAGAAGGAAGAAAAGAATAGCCTTGTCCATATAGGACACAATAGGGTGCCATAAACATTGAGAAACAATCACTACAGAACTCAGCACTGCAGTGACAACCAGCAACAACTTCCTTGTCAAATCTAAAAAAACTACTCTGAGTAGAAATGAGCATATGGATGTTCTGTCAGCAGTGCAGACTAAGTCAGTGTGAGGCAGGCAAACTCACTCTGTGTGCTAGCAGGAGCAAGTTTCTAGGGTCTGAAAGTCTTTAACGCATTGGTACTTGGAAAAACAACTATGGCATGTTCTGAAAGATGTTCTTGCTCTTGACTTTCCTTTCCCAGCATAGAGTATTCACTCAGAAGCCACTTCCTGTGCTATGTTCTGATATCTCATTTCTGATGTATACCATTTGCTAAGAACTAGACTGTAAGTTTAAGTATTTGCCTAAAGGGGGTTCATGCCACCTGCACCTATTGCTTGCCTTGAGTGGCTTATCTGAGTTGCTTTTACTGGCAGTATTGTTCATTTTTTCTTCTATCTGAAATCTACTCAAGATTCCTTTGACTGCAGTGGTTTTTGGATAAAGGTTTTGTTCCCTTGATGGTCAAATCCTATCTGCCTTGTGTATGTGCACATAGGTTACCGCTCCTTCACTTACTGCTTTTATCGCTTATAGGATTTCCAGTGCGGCTCCCTCCATTCATGTCTTCTGTTTTTTTGCACATTGCAAATACAGCTAGTTACTGTGCTCTGTGCAGAATCACAGAGCTGGTGAGGACTGGAGAGTGTAACTGAAGTTTCTCTATCCTCACCTACATTTCAGTAGGCATGACCTTCAGCTGCTTCCAGAAAGAGTTTCATCCTAATTCTGGCTACCAGCAAGGCAAAATTTGTTTAATTGATTCAGTTTGCTCCTAGCAGTAAAAACACCCTTTAGAAAGCTGTATTTGTGTGTCTGATGGAGGGAAGGATAAGTCTTCTTAATACAGTAGGTGCTAATTTGGCTTCTGGCAACTTAAGAAAAAGCCTCGGGTAGATTTCATCTTACCCAACATTAATGTCAACATCTACATCAGAGTTAGTCACATTAGCTCCTTCATAATCAATAGATAGAATAAGCATCTTTGAGACCTATTTTGAGGAAATGGAAGAAATAGGCAGAAATAAGACCTATTTTAAAAATCTAGTTTAGGATGAGATGAATTGATCCTCAGAAGGGCTAGTTTCTCTCCACTGTCTGTAAAGTATGCACAGCAAGACTAGCTCAGATGTGGATGTCTACCCTTTCAACCAAGAGGTAGAATTTAGCTCTAATTTTAGGCACCTAACTGTAAGTGTCCATGTGCAACATAGCTGGCTAGATCTCATTAGACTTAATGTAGTCATCAGGATTATAGAATCATAGAACAGAGTGGTCTGGAAGGTTATCTAGGATACACAGATATCTGGAAGGATATGCTGTCTGGATAGAGGATATCCTCTCTAGTCCAACCCCTTCCTCAAGCAAGACTACAAATTTAGATCAGGCTGCACTGGTGAGTTTGGAAAATCCCCAAGGACAGAGATTCCTTAGTGTGTATGGGCAACCTGCTCCAGTGTGTGACTAGTCACGTTGTGAAACTTTTTTGATTATATCCAGTTAGAATTTCTCTTACTGTAACTTGTGATCTTGTCTTTTTGCTGTGCACCTCTGAGAATAGTCTCACTCAGTCTTATCAGTCTTTAGGTAGCTAAAGACAGACGTTAATCTCCCTCTTAGCTTTCTCTTCTTGAGGCTAGATAAACTGAGTTCACTCAGCCTCTTCTCAAATGTTATATGCTTTAGCCCCCATCTTTTGTCTGGACTCACTCCAATTTCTTTATACCTTGTAATGGGGGGCCCATAACCTGATTCCAGATATAATCTTGCAAGTCCTGAATGGAGGGGAATAATCACTTCCCTTGGACTTCTGGCTATGCTCATACTGATGTAGACCAGTATAGAGTGAGCCTCCATCACTGCAAGAGTGCACTGCTAACTCATGTTTAATATATTGTCCTCTAGGATCTTCCTGCAGACTTATCTAGATAGTCCCTAAGCTTTACAGTTGCATGGAATTATTCCATCCCAGCTGCAAGACTTTGCATTTGTCTTGATAGACCTTCATGAGTTTTGTCAGTCCATTACTCCAGCTTGCTGAGGTCCCTCTAAATGGTATCCCTCCTTCTAGCACATCACCCACTCCCCCTATCTGATGTTGTTCATGAAGTTGGTGAGAGTCCATTCTGTGCCATCACTGGGGCCATTGACGAGGCCTGGTATCAACCCCTGAGGAACACCACCAGCTTCCTGATTGAACTGTTGACCACAACTCTTTGGGCCCAGCTGTCTGCACAAACTTTTACCCATTTTGTAGTCTGCCCATCTACAAAGGCCAGAAAAGGGTCAATGAGATCTGAAGGGCCTGAGAAGTCTAACACACCTTTTCATTAAGGACAGAACAGACACGTTCAACGGCTCCGCTACAAATAGGATACAATCTCCAGTGATATGCATCCTTTAAATACTAGGAGGAAGGGGTTCTGGCATGGAGGTACTAGTAACAAGGTAGCGCTAAATCTGATGTTGGTCAGCAGCCAGGAATAATAATGAAAGACTTCTTACACTGATAAGAAGTGCTAGAGCCACTTAGCAATATGTAAAATATGAAATGCCTTAAAGCCTAAAAGAAAACATGACTGAAATTAAACACAAACAATTGAACCTTTATTTTGAAAAGTATTAGTTTGCTGGAACAGAATGACAAATTCTAATGAATGTCCTTAATGATTTTACAGTGGGACAAATCATCTGTGAAAGTAAGGTGGTTATAAAAGACACTTACTGTGCAGTATGAATGCTAAATGAAATCAGACATCCTTATAAACAACATCAGTAAAGTACCATAACTAATTTTAATGCTTCAGAGAGCAACATAATAACAGGTACCAAAAGAAAGAATCCATGGCCTAAATATATAGCTCACACACACACACAAATGTGTGCACACACAAATACATATATACCTTTTCAGTGTTGAGTAAAATGTTTACAAGGGTAAAATGAAGCTACCTACCAGGAAAGTTTTATATTATTCACAGTTACTTCTTTTGCCCCAGAGGAAAAAAAAAAAAAAAGAAAAAAGAAAAAGTCTTAACAAATAAATAGGGAACAACTTTCAGTGTACTAGGGTTGATATCCAGAAGTCAAGTAAATCTTAATCTTCATCCAAAAATAATCTCTTTAGATTGCATAGCCAAGATTCCATCAAAGATTTTACAGGTTTATTAGATGTCTGTAGTATAGACAAACTATACTAAAAAGGAAATGGCAAAGAATAGGTCCGTTGAAGCAAGAACTGACTTTTTGTCCTGAGCTTGATCAAAAGGGATTTGAGCAAAGAGAGTAAAAGGTTTTCTAGGAGTTACTATGATACAAATCAAGAAAAACAGTATGTGACAGAAATGAATGAGAGAGTACCAAAGAGGTACCTTAGGTAAATTTAATATTCAAATTTCTGATTTCAAATCATGTTTCAACATTGAAGTATTGTTCTTTGGGTCCCTTTTGGGGGGAGGGGCAAGTTTTTTTGTTGTTGTTTTTTTTAATCCAATGGACACAGAAGATATTCTAGCTTCCAGAAGGCAAATTTCAATATTGTAGCATGTTATAAGCTTATTAGGATGCAAAGCACCAGCTTCTGATTCTTCAAAGACTATTGCTTTTTCTCATACATCATCTGAAGTCAAAAAAAAAAAAAAAAAGCTTTTACTCCCTCTTTCCCCCCAAACTGCTGAAAAGATGTTCACTTTGTCTTCTCACAGTTATCAACATATCCTCCTTTTCAAATGAAGTATTATGTCAAATTTAAAATTGCTTTATTTCAGATGTTATCTTGTCTCCCAAGATTTTTCTTTGGATCCACAAAGCACAGATACTTTCTGCATTAACAAGGCTGCTTTTTATCAAGTCCTACAATGGTAAGAGCATTTTTCTTCATGAAACTTCAGGACTATTTCGTATCATTGGAGTGACAAGACTTGAGAGTCAACAGACTGTGATCTGTGCTTGTTTTTGTGAGAACAAATGCAAAACCAGTGTTGGATGCTTCTGCAGGAGCGTGAGTGCTGCTCAGAACTGTCAGTGTATATTTTTTGCTATGGAGAAAGTAAAAGAAGAATGATCTCAGGGTGAGAGACAAGGATGGATACAGCTTTGACTTCACTTTTGCTGGACTAAGGGTGAGAAAAAGTGCTATAATTTGCTACAAACATACGTTAGCACAAGTTAAGTTGTTTGCATCAGCTGGGAAAAAGATTGAGTTGGTAGCTTTAACTTGAGCCATAGCATCTATTGCAGATATCCCTGCAGAGTGTGTAATATGCACATCCTTTAATTCAAACTGTATCCACGCCATAAGATAGTTATAGCAGTACAATGGTATCTTTAACATCTTACACTCCTTTTAAGAAAAAGGTGATTTTTTTTTCTCCTTGTTTCCTCAGTTAGAGTTTTTTTTCTCTCCAAATTCCCTCAACACCCTTTATTGCTAGTTGTAGAAATATAGGAATTACAAATACGAACACAAATAGTGAATTCTTCATGACTACTTTTTTTTTTTTCTGTATGAAATTTACAATTCCTGAAGCATTTGAGCATCCATCTGATTCAGAGAATAATGCTGGAATTTGGCTTTCTGAGGGAGGTATCCTGCAGCTGGCATCTGTCCAGGCCTCTCAATGAAACACTCATTCCAAATAAATTTAATCACCCTCTTTAGAGTTTTGGCTTTTGCTTAATTTGTATAAATAACTCACGCCTCTAATTAGCTCCCACTTTGTGTCAAATAAAATAATCAAGACAGCTTTGTCAGGCATAATCTTGCTTTCAAAATGGATTACTCAAATGCAAGTCCTTCCTCTTAGTTCAAGAATTGCATCACTTCCAGCTTCATCACCTCTTCGCTAAAGTTGTCTGATGTTGATCAACATGGACGTCTATTCCTACTTGATATGGACACCACTACCTTACTAATATCTTGCCAGCATTACTATCTATCTTCAACTTTCACATATTTTCCCTTCCCCATTGCAGCATCTCAACATCTCTCAATCTATAATTGCGTTTTTTCTGGAAACTGTATATTCTGCAAAGGAGAAACTAAGGGCAACAGACAAAGGGAGCATGCTTACTATGTTTATTTTAAACTTGAATACTATGTTCATTTAGGAAGAGTAGGTCAGGTGTAACCCTTGGGAGGGTGAAGTGTTCCTTCCCATGTGAGTAGCTGACCTTCTTCAGTGAGAGAAGTTTGCAAAGACTGGGAAATGTGGGGGGGGGGCAATCCCAGGAGGATCTGGGAATCTGGAGATCATGAAGAGGCTGAGAAACCGCTGACCTTAGCAGAGGTCAAATACTCAGGCCTCAAGCTGATACAGAGAACTTTCCTAGGCACTGGACAGGACATTGCAGAGTTTACTGTGTCTAGGAAGGCCTAGAGACCAAGTTTTCTCTATTTAGGAAGTTAATTATCTTACTTTGTAATCTAAACCTGACTTTTTTGAGTTTAAAAGCTTTTTCTTTCTTCTCTGGGAATGTCTTTATAAGGAGAAAAACTAGGCAGATCTGC
This sequence comes from Apteryx mantelli, assembly GCF_036417845.1. Lineage (NCBI taxonomy): Eukaryota > Metazoa > Chordata > Aves > Apterygiformes > Apterygidae > Apteryx > Apteryx mantelli. The sequence goes on from NC_089978.1 coordinate 37,243,548, forward strand.
CTTCAGGCTCCGACCAGCCCAGGGTCCTTTTACATTGACAGTCAGAATTTTAGGCATCTATTTAGGCATCTAACATGATGATTAGAGCCTGAATGAATTCTAATAATCACAGTATATCAAATATACAAAAGGATTTAAGCATTTATAGTGGTCCGAGAGGAACTTCAAGGGCTCGATCTGTTTTCTTATGCTTGGACATCTACTGCCAATCGAAAAGCTCTATGCTTTACCTGTCAGGGCCTCTAGCTTCTGGTTCAGAAGAACACTTATGGGAGAATAAGTGTTGTGTCATATCTACCAGCTCTGTGCAGAAGCCCTAAGGCATCCTAAATGCAATAGGTATTTATTTCTATCAACTCAAGACAAAAGAATGGGATTCTTGCAAATAAATGAGAAGGATCCAGACACTATAGCCTCCTGTTGCCAAAACTTCTGAGAGTTCTGCACTTCAGTTCATGGTTTTTAGGACTGTTCAGATACTTTTGTTATGCAGTCAATGAATAACAAAGGAACAAACAAACTGGCATCCCAAAGCAAGATTATCAGGAGGAAGTCTTTGCTATTACCATCTCCATACTGGCTGAGTTTCTTATACCTGCATAACATCGGATATTACTGGTTGCTGTAAAGAGATTACAAGTAATGGTGATTGATTGCTTCATATCCAACAACTTCTTCACTGTTAAAGGTCATTTGGAAATGGAATGAGCATCTAGTTGAAATAAACTAATGTTAAAGCATATACTCTAGTAGCAACTGAACTGTTAATATAGTAGAAGCAGGTACATATATGCTAATAGGCTATCTTTCTTATACAGACATTAGGAAGTCATCATGGTTTTAGAGAGACCAAGGTGGTGGTTAGCTTTGCCAGACCTTTCAGTAACACTGTTGTCAGAAGAAATGCATAAAGAACAATAAAAATACAGTAGGCCTAGTATGCAACTGTGCTATAACTTATTAGCTGGTACCATTCTGTGGAAAAAATAACTCTAAATAAGAATGTAGGAACACAGGGACTGCACCAGAATCAAACAGATGTTTTCAACAGTGGTCAGAGTCAGATACTTCACTGTGAGTTAGAAAATGCCTGTAGTTGGCAATTAAGCAATAAAATGCTCATGGAAAAAAAATCTTGTTAAGCCTAGATCATTATTAGCTGACTTATGTCCCAAAGTATGAACGTTTATATCCCCTTAGCTGTTTTTATCCTAGGCAGTGTAAGTATAGATATTCTCAAAGAATTTAGATAAATGTCAGCATTCATTCAGTCCCTACAGTCTTTTAAAAAGATGAGAGTATTGCAAGGTGATGTACTGAAATGTAAACTGTCACATATTATATTCTATACATCCTCACCCAATCTCACCCTAATGACTACTGTCCTTCTTATTCCAATTCCAAATTTTGACACACTAATAGTTCAACACAGAGCTTTTTACAGGTCATTTTCCACCATATATTTTCCAGAGACTATTCTCCTGAAATAGGTAATCTTTCTGGTTCCTTTTTCTGTGAAATATACTGTATGTAAAAGGAGGCTTCTGGGTTACTTCAGATCTCCTAGTCCTGCAATACTAATGACTGTGTTAAGTTTTCAGTTATTCTTAGATATGATTATTCAGTATACTGTGTATGTCACAAAGGAACCATCTCTTTTTGTGTACTGTCATGGATCTTCCTCTCTCCTGAAATACCTGCTCTTGTCCAGAATTGTTCTGAGGTGTAAGTGGCAGGTTTTCCTTTCCTTTCTTTCTTACATCTATTTGTCCTTCACAGATTTAATGAAGTAGCCTTAAAATGGTTAACTATATAAGTGAGGAATCTAACTGTTGAAAAAGATATTCTTTTTTTATTGAATGATGTTTTGCACATGCATGACAATAAATACCCTGTAATTTGAACAGCATGTGAAGTTACAAGTGTTACAGCTAAGATTTATAGGTTTCCAATGGGAATATTCAGGCAAAAAAGATTGTGCTTAATAGAGAGTTAGATCTATGGAAGACTTTGTGTGACATGCTGGCTTGAAAACATGGAACTGGTCTGTTATTATCCAGGAGATATCTTTCAGTTATATAAGTTTGTTTTTTGGTAGAATTTTTCCTTAACTAGAGGGAGCCTAGAAAAACTTGCAGTCCTTTTAAAATAATAAGATTATGTTTAAATTTTTATCTTGCCAGATCTGCTTCTGAGAATAGTAAACACACTGAGAAACTAAGACTATGTTATCTTTAAGCATCTATAATTTAAAGCAATTGATTTTTTTTAACATTCTTCAAAAATTTATGTATAGGGGCAATGTGGAAACCATAGACAACATCCAAAACTCTCTGAAGAAAATGCATATCTGAAGTAAATGAAAGATTTCCACTGACTTTAATGTTCAAATATTAAATGGACAATGCAAAATCCCCAGCACCAGGTCTCCCAAACCACATAATTTTCAGAATTCACAGGCCTCTCAGAAAAAAATCATGCTCAGAATTGCCTCTGCCTTACAAAGCAACACTGATGCCTTAGTGATGGTCTTTTGTTTGCATTTGGGGGAAAATGTTTTGATTATGTTGGAAGATATATGCCACAGAAATAAAATGCATTATTCTCACTAAAATTCCAACACTTTCCTTTTAAGAATGATATAAAGGCAACATGACCTATAGGGCATTACTAAGTCATTGCAAAGTGTCATGGATATTTTGGGAACCATTGTCTGCTTTGCAAGGTATTATATCCTTCCTACTTACTTTCAAGATTTCTGCTTTAATTATATTGTAAACTCCTCACTATTTCACTGCTAAGATCTGGCCTAGTATAAGAAAGTATCTTTATAAAACTGAATTCTTTGTTAAGAATTTAAGGCTACAACAACCCTTCCTGTTTGGTTTGATTATGACTAATAATTAAACTATGATATTAAACATAGGCAACATTATTTGTTTCTGATATAAACATTTAATTTCATGCATGAGAAGTTGCTTCTTCCCCTTTTTGTCCACTTCTCCGTGTCTCACTAAAGCAGAAATTTTGTGTGGAAAGATTTTTAGATGACAGCAATTACTAAGGGCCTATACAAGCTCTTATTTTTATACATAATACATTCCTCTCAGATTACCTGTTGGTATTAACCTGCTTGGCTTCCAGCAGTTGAGCCAAAAGGTTCTGTTTTTTGAGGAAACAAAACAATGGAACATAAAAGTCTCAGAGAGAGGGAAAGCTGTTTATAGGAGAATATGTCAGATTTGTGTCTATTTAGGCTAGAAGGGCTTGAATTTCTCATGGTTGACCATAAAAAAAAAGGGACTGCAAAACCTCATAACGTGCAGCCTTAGGAAGAAGGAGAGAGAAGCTTGTCAGATCAAGACAGCTGCAGCCTGATAGAAAAAGTATGCTGTCAGCAGATAAGCAAGGGTCTCCCAAATCAGAAGAAAAAACAAAATGTACATAGCTTAGCTACGGACTGAGGGAATACACGTAGACAGAAATGAGGTTGACTCATTCTGTAAATGAATTCACAAGCCTTTGTTTTAAAAATGTTCTTTCCGTACCACTGCAAATGCACGCATCCCTGCTTCCTAAAGAAAAAAATTTAACTGGTAGCAAAACCAAGCTGCATCTCATTAACATAAACTGGTAATGTAGAAAAAACACAGTTCAGGATGTGAAACCTAAGTGATTAGACTACAGTGGTCAACAAAAAGTGACATGTAACAAACTAGGCCTATTGCCTGAGGGAGAGAGCCAGCAGGCCCTGAAAGGAGGGGATGCCTTTCAGCTTCCCATTGCAGTACCGGAGCTGCTTGGAGCTAATGGTAGTTTGAAATGTGTAAGGACCGTAGGAAAAGGACTGTAATGAGAAGTTCACTAAACTTGTTCTGTTGAATTTTCACACTTACAGAGTTCTGCTTTGTGGGGAAGAGATGGAATCAGGTCACTAGCTCTAATTACTGTTTTTCTTGTGTTATTTTATATACATATATGTATATATATATTCCTTCTTTTTTCCTCTTTTTGAGTATACATACAATGGAATTTACTAGTTTGACCTAGAATCTCAGTATACAATGCAGTAAACGTTTCACTCTAATACCTTCTGTGGAGACAATAAAGATGGAATTTATCTCAGCTAACTTTAGCCATGTAATAATTTAGCACCAAGTCCAACAACCAGGTAGTCCATGGAGAGTAGGGACACCATTAGAAGGATTATCATCTCATCTAAACTGTCCTCAGGATGCATCAATCTCTTTTCATCAACTACAGAGAGGGTCCAGAACAGCTTGCTTAGATTAGGAGCACAGCTCTTGGGAAACTGAAGTTAAGTGAAATAAATCCTACTTTCAGAGGACTGTTAAAAAATATCTTTGTGTGAGGTGGAAAGCATTGTTGGGAAAGAAAGTACAAAACTGCTGTGATTTGCTTAGCAATAACTTCTACATGTGGACATGCCCTTGTGCACACACAACT